>NC_090231.1:44110710-44465288 GCF_024489055.1 Chanodichthys erythropterus
TGAACACCTGATGGAGTCTGGGTTCCTTGCCACTATCGCCTCTGGCTTGCTTAGTTAGGGACACTTAATATTTAACAATATTACTGATCTGCCTGCATTGACACCATTGTATGAGAACTGAATGAGCTGGACGATGACATCACTGTTTTCTCCAGGGCTGCTATATAGATAAGTGAAGTAAATTAATAACTAATGATTTTTACATTGGAAATGAATCAATACTGAACTTGCTTAAGTCGCCACATACAGCCATGCACACACTACTCACTAATCACCACACCCAGCTGCAGCTTGTTACCTGGACTATAAAATGACTCTCACTCACACCATCTAATGGCGAAGTCTTGTTTACTGTTGTAGCAATTCCGAGCATTTATACCCTGTCTGTCTGTTGTTACTGTTCCTGCCTGCTACCCGTTATCGACCCATTGCTGCCTGTCCTGACCCTTGCTTTGTATACCGACCTGTGAGTGATATCTGCCAGTCCCGACCTCTACCTGTACCTGGATTACGACTCTGCCTACCCTCTGCTGTACCTGTTTGTTCCTGATTTACCCTGCCTTTACGACCACGCTTACATTTAATAAAATGCTGCATTTGGATCCCCTGCCTGAGTCTCCATTCGTTACATGGACAATGACACCATTTTATTTTTCTGTTACCACTGTAAAGCTGCTTTGAAACAGTGTTTCTTGAAATTGTTTTCTTGATTTTCCGAGGGTACCGTGCTTTTACCATGCCTCCGAGAAAAACTATTTTGTCAAATGGCTAATATAACATTTTTTCCATCATACAATATGTTTTAAAATTAATTGCATGCCATTTATCAACACAAGCTGCCCAGCATTTATGATATTCTAAAATCGATCTAGCTTGTGTGCAACAAGTGTCTCACAGCAGCCGCCGAGCAAACGCACAGAGTAACGTTATAACATCATTTTCAACACAGTCAAATATATCTAATATGATAAACAGCACAGTGTTACCTCATCTGCTTGACCGGAAGAAGTGGAAGCGGCGACTGTGGCATAATAAGAGCTCCACTGCTCGCAAGGTGTGTTGCGTTCGTCTCTCATTAGCAATTGCTATTGTAATAGTCAAGGTGAAAGTTGATTGGCTGCTCCCACGTGTGTAGGCCTACTGTCCAATGGCATGTTACCACTCGATTGACAAATGGATAAAGAAAAGCATTTGGCAAACCGACAAAGAAAAGCAATTGGTAAATAGAGAAAAAGCATTTGCCAAATTATTTTTAAAAAAGCGAATTAAATGCGCATTTAAAATAATTTTCTAATGTACGTTTTATTGTTTTATTGATCTACGTTTTAAAAAAATGAATTAAATAACCCGTTTCAAATTTGTCTATTTATTTATACATTCAAAAAAGATACATTATACATTTTTTTCTATTTATTGTTTTATTAAACTACATTTAAAAACAGTAATTAAATAAACAACTTTAAATATTTCTATTTATTTGCCCATATAAAAAGTGATTAGTTTATATAAATTTTTATGTTTGAATTATTAAATTAATTAATTGATTCTTCGTTTTATTTTTAAGTGGCACTCCTGTTCCTTCATATATTTGGCAGCTCAGTCAAGGGTTGCGTGCTGAACGTGCTGTCATAACTTGGAATGCAAATGTAGTCAGGGCTCTGAGAAAATCGTTTTGTTATTTTCGTCCCGGTTCTTCCTAACTACACCAAAAACTAAACCCTTTTGAATTATGGCAATATAGGGCTACTTCGCAAACACGAGGCACAAAAGCTTTTCAATTCCAAGAACAACACAATAATAAAAATGATACAGCAATAAAAATGTGTAGGCTATAGCCTACATCTGTAGCATATTGATAACAAAGACTTTGAGTGTAGCCTACTTACCATTAATATAGTTTAAGGCGGCGCCGCGGCGGGTCTCCGAATGATAGGCCTAGCCATTTATAAATAAGGCCGAATTATGTTTCAAGTTCCGTTTTGTGTAATAATACTTTAAATATGAATTTTCTAATCATAGGTGGAGGGTGAACCAACTCCAGGGTAAGGAGATGCGATTCCCATTTAAAAACACATTTAAACAGATTTCCCTGAAATACAAATAGGCTAGTTTTAACTTATTACAGCACAACCTAGCTTACATATCCCAACATAAACACTGCTGATAAATTATTTGTTAATGGAGTGTTTACGTTAACAAACCACTGTTAATTTTAACAGATTACGGGATTTGGCAGAAAGCGCGATTTCGGATAATGTGTTAATTAAAGATACCATTGTAGAGATAGTGTTCATGAGAGATAAATGCTGCTGAAGACATTTCGTTATGGAATAGGCCTACGTGAATGGCAAATCCACAGAAATAAGGTTTTTGCTTTTAATAGTACATTTGCTGAACTACCATTAGGGGAGCACTGCCCAAAATTTCACAATGTATTGATTCATTCCAGACAGATAAGAATTTGGTTTAATAGCCAAAAGTTTAAATTATGAGCCTCATTCATTATCCAAAGGTGGCCTAATATAGGGATATCCTATCATATTCGATTCTGGCAGTTCGCTTAAATAAATCCACCAGCTATCTTGGTGTAACACACTTGCCTCTGAGAATGATTATTTATAAATCAATTTGATTCACCCAAAATGTATAGATAAAATTCTCCACAGACATTAACGATAACAGGCTCATTTCTTATCTGTACTTTGTGCATTTGTAGCTTATGAGAAAGTTGCACATGATAGAGCATTTTGATTAATGGTAGCAGGAAAATCTGTTGAGTCACGTACATGACTTTCACATGACAGGCCTGAAATCAGTTTGATTGCATGTGGATGTAAAGATATAAGAGCATTCAGCAGATATGAATATTACCACACTTCATCCTTCACAAAAACCACCAGCTTCACAACAACCCACAGCTTCCTATTCAGAAAAACACGTGTGTCTAAAATAAGATATGCTTACAAATGCATTTCTGTCAGCATTGTTTTACGTATACATTACTTGATTTATTATAATATAGACAATGAGATATTGTTGGCAAGGTTTTGTTTTTCCAGCAGCTCCTCGTCTGACTGCATGACACACATTTAATGCTGGTTTGTAGATATAGTGGTTTGCATGAATGAGGTTTTATTTCAAACAAAGAAAAAGTCCCTTTGTCACATGTGCAGACACTGGGATTTCTCAACAAAGACATTTATCAGAAATGCCTTCTGTAATAAACTCAACAGCCTCATATGCCTGGGCTTTTATAAGGGTTTGTACTACAATAATCTTTATGATGATGATGAATCACTCATGTTTTATACTCCTTTCTTGATAGTGAAAGCATCTAAATAATACATGTAATGATGCCACTAAATATACTTTTCTCTTATTTAAAAAAAAAAAAAAAAAATATATATATATATATATATATATATATATATATATATATATATATATACTAGTGAAATATAACACGGTACAAATATAGGAATAAAAAATGTGAAATAATGTAACAAGTTATGTACAAAAAAAAACAAAAAAACAACATTAACACATTACACTCTAACTGCTAGACAGTTAGAATGTGGATGTGTGTGATTTAATTACCAGAAAACAATAAATATGGGCTCTTGGTTACTAAATTTGTTCCAGCAAACATGAAATTTGGCAAATACCAGTAAATAAGTAATAAATAAATAAATAAATACATACATTTAGGCTACTTTGATTTACTTAAAAAATAAACAGTAGCCTATACACTTCAACAATAATGAAAAATCTGTAAGTAGATGTTCAGAAGTAAATACATACACGTTAAATGATACCACAAGAATAAAATAAGAATGTTTATGGGCTAAATTTAATAAAACTATATTTATTGACAAATTATTGGCTTGAAAAACGTGCTATGGAGAAAGTAATGCAGCTGTTGTGATATTTTAAAATTCTATACACATAATTCTAAGTATATAAGTTTTATTTCTGCATTATTCGTGCAATATGCGTTTAAAGTAAAAAAAAAAAAAAAACAGCGTGGTCGTTACGTCATAACAGTGCGCCCGACTCTCACGAGTTGAAAATATTCACTGTTGTTGTAACGTATTTATGTCGTTTACGAGTTCTTCAAAAAGCTTTTTAGCATCGCCGTATCTTTTTATGTGTTTATAGATCTAATGTTTATCAGTTTTGTGTTACTTCCTCTTTCAGTTTGCCGGATGACGATCTTTAGCAGCATAGCGCTTTACTTTCACTTTATCAGTTATCATGAGATTCTCGTTTTCTCCTGACACACATTTATACTAGAACTATTGTGATTTCCGTTGATTTTTGAGGAATATACATTCATTTCACTTTATAATTTACAACAAATGGAAAAAGCGCTGCATGACGACTGCTGTTATGCAGACGGGGAGTCGAAACGAAACGACGCCGCGGTCGCAGATTTATTGGACTTTCTGCGCATCGATGTGGAGCTCGAGCCCGTTTGTGCCGACAGAGAGGAAACCTCGTGCTCTGTAAGATGAGTCATAATATTGAGACAAATTTCCTAGTTGTGTGTCACTTATTTTACTGCTTCTACAGAAAAATGTCATGCGCAAGCAGCGTAACTGGGAGAGAAGACTGGAGGTGAAAAAGAGCAAAAGAAAAGAGGAGAAACAAAGAAAGAAGCTCAACAGACAATATAAAGGTGACTTGACCTTTAATACATGTTCTTACTGTGCATTACATTTTCATGTCCATTTCATATACGTCAATTATCATATCGGTAATTATAGGTTTTTATGAGGATAGTTTTGTTCACTTTTTTTTTTAGTAATTAATTGAAGACCGTAAAGGCTTTTATAATGTTACAAAAGATTTCCATTTCAAATAAATGCTGTTCTATTAATCATAGAATCGATAGGAAAAATATGAAGCAGTACAACTTTTTTCAACACTGATAATAGTAAGAAATGTTTCTCAGGCATCAAACCATCATATTAGAATGATTTCTGAAGGATCATGTGACTGAAGACTGGAGTAATGATGCTGAAAATTCAGCTTTGATCACAATAAGTTACATTTTACAATATATTCACATAGAAAACAGCTATTTTGATGAGTAATAATATTTCACAATATTAATACAAAGTTCTGTCATGAAACTCTAGATGTGCAGGCTAAGATGCATTTGTATAAAAAAATATTCATATTAAAAAAATATTCATATTAAAACAAGTTATGAAGTCAAATATCTAGCTTTCGCCGGATGGCCTTCTGTATTCAAATTCCGCAAAAATGGAACTGGCACTGCCTTAGTCCCGTAAGTTGAATTGGGAAGGTGTAGGACATACAGCGTAAGCTTTTTGAAGAATACGGAAGGCTGTCTAGCAGAAGCACTTGCAAGGTGAGCATTTGTGTTTATAAAGCGTATACATTTTTATTTTTTTTAGAAAATGATTAATCATTTTGCTAGATAAGACCCTTATTCCTCATCTGGTATCATTTAAAGCCCTTTGAAGCTGCACTGAAACTGTAATTTTGACCTTCAACCGTTTGGGGTCCATTGAAGTTCACTAAAAGGAGAATAATCCTGGAATGTTTTCATCAAAAACCTGAAGAAAGAAAAACATAAACATCTTGGATGACATGAGGGTGAGTAAATTATCAGGAAATTTTAATTTGAAAGTGAACTAATCCTTTTAAGCACCCTGACTAAATTCTGGGAAATTTCCAGATTCTGGAACCAGGCTGGGCATTCATGTCTAAACATAACCCTTTTCTTTTAATCTATGAAACATCAACTGTGCCTTATTTGTCTTAGAAGGGTGTTCACAGTCATTGCATTTGATGTAGGAGGAAAATATAAGCATACAGCAGCAGCGATACATGTTAAAGGATTAATTCACTTTCATATTAAAATTTCCTGATATTTCCCATGACATCCAAGTTTTTGTCAGGAGACAGGAATAACAACTGCAGATTATGAGTTACCTGCGGTGAGTCCGACATAATGAATCCACTAACATGACACAGCGAATGCCGGTGGTAAACACTCGTGTTCCAATACTCGTTCAAGAGTTTTGGGAGGCGTTCCCTTGAAATGAGCTGTGAAGGAGGGGGGTTGTTCTTACGTATGCGCTCATTTAAAAAACTCAGTAACAGTCTTTGGTTTCTTAGTCAACAAAAAGATCCTCTTTAGCACCTTTTAAATGTGGTTAAAGTTACCATTGTTTATTACTGTATTCACGGAGACAAGAGCCGTCACTATTTTCATTTTTAAACACTTGCAGTCTGTATAATGCACAAACACAACTGCATTCTTTATAACTCTTTCCAACAGTGTGTAATGTTAGCCCGTTAGCCACGGAGCACTATCAAACTCATTCAGAATCAAATGTAAGCATCCAAATAAATACTATACTCACATGATCTGATGCATGCGTGAAGTATGCATGATGAACTTCTTGTAAAGATCCATTTGAGGGTTATATAAGCTGTGTGAACTTTGTAAATGCACTGTATTATCATTGAGAGCTCGGGAGGGAAGGGAGCGTGCGATTTAAAGGGGCCGCACGCTGAATCGGTGCATAGTTAATAATGCCCCAAAATAGGCAGTTAAAAAAAAATTAATAAGAAAAAATCTTTGAGCTGAAACTTCACAGACACATTCAGGGGACACCTTAGACTTATATTACATCTTGTAAAAACAGTACACTAGTTCACATAGGGCCACATATGCTTCACGTGCCTTATATGCACCTCATGGCAGCCCACATGTCTAACGGCTTGATCTGCTTGAGGGGAATAATGTGTAGGCAGATCTAGTCCGCCAAGACCAAGCATATGCCTCATTTCTCATACTCAAAACTTATGGGCCAGGCACACATAGCTAGCATACACATGGTTCCTATGGGTCTTGGGAACAGCAACAGTTCATATGTTTTGGCGGTAAATCTACTGGGGGTTGAATTGTCATCTTGCCTTCTGCGTGATGGGGGAGTTTCTGACATGCAGTACCCTTGGCTTGTATTGTTCAAATATCATGTCACCTGCTCTGTTGGGGGGTAATTCATGTGCGCTATATTGTAGGGCTGCACAATTAATCAAATTTCTAATCTCGATTACGATTACGGATGCCACGATTTCGTAATTGTTCATAGGTGCGATTACAAGGAAAAATATCCACTTACATTATTCTGCGTGTTTAAGAGTAGTGTTTAGAGCATGTTACTTCGTAAGAGGTGAATCACAACTACTTCAGAATGTAAAAGGTTTAACTTTACCTAGCACAGAAGGAGCTACCAGTGACATAGGTGTACGTTGATATGTCGAACGCACACAAAACACCAGCACCTGCCATTTTTAAAAAGTGTACAGAGCCTATATATTTACTTCACAAATTAACTTTATAAAAAAAGAAAAAAAAAATGATAGGGCCCCTCATCCTTAAGCTAAGGAGAAAATCCAGTGCGATTTTGAGCACACCGAGCAAAACATGATCATGTATTTCTGCTAAGCTAACAATATTGGGCATCAACCAACCACACGGCAAAAGCGAAAACCTTTTCATATACTGTCTACTCTCTGTTAAAGAATAGTTCTATCTAATAACGTATTAGACAAGCCTGTTAAACAGATCGTAAACTAATAAAGACAGAGCATGCGAGCACTGTGGGTCTGTCTGAATTGTTTTCAGCGCTGTCAAAATAAAAGTAACAACAACAAGCGCAGTTTACGTCACTTCAGGCCCTAGGGGACCATTAGTTCTCGGGGAACCACACTGGTGGCTAGTTCCTCTATGTTCCAAGAACAACCTGATGCAAAAGCCCTTATTATTATACCATGCGTAGGTTGACTTTTTATTATTATTTAAAGAAGAAACCAAACCAATATATAGTTGACATTTGAGGTTTAATGCTATAGAAAAACAATAAAAAATGTAGTGTTTTCAGCTTGCTTTTTATTTTTATACAAAAATATGGCATGTAGTTGCTTCAAAAAATCATATAAAGCTATTCAAAACATCACTTAATGTAAATTGTGATAATCTTAATTAATAATTGCAATTACAATTTAATGGGAATAGTCGACAATTATGATTTTTGTCAAAATCGTGCAGCCCTACTATATTGTACAGCAGCAGCATGTCTTACTTGCTCACAGCTGCGTGTCGTGTATGTATTGGCAGTAGCCCAACCTTCAACCAAGTAAAACTACCCAGCAGGTTGGGCAAACATTTAACCCAACAGTTGGGTTAAAACAACCCAAACCCAGCAGTTTTTATAGTATATAATACATTGCATAAACAAAGTTCACACAGCTAATATAACTCTCAAAATGGATCTCTACAAAGTGTTTGTGATGCAGCATATCAGATCACGTAAGTACGGTATTTATTTGGATGTTTACATTTGATTCTGAATGAGTTTGATAGTATGCTACGGCTAACGGGTCTAAAGCTAATATTACACACTGTTGGAGAGATTTATAAAGAATGAAGATGTGTTTTTGAATTATACAGACTGCAAGCGGGTAAAAATGAAAATAACGACATGGCTCTGGTCTCGGTGAATACAGTAAGAAACAATGGTAACTTTTAATATAACATCGCTCCATCTGCCATTTTTCGCTATAGTTCTTGCTTGCTTACCTAGTCTGATGATTCAGCTGTGCAGATCCAGACGTTAATACTGGCTGCCCTTGTGTAATGCCTCGATCAATGGCAGGCATATGCAAATATTGGGGGCGTACACCCCGACTGTTACGTAACAGTCGGTGTTATGTAGAGATTCGCCTGTTCTTCTGAGGTCTTTTAAACAAATGAGATTTATATAAGAAGGAGGAAGCAATGGAGTTTGAGACTCACTGTATGTCATTTCCATGTACTGAACTCTTGTTATTTAACTATGCCGAGGTAAATTCAATTTTCAATTTGATGGCACCTTTAAATCTCGGGCATCGTGTTATCATGGATCATGTCAGTTATTATTGTTCCATCTGCCATTTTTCGCTGTTGTCCTTACTTGCTTACCTAGTCTGATGATTCAGCTGTGCAGCTCCAGACGTTAATACTGGCTTGTGTAATGCCTTGAACATGGGTTGGCATATGCAAATATTGGGGGCGTACATATTAATGATCCCGACTGTTACGTAACAGTCAGTGTTATGTTGAGATTTGCCTGTTCTTCAGAGGTCTTTTAAACCAATTAGATTTACATAAGAAGGAGGAAGCAATGGAGTTTGAAACTCAATGTATGTCTTTTCCATGTACTGAACTCTTGTTATTCAACTGTGCCAAGGGAAATTCAATTTTTGATTCTAGGGCACCTTTAAAAGTATCACTTTGTTTTTATCATCATTGTATTTACTGAAATTTTTAAGCATTATTTATTTTATAAAGGTGTTTATAAAGGTAAAAAAAAAAATGCACTGGAAAAATTTATTTAAGAAGGCAAATATTGTCCCTTAATGGAAATGGTGTAATTGCAGTAAGTGAGAGGGTGCACAGAAGGATGTTAAATTCCTTAGGAAGTTCGACACTCTAAAAAGTTTGAGAACCACTGAAAACGGATAGAATTGCACAAGTGCTACTGCTAAGAGTGCCATTTTAATACAGCCTGTTACCTTGATTCAAATTTTTCATAAGTTTAAATGTATTGGTCTAAAGAGAAAAATTATGACTATTTTGTCTAAAGCAGGGATGGACAACTCCGGTCCTGGAGGGCCAGTATCCAGCAGAGTTTAGCTCCAACCCTAATCAAACACACCTGAACCAGCTAATCAAGGTCTTTAGGATTAGTAGAAAGTTATAGGCAAGTGAGTTTTTATCAGGGATGGAGATAAACTCTGCAGGACACTGGCCCTCCAGGACCGGAGTTGTCCATCCCTGGTCTAAAGACTACAAATAAAATAGATATCAAAATTAATGTTGATAACTGTAGTTTGACTAAAAGTAATGACTAAACTTGACGAAAATGCAATGACTTTTCATCGACTAAATCTAGACTAAAATAAGAAAGACAACAATGACTAAAATTTGACTAAGACTAAGGAGCATTTTCGTCTGAAGATAAAGACTAAGACTAAAACAAAAATGGCTGCCAAAATTAACACTGTGCAGCAGCAGCAGAAAAAAAGGCAGCAGCAGCGTAGCAGATCTATTCCGCCAAGACCAAACATATCAACATTGTCAAACACTCTGAGAGTTGTCATGACAAAACTGTTTTTACTGTATATTTTATCAAATAAATGCAGCCTTGGTGAGCAGAATAGACTTATGTCATAACCAATCATACTGACCCTAAACTGTATATTGAATTGTAACCTGGAACCAAGAGGGTTTTTTATATATATATATATATATATTGTGGCAATCCAATGGTGGAGAAAGGAGCCCAGGAACAAAGGAGTAGGTCCAAATTAGGAAAAGTCATCAACTGTGAGTACTTCCACCTGTTCACACTCCAAGCATGGAATCACTCACAGCTGTAGCCAATAATGGCCCAATGTAGGTCAGTATAAATCTGGGAACTTTGCTCCACTCAAGGTGGAATGGTCCTGGGTGCAGACACCCCCAGGACGTGGCGTGGATACAAAGGGAGGCCTTGAGTGAGACAGACTGAAAAGAAAAGGACACGGTTAGACTTGTAACCTCTACTTTATCAACGTTGCCTTCAATTTTATTCTGTCCTTCCCCCTTCAAGGTGGCCTAGTGTTCAAGCAGACGAGTAGAACACAGCTGTTACAGATACCCCAGACCGGGAAGTACCAAAGTTTCTGCTTTGATTCTTTTTGGCACTCCTCAGTTCGTGATTAAATAAAAGACAATTTATGTTAACCATGCTCCCGCTTCTCTTGTGGTTGTGTTTTGTGGCAGCTTAAACCTCTCCTTGCACTGAGGACGTGTCAAAATATATATACAACTTTTCAGAACTTAGACAAACAATAACAAACAGTCCACACAGCTTCATGGGTATTTACATGGAAATTCTTTCAAAATGTAACATTTAAAAATAAAAAAACCCTGTTTCCTCATTTGGTTAGTACAAGAGATCCTTGAGTAAAAAGAAGTCAAAAGGTTATCATGTAAACATATATTCATATACACACTTATAGACACACATACATAAACATACATACACAAATCAAGCGTATAGCGTCAATTCTGGCAGACACGTCAGTCAAGCTTGTGTCAGCTGACATTCAGCTGATCCATACCATCCAATAGGAATACATTTCAGATTAGACCGCGTCTTTCAAATACACCTTCAGGCATTCAGATGCTGCTTGATCGCCACGCTGCACTCGCTATACCCGCCTCCATCCCCTGCTCCTCCAATATATGACTGTACCCGTGGCTCAGTACCGTACCGCACCTCTACTCATGTAATCCAGGTTGTTGTTATTAATTCCTCATGTCTGTTTTTCTCTTTCAGGTGATGTTCACATGTATTTTTCTCTGAGATGTCTGTACTATTATTTTGCTAAACTGTTCTAGTTATGGGGGAAATTTATCGCTGCGCTCCCTGCTCTGTCCAGGCATGGCTGCTTGAATGAGCGGGGAGTTTTGCCCAGAACAGTTCCATACTGCCAACCTTAAATTGCTATTGCATATAACTATTGTTTTAT
Organism: Chanodichthys erythropterus; assembly: GCF_024489055.1. Taxonomy (NCBI): domain Eukaryota; kingdom Metazoa; phylum Chordata; class Actinopteri; order Cypriniformes; family Xenocyprididae; genus Chanodichthys; species Chanodichthys erythropterus. The sequence goes on from NC_090231.1 coordinate 44,122,312, forward strand.
TGCTAACGTTCTTTATCATTAATAATCTTTGACTATAGTGGTCGGACAGAAATACACTCATGTCCATAACCATACTTGCATGCAGCTTAAAGTAATATTCTCTTATGGTGGTTACATGTATTCAATTAAATTCAATTCACATTTACAGGTGCTGGTCATATAATTAGAATATCATCAAAAAGTTGATTTATTTCACTAATTCCATTCAAAAAGTGAAACTTGTATATTATATTCATTCATTACACACAGACTGATATATTTCAAATGTTTATTTCTTTTCATTTTGATGATTATAACTGACAACTAAGGAAAACCCCAAATTCAGTATCTCAGAAAATTAGAATATTACTTAAGACCAATACAAAGAAAGGACTTTTAGAAATCTTGGCCAACTGAAAAGTATACAGCACTCAATACTTAGTTGGGGCTCCTTTTGCCTGAATTACTGCAGCAATGCGGCGTGGCATGGAGTCGATCAGTCTGTGGCACTGCTGAGGTGTTATGAGAGCCCAGGTTGCTCTGATAGTGGCCTTCAGCTCTTCTGCATTGTTGGGTCTGGCATATTGCATCTTCCTCTTCACAATACCCCATAGATTTACTATGGGGTTAAGGTCAGACTAGTTTGCCGGCCAATTAAGAACAGGGATACCATGGTCCGTAAACCAGGTACTGGTAGCTTTGGCACTGTGCAGGTGCCAAGTCCTGTTGGAAAATGAAATCTGCATCTCCATAAAGTTGGTCAGCAGCAGGAAGCATGAAGTGCTCTAAAACTTCCTGATATGCGGCTGCTTTGACCTTGGACCTCAGAAAACACGGACCAACACCAGCAGATGACATGGCACCCCAAACCATCGCTGACTATGGAAACTTCACACTGGACCTTAAGCATCATGGATTGTGTGACTCTGGGACCCTGATTTCCAAAGGAAATTAAAAATTTACTTTCATCAGAGATAACTTTGGACCACTCAGCAGCAGTCCAGTCCTTTTTGTCTTTAGCCCAGGCGAGAAGCTTCTGATGCTGTCTGTTGTTCAAGAGTGGCTTGACACAAGGAATGCGACAGCTGAAACCCATGTCTTGCATATGTCTGTGCGTAGTGGTTCTTGAAGCACTGACTCCAATTGCAGTCCACTCTTTGTGAATCTCCCCCACATTTTTGAATGGGTTTTGTTTCACAATCCTCTTCAGGGTGCGGTTATCCCTATTGCTTGTACACTTTTTTTTCTACCACATCTTTTCCTTCCTTTCGCCTCTCTATTAATGTGCTTGGACACAGAGCTCTGTGAACAGCCAGCCTCTTTTGCAATGACCTTTTGTGTCTTGCCCTCCTTGAGCAAGGTGTCAGTGGTCGTTTTTTGGACAACTGTCAAGTCAGCAGTCTTCCCCATGATTGTGTAGCCTACAGAAATAGACTGAGAGACCATTTAAAGGCCTTTGCAGGTTTTGAGTTAATTAGCTGATTAAAGTGTTGCACCAGGTGTCTTCTATATAATCTTCACAATATTCAAATTTTCTGAGATACTGAATTTGGGGTTTTCCTTAGTTGTCAGTTATAATAATCAAAATTAAAAGAAATAAACATTTGAAATATATCAGTCTGTGTGTAATGAATGAATATGACATACAAGTTTCACTTTTTGAATGGAATTAGTGAAATAAATCAACTTTTTGATGATATTCTAATTATATGACCAGCACCTGTATTTGTATAGCACTTTTCACGATACATATAATTTCAAAGCAGCTTTACAGAGAATATATGTTAACATTACAATTTAAAGAATGCAGTTAAAAAATAATGTAATAATTTAGGCAATTAATTTACAATCACTGATAGCAGTTTAACTGAAGGTAGAAGCAATGAGCTCCTGGAAAAAATGAATTACATATAAACAATAATTAGTGTTCGGATTTTCAGTTATTTAGCCCTCCGAAAAGGCTCACCAGGAAGCACACAATGTCATGACTCGTGTTCGTCTTTAATTTTATTTTAAATCAAATGACCACAGGTCATAAACCTGAAATGCAACAAACAATAACAAATATTATATAAATAATGGCAAAATATTATTTAAACAATAGCAAATATTATTTAAATAATGACAAAATATTATTTAAATAATGGCAAAATATTATTTAAAAAATGGAAAATATTATTTAAACAATGACAAAATATTATTTAAACAATGGCAAATATTATTTAAATACATCATATAAGTTAATCAAATAACATAATATAACAATAATGTAAATAATGAAATCAAAAGCCTGCAACACCATCAAATGTGACGAATCTAGCTTAAAACTACATTGACTACATTACCCAGAATGCATAGCGCCAGAGGAGCATGCGCACAGTGACTCTACCGTCACTGGTAGCTATGGACGCTGTCTCCATATACAAAACCCATGCTACCACAATCCTCGATCAAATGATTCATAAATGCACTCTACCATAAACCACCGATTAAAACCACCACTATCACTACCGCCACAAGAAACCAATAAAGTGCTCTGAATAATCAGCACAAAGCTAATGGCTAATAATGATGCCTAATGCTTTACAACATCCAGGACGCTAAACTACCGCTACAAGTTACTCTTATCCAATTAATACAGACATAATAAAGTAAACGTTTAGTGCATTCATATATAATTGCCTTAATGTTACTAGATTGTGTGAAAAGTTAGCGGTTACATACCAACGGGCTGTGTGCTCCTGCTGAATGTCTGTGATGAAGTGATTACCAGCTGCCATGACTTTAAAGTCTCTAGTAAAGCTGCGCATGCGCACATACTGTAACACATCTGAGCATGTCAACAAACTTAAGAAATCACTCATTTCCCATTTGCGTCTCATTTATCTATTTGCATATACATTCAATTTTTATTTTTTTATTTTTTTTTAAACAAGCTAAAAGTCTTAACAATTAGGATATATAAAAATTTGGGAATGTGCATGTTGATCCAGATGATTGCGTCTTCTGAAGTCCTCGCAGGTGTTGGCACCGTCTCTTCATAGGTGTTGGTCATCTGAGGTCTTCTTAAGAGGCTGGATCCAAACTGAAGCTGATGTCCTCTCTAGTGACCTCGGGACACCTGAGAGAAAGCAAATGGAGAATAATTAGCGTAGCTGCTGTTCATAACATGTAAAGATAGTCATGTGCAATTGATCTGATATGAGATGCATTATGTGAATGCTTGGCTAAAGAGATGTGTCTTTAATCTAGATTTAAACTGGGTGAGCGAGTCTGAGCCCCAAACATTATCAGGAAGGCTATTCCAATGTTTCGGAGCCAAATGTGAAAACGCTCTCCATCCTTTGGTGGACTTCGCTATCCTAGGTACAACCAGAAGTCCAGAGTTTTGTGATTTTAAAGAGCGTGAAGGATTGTAGGGCAATAGAAGATTGGTTAAGTGCACAGGAGCTAGACCATTTAGAGCCTTATAGGTCATTAGCAATACTTTATAATCGATACGGAACTTAATAGGTAACCAGTGTAGACATGATAAAATTGGTGTTATATGATCATATTTTCTTGACCTGGTAAGAACTCTAGCAGCTGCATTTTGTACTAATTGTAGCTTATTTATTGAGGAAGCAGGACAACCAGCTAATATTGTATTACAGTATTCTAGTCGAGACGTCATGAAAGCATGAACTTACTTTTCTGCATCAGAAAAAGATAACATATTCTGTATCTTAGCAATGTTTCTGAGGTTGAAGAAGGCTGTTTTTGTAACATATGAAATATTATTTTTCAAAGGATAAGTTGCTGTCTAATATAACACCTAGGTCTTTAACTGTCAAGGATAGACTAACAGTACATCCTTCTAAATACAGATTGTAGTCTGAAAAATTCTGTGTACAGGTTTTTGGCCCAATAAGTAATAATTCAGTCTTTTCTGAATTTAATAGAAGAAAATTACTAGTCATCCAATGTTTTACTTCTTTAACACACTCTGCCAGATTGGATAATTTAGAGATTTCATCTGGTTGTGTTGAAATAAATAACTGAGTATCAGCGGCATAGCAGTGGAAACTAATTCTATGTTTTCTTATAATATAGCCGAGTGGCAGCATGTATATTGAAAATAGCAGAGGGCCTAACACAGATTCTCGCGGCACTCCATAGTTTACTATTGTTATCTTAGATTTTTCCCCGTTTAAATAAACAAAATTGTGACGGTCTGATAAGTACGACCTAAACCACTGTAATGCCTGGCCCTGAATACCAGTATAAATTTGTAGTAGATCTAGGAGTATTTTATGATCTTTAGTGTTGAACGCAGCACTGAGATCAAGTAACACTAGTATTGAGATACAGCCTTGGTCAGAAGCTAGAAGTAAGTCATTTGTAATTTTAACGAGCGCAGTTTCTGTGCAATGATGAGATCTGAATACTGACTGAAATTTTTCATAGATAGCGTTTTTTTGCAAGAAGGAGCACAATTGGACCGACACCACTTTTTCTAGTATTTTAGACATAAATGGAAGATTTGAAATGGGTCTGTAATTTGCTAATACATTTGGATCTAATTGTGGTTTCTTAATGAGAGGCTTAATAACTGCTAGCTTGAACGGTCTTGGGACGTGACCCAGAGATAAAGACGAGTTGATAATATTGAGAAGAGGCTCTTCTGCTACAGGTAACAATTCTTTCAGTAGTTTAGTGGGTATTGGATCTAATAAACATGTTGTTGGTTTAGATGCAGTGATAAGTGTATTTAGCTCTTCCTGTCCTATAGTTGTAAAGCACTGCAACTGTTCTTGATGTATGCATGTAAGTATTCCTATTGCACATTTATCTCCCTTCTCTCTGTTTTGATATATGCATAGTCCATTTTCCCCAGATTACAAGAAGAGACATTTGTTTTTCAAATGTCTCTTCTTGTAATCTCAACTTGAATGTCAGTCTTTCCATTTTATATATTTCTGTGACAATTTGTTCCCACTGTGTTCTCGTTAGGGGAAGATGTTGGAGCCATAAATGAGTAATCACTTTTTTGCTGCTGCTACTAGTAATCCTCAGTAAATATTTATTCCTATTATTAACTGAATCTGGTAGCTCCAATCTCAATCTCTTAAGATTTCCAATATACTTGAGGTATTTCTGACCAATACAGTTTCAAAACTGGGCAAGCCCAGAAATTATATACATGATCAGCCACTTGTGTACCACACTGCCTCCAGCAGGAGCCTAGATTTGCTACTCTTTTTTTTGTTTGGTTTTTACTTTGGGTGTGATAAAGAAACGTATAATGTTTTTCCACAAAATTCTCTTAAGCCATGGAATAATTAGTCACACACTGTGAATGCAATTTCACAAAGAGTGGTTTCTAATTGATTGCATGTCTGTCTTGCAGATGTGAATGAGCCACAACTCAGCAAACGTATCATTAAAGTGATTACCAAAGAAAGACTGGAAGAGGCCAGAGCAGCAGGACTGCGTCTGTGTGTCGACCTCAGCATGACTGACTGCCTGTCAGCAAAAGTGAGTGAGATTTACAAACAAACCCAACATGCATCACATTCACAAGTTTGACAGGTTGATACCTAACCGCGATTACTAGATAACAAGCGTGGGATATTTATGTAATTATTCTTATATCTCATAGGAAATCAGTCGACTTGCAGGTCAGATCAGGCGCCTCTATGGATCCAATAAGAAAGCCTTACAACCATTCCACATTTTCCTGACAGAATTCAAGGAGGACAGTCTGCTGTATAAAGAGTGTGTTCGGATGAATGACGGCTTCCTGAATTATTTGGTTAGAAAGGATTTCTAAACTGATCGTCACCTATCCTTCAATAGTACAAACAGAAGCATAGAAATGATACACAGTAACAGAGTTTTGTTATTGTGGCGACTTATCAGCATCTGTGTATCCCACAGATTGATGTGACGGAGGAGAGCTGGTTTCATCTGTTTCCCTCTGAAGATGTGATATACTTAACCCCAGACGCAAGTGAAGGTTCACATATTCTGTACTGCATTAAGAATTAGTCCTAAGCACTAAGCTTTTAATAGTCTTAACCATAAATTATTGGTCAGGAAATTAGCAAAATTTAAGCAAAACTTAAAAAGCCAGTGTTGTTGAATCAATGAAACAAATTGAGTTGCATGGTGATGCTCCAGAATGGTGCCTTCGTAAATCCGCTGAGAAATATAACAATAAATGCATCTCTAGCAAAATAAAGCATGGAGGAAGAGGTGTCTTTTTAGCTGCTGATGTTAGTGAACTACTTCACTGTGAGAAGTAATTTAATGCTTTGGAGTACAGGAGAATATTGGAGAATGGATTCCTTCCCAGGAATGAACAATGCTTCTTCCCAAATTGTGAAAATAACCAAGAAGAAATGGCTTGAGAACCATCAGGCTCATGTTTTGGTTTTGAACTCTAAAGTTCAAAACTTTACAAATATTTACTCTAGAGTAAATATTTGTTCTCAGATTAAATTCAGATGAACTGGGAGGCAATTTTCAACTACTCATGAACTCCCATAACATTGAGTGGAACAATAACACTGACTCTTCTTCCTGTAAAAACCTGTTTGCAAGTTGAGGAAGGCTATTCTGTGCTTACTTTATCTACAGTATTTGTGTAATTCTTGTAAAAAATTTTACAAGAATTGTTCTTTTAAATTTTGATTTGTGATTAAAATACATATATATATATATATATATATATATATATATATATATATATATATATATATATATATATATATATATATATATATATATATATATATATAATATAATTATTATTATTATTTTTTTGGCTTGGCCCTTTTTTTGCCTAGGAGTGTAATGTAATATGAAGCTACTTTCCCTTTCATCACAAATCCTGCACAAGTATTTCAACACAAGTATTTATTTAGTGTTATTTATACATTATTATTAATATTTATTTTAATAATAATTTTATTTATTATTTATTATTTATATATGTTATTTATTTATTTAAATTTTAGGTTAGTTCTTTTATTAATCATTAATTATATTATTTCTATTTATATATTTTATATTTCTAAATGGATATATATATATTTTTTTTTTTCAGTTTTGGTAATTTTAGTAGTTCAACCTAAATTTATTTCATTTAGTTGCTAAGACAACATTTCTAATTTTAGTTTTTCAATAATATTTGTTTTATTTTATTTCAGCTTTGCAGACATTTTTTTCCCTCATTGAATATACTGTTTCACTCATAAATGTGTAATTTATGGTAGTACAACTATTTTGTTCATGTAATATTTTTTGTATTATTTTTATATTTTATTGTTTTAAATTACTGATTAATTTTAGTTACTAATAACAATGCATTTTTTTCCTCATTGAATATATTGTTTCACTCAGTGATAGAGTGATATTAAGGGTCAAAAAGATGTCAATATGTCATTTTGATATCAAAGAAACATTTCAGATAAAAACCAATATGAATTCTGCTTAAATTTTGATTATGACTGTCCCTGTTAGCTTTAGAATATGTGGAGGAAGATAAAGTTTATATCCTTGGAGGTTTAGTGGATGAAACCATACAAAAGGTGAGAATCTTGCTTGTGGATTTATTAATGATGCATTTATGAAAGATTTCATAGTGGAGAAACAACTGAAGATCTCACTGCTTTCTTTAAGAAAATAAGCTACATGAGGGCAAAAGAGCTCGGCATTCAGATGGCGCGGCTGCCTATTGATGAGTACATGGTGAAGAGACCAAACCCCAAAAACTTCCACTCCAAAATCCTAGCCATCAACCAAGGTAATTACTTTCTCAGACTCAGTTTCTACATGCTGCAATCATAATCCTCCTCATCCCGGAGTGAAATCGAGTGTATGATTGACCGGGCGCTGTTGTGTTTCAGTGTTCCAAATCCTACTGACATTTCGGGACACCAAAGATTGGACTATAGCACTTGTCGCTGGTATCCCTCCTGGAAAAGGTTACATGTTGGCCTCAGCAGCATCTACAGACGTGATAAACCCTCATGAGGAGCTGTAGACACTCACTGTAGAGTGTCTTGAGCAATATACAGTGTTATAAAATCATCTATATTAGATAACTTAATGTCTGACTTGAATCAGTAAGATTCAAAATCCATCTTTTGTTTGATTTATTTTAAAATGCTTCATTAAAATTTTAAAATGCTCATTCAGTTGTCTCAAGAATAGTTTCCACACAGTCAAAAACTGAACTGGTGGATTTTTTGTCAGCATTAAAGCCACTGGATCATATCACTGATATATGCAGTTTGATGTCTCCTTTTCTTGTTTTCTATGTTTTAAATGTGACATGGTTCAAGGTATAATGGTACAAGTGAAAACAGTAACAAAAACTACATCTGTTTGTTAATCTTTGTCGAAAAAGAAAATCAGAGCTGTCTTTCAACATCAGACATACGGGCAGTTATATTATATATGTTAATATTACTGTCAAGGATTGGCAGTATTTATGATACATGTATTTCAAATACAAAATAGTATTTTGTAATTTGTATTTGATAGTGTTGATGAAAATGGCTTTGTATTTTGTATCAAAATACTTTAGTGTTTTGTATTTTTGTAGTTTTAAAATACTGTAAAATACTTTGTGAGAAGTCTACATGATGACATCATAAAAATGCTTACTCAATAATTTGCCCAGACTTGAGTTCAGAACAGATGTTAAGTTTTGGTGTTCGGTTTAGTAGTCTATACTAGGTTAAATGGTTTACCAATTTACATAATGTCCTTGAAAACTATTATACCAAGCAGCAGCCCCCTATAATTGATTAAAATTCAGTTGATTAATTAGTTATAAACTAGTTGCTATGAATACAGGTGGCATCAGTTGTCTTCTTCTGAATGACCTTTTTGTAAATATGTACATTTTTGCCGCTAGAGGCCGCTTATTCAGTCACTTATCCTTGATTTTTATGGAATCATATAATGTTTTATTCGACAGATGAGGAAAATATTTGGTGTTTCCATGGTTTCTACCAAATAAAACGGAAATCGAGGGTAACGCTGGTATGATGTCATTGGTGACGTTTCCTGGTTAAAATTGCATATTTCTCTGGATTTAAACATTCTTGGAAACATTTGGGATAATGTAAATGCACAAGTCAACAAAATATATAACATTGTTCAAGTGTTTTTTTTTATATATTTTAATCCAAAAATCCTTTAACTGGTTGCATATGTCAGATTTATTTATTGACTCGAGCAGAGAAAAGCAGTGTAATGGTGAAGGGATAGCTCAAATAGGCCAACTGATGGAAGGTTTGCGAAGAAATTTCATGCTCCCTTGTAAAAGTATTTTTTAGTATTTTTTAAAATACAAAAGTACAGTAGTTTATTTTGATACATGGTGTGGCTGCTGTATTTTGTAGTTTATTTTGATACACTTAAAATTGAGGTATTTGGTATTTTATTTTAAGATACATTTTGATGTATTTTTGCCCAACCCTGATTACTGTACACTAGGAATGTTAAATTAATCCTGTATCTTTAAAAACCACACTAATACGTTTATTAAGTAGTTTGAGCATCATCGCGATCTAGCGGCTGACATTTGTAACTGCACCATGTATTGTCTTCCTGGAAACATCACCAAATTGTGTTGTTTATTTTACTTATTTAACTTAGGCCCGAACTTCTATATTTCTTCAAAACGCCATTATTGTGAGATATCTGCGAAATTTCATTTAAGTAGTCAGGGCCGGTTCAAGATAATCTCTTGTTTGTTGAGGATGCTATCATGTTTTTTTTTTTTTTTAGTAATTTTTTCAGTAATTTGTTTACAGTAGCCTAACACACCCACCAACTATTTTGGGATAACAAATTGTTTTGCCTATAGGCCTACAGTAAAATGAAAGAAAAGGAAAACCATATTTGTAATATCAGTAAATCATATTTGGACATATGCTATTTCCCCCTCCTGTTGAACCAATTTATATTATATGTTTTGCAGTGCAATACTTCAAATATGCACTACACACTCTTAAAAATAAAGGTTCCAAAAGGGAGACAGTGATGCCATAAAATAAGCACTTTTGGTTCCCCAAAGAACCTTTTTTTTTTATCTCTTAGTGTGAAGAAAATTCTAAAACAATGTAACCTTTTTTTCCCCACAGTATAAAGAACCTTTTGTGTTATGGAAAGGTTTCATGGATTTTAAAGGTTCTTCATGTAACCACAGATGCCAATAAAGAACCTTTAATGTTTAAAGAGTGTAGGCCTAAACACAAATCAACTACTATAGGCTATAGAAAAAGTGAAAGAGACAAACTACTAAGCATAAATACTTAATTACTTTATTTTTGCTTATTTTTAAATAAATATAACAAAAATATTTTTGTTTTGAAAACTGCAGTAAGTATCACGGGAGAACAGTAATGTAAACAGCAGAATTTAAATAGACAGACAGTTGAGGTTGGCTACTGTTTAACATTAAAAAAGTACTCTAGTGCTGTAATAGCCTACTCTTTGACTTTGAATACGGACTTTGCTTTTACTTCACTATCGTAGTCTGTTCCCGACGCAATGTCATTTATACGCACAAATTTAAAGTCTGGACGCGTCGACAGTGCTCGCGCTTTTTCGAACTCATAAACCGGCAAATGATCTAATCAAAAATAACAGCTCATGATGACAGCTCACACATCTACATTACGAACTGCACTTCTTTGCATGCCTGTTCAGCCTTTCGCTTTGCACCCCATGAAGGATGTTCGTTTCGGCGCAATCATAATTAAATGACTTAAAGTCAGTCAGCTGCAGAAAATTTGCATTTTCGTAACTTTTTCATGTATTCAGAAGGTGGAACCACTTTGATATGGTGACAGTAGTTGGTTTCATTACAGGTGAGAGTCTTGAGAATTCATCTATATCTAATTGAAAAAGTCTGATACTGCTCCATTGGGCTTTGATTATGGGGGCGTATTTCAACCGATCCAGGAAAAACCTCAATTGGATAGACCTACAACCAATCAGAGCTACAGAGTAAGTGATGTATGTTGAGCGACGCATAGTTGTCAACAGAACTCTGTTAGCGACCATCGGGGCCAGCTGATAAATCAAACTTTTGCCGAATCCCGTAGGAAGGACGGCAAAGACATCTTTCCCATCGACAAATGCCTTGATCACGGTCCTCTCCTATGGAAGGCCAAAAGGGCCAAAACGTGTGAAACCGACGCCTTAACACGTAATTACGTGTTAACGCGCAAATGACATGTTAACGCGTAATTACGTGTTAACGCGCAAATGACGTGTTAACGCGTAATTACGTGTTAACGCGCAAATGACGTATTAACGCGTCATTTTGTGAAATAAAAAACGTGGAACTTTACCACCACCTGCTGGTGTACACAAGCAGACTAGGATTGCAAATTGCAGGATTTACAGTTTTTTCCAATTGCTAACACACTAAAATGACATGCACAGCACAATTATTTAAACTGACACACAGAGAGCAAAACTTCTTCTCAAGTCTCCAAAAGTCTAAACACCTTTTCTGTTTTACACACATTTTGCATTTCAAAATAGCACTTTTTAAATTCACTAAATACAGTTCTCTGCATAAGACACAACAATCTGACATAAAGTCACATGTTTGCCATTTCAAAACACTGCCATTCAAAATGACACTACATGAGCTAATTGGCCAATTACATGTGCCACCTGGCCAAACACCTCAGTGGTTAATTGTTAACACTTCAATCAGGATGTAAGCACTATGAAAAGACCACAGGTGAGAACCTTTTTTTTTTACAACAACAATGGAAGACATTGCAGAGAGAGGAAGAGGAAGAGGAAGAGTGAGAGGTAGGGGTAGAGCAGGTAGAGGAGTTCATGGCCAAAGAAGACAAACACTTTCAAATGAAATCAGAGCAACCTTAGTAGATCATGTCATCAACCATGGGTTGACAATGCGTGAGGCTGGACAGAGAGTGCAGCCAAACTTGAGCCGTTTTACTGTCGCCTCTGTCATCCGGACCTTTAGACTGGAGAACAGGTATGTAACCAAAATTTCATGTAGTACACATGTAGTATACCCCATGTCATAGTGTATCAGTTGGGTGACACCTGTTTACTTAGTGTATGACATCAGCCATTCATGAACTGTACAAGTTTCCTGTACAATGTACTCTACTGTGGGGGAAAATATTTAGGCTGCATTGTCCAAGCCCTATATATATTTTTATTTTATTTTTTTCTAAAGGACTGAGAGACGACACCATGGTGGAGGAAGGGGCCAAATGTTCACCGGGGTACAGGAAGCTGCCATTGTAAACTTGGTTTTGGAAAATAATGAAATCAGATTACGAGAAATTCAAAGCCACATCATCCAAGACAACACCTTATTCAACAACATTCAACGAGTTAGTCTGTCCACATTGGCTCGCATTCTCAAGCGAAACCAAATCAGAATGAAACCACTTTATAAGGTGCCGTTTGAGAGAAACTCTCAAAGAAACAAAGAGTTCAGACGAGCATATGTGGATGTAAGTACTATATTGACTGCAGTACACTACACACAACATTGTTTCCCAGTGTACTGGATAACACCATATTGAGTGATTTTTGTTCTTTGTTTTCAGGGAGTACTGGAAATGGATGCTCATGCAATCCCACATGAGTTCATCTTTATAGATGAGGCTGGGTTCAACCTAGCAAAGACCAGAAGAAGAGGGAGAAACCTCATTGGCCACAGAGCCATTATAGATGTTCCTGGCCAACGTGGTGGGAACATCACAATGTGCGCTGCCATCTCCAATATGCATGGTGTCCTCCACCGTCATGCCAAACTTGGACCATACAACACAGCCCATATTCTCACATTTCTGGACAGACTTCACAACATTCTCATACCACCAGAGCGTATGAATGATGCAGACCATCAAAGAAACCGGTACGTTGTAGTATGGGACAACGTGAGCTTTCATCGTGCAGCCCCAGTCCAAAACTGGTTTGCTGACCACCCAACATTTCTCGTGCAATACCTCCCACCATACTCACCATTTCTGAACCCCATAGAAGAATTCTTTTCGGCATGGCGGTGGAAGGTATACGACCGGCAGCCCTTTGTGCGCATGCCTCTTGTGCAGGCCATGGAAGAGGCATGTGATGAGATTGATGTGGGTGCAATTCAGGGATGGATAAGGCACTCAAGGCGCTTCTTCCCTCGATGTCTGGCAAGGGAAGATATTGCCTGTGATGTTGACGAGGCGTTGTGGCCAGACCCGGCTGTGCGGCAAGATGCTGCCTAATTATTTTTCTTGCCTTTTTTTTTGTTTGTTTTTTTTACTGTAATATATTTTTTTTCAGAAATTTTCTTTTTCAGTTTACTTTTTTTGTAAGAATATTTTTGTTCAGTCCCATGTAAATATATCTGCTGTGCTTATGTTGTACTGACTTGTTTACTGTAGTGAAGGAAAAAAAATAAAAATGTTGCAACAGCATGTGTGTGTATCTGCAAATATTTCTGTGCATGTGAACAATCTGATACATATTTTAGTATTATGGCAAAGCATACTAAAGATGGGGGTGCTTTTCATTATGCCCAACAGTGTGTAGGTGGTTAGGCAAAAATCTGGTAATATGAATGAAGTGTGTGCCATTTCATGCAAAAGTTTGATTTTGATAATGCTCTGTGTAGTTTCGGTTGCAGTGCTTCATTTTGCAGGATATATGAGGTATTTTGCATTTTGGGTGTGTGGTTTTGTGAATTGTGTTAAGTGTTTTGATAAAACCAGACTAGTTTGAAAAATTGTGTGTTAGCAATTGGAAAAAACTGTAATCTAAAATAAATTTTAAACAATGTCTTTATGAACAGTGTACAACTATACCTACATATAATAATTATAGTATATTAAAGTATATTATATATATACTTTTCACTCTGTCACAATGATCTAGGAAGAGGAAGCAAGGGAGATGAAAGACAGGACGTGACGGTCGGAGAAAGGGGAAGAGGAGAGGTGGAGGCTGACAAGCCTATTCTATATGGTTCCTCTAGATGCATGATCAGGCTTAATGTCATTACCATTTCAGTTCAAAATAAACTATTTGCAGAAATTTAAACTACACATATTTATAAAATTTGTTTATGTATATTCAAATATAAAATCACGCCAAAGTGTTTTATTTTGAATTTCTTATAAATAAATGGAATATGTCCATTTGTCCATTTGAGTGGAGTACCCTGAGGCATACCCCCTCTCTTCAACTTAAACTGCATCTTTTCCATTAAGGAACAATATTTGCCCCCTACACTGATATTACAATGCATTTTTTAATCTTTTTTAAATTAAAAAAAAAGTTCAATATAAAATTATACCTTGGTCTGTTTAAATACTCGATTGGCTGAAAGGTGTGCAGTAAAACCGTTTAATGCACAGGACACAGGTAGCTTTAGTCAGTTTGATTACAGATCAAAATTAATCTGCCACTATGCTTGTATAATGTTATCAACATTACAAACAACTCACAAAAGTTATGTTTTGTATCAAGAGTTTGAATCTTAAACATGCACCTTTTGTGCCAGGCTATTTCTTCAAGTGCTAAATCACGATTTGCTCAGGCAGCAGACTCTGCATGCAACCTATGCACCCATATGAACGCTGCTTATGTGGAAATGGACACTGTCATATTTGACTGCGAAAGATGTGGTATTGATTGATTGATTGAATGTATGTATGTATATATTCATGTATTTATGGCATTGTGCCTGTTAGAAAATATATTGTCGGTTTTAATGTTATTTTAAGGTGGGGAAGAATTAAGTGAACGGCAACATCCTGCATTTTGTTCGTGTACCCCGTACCCCCTCGTGTAGGCCTTTCCCTTTTATACTTTCCCTATTATGCAATTGTGATAAATGCGTTTTTTTTTTTTGTGTGTGTGTGCATTTTTGTAGGGATGTTTGTGAATTGTGTAAAGCCAATAAAAAAAGCTGTGATCATTTTATCTGGATATATTAAAGTTTTGGTTGGGTGTATAAACTATAATAAAAACATTTGAGAATTTTGTGCATAATGTGTTGAGAGAAAATGATTCACATACAGTAATTTGCAATTCATGTGAAATGAATGAAAACATACAATCTGTTTACGACAATTAAGTGTTCAGATCATTGTGTTTCCAGAACATAAGTGAGTTTGGAGAAATTTGTCAAATCGTTTGAGAAAAACTAACATGTTTTTACTGATTTAGTATCAGTGTGTCATTTTAATGTTTCCAATTAAAAGTTTGTGCAATAGTTGCTATAGCTATGAGAATTTTAGGACCTTACCATGACAACTAGCAAAACCTTTTGTAATTTTCCTCAGTTCATGGATTTCAGGGTCAACTTCCTGCCTGCCCCGCCCACCTACGTGATGTCACACCAATGAGGGCATCCCATTTTAATTATGTAGTCTCACAGCTATTGCTCAGCAAAAAAAAAAAAAAGTTTTTATTTTCATTCATCAGGTGAGAAAAAAAACTCTGTATTGTTGTCCCAGTTGACCTTATCACCCTTAATTCACCCTAAATGGATCTGTTATGTTAGCATAGGTAAAACATCGGGACACAAAATTGAAATTCTAATGAATGTGAAAATTTAGTTAATGGATGATTTCGTGTCGCGTTGCCAAAAAAAGTATAGCGTAATTACTTTGTTTTGATATCAATCTTATCAGAGATTACAGTTTTCTCAATTGACAAACTGTAAAAACTAAGTCGACAGAGCCCTCTGCTATGAACACTAAAATGCAGATCAAAATTATTCGAGATGCTGGCAGTGTGCAAAGCTACATCTGAAAACAATAAAATCTTTCTGTAGGCCTGAAGGAGAACATATCAATAGAAAATACAGGGTTCGATATTAAGCTTTGTCCTTTGGATAAGTAAATTGGTCCAAGCAAAAAAGTTGCTTGTCTGGAAATGTTTTATTTATTTATTTATTTATTTTGGTGTAAATATAATTTATTCTGAAGCTATGTTCTCAACAGTGTTCCAACAGCTTTTGCATATTTATATCTGCATATTTGTAATATTTACCCCAAGGGCATTTTTTCCCCTAATCTTATATTACAGTATTTCACAATTGCTAAAACACATTTCTTGAGACCATCACTCATTTTCTCAAAACATTAAACACAAATCCAATCTTCAAACTAATTTCACAAAACCTCTGACTCTTCTGGCAAAATCAAACACTTGCCTCAAAACCATTTGATCTGTGCTCAAAATCAAACAATGCTTTCAAAACATAAACGCAGCCAGTCAATATATAAACACTCATCAGCATTCATTAGACACTACATCAAAAAATTGAGAACACAGCGTCCAGAACATAAGGTTACAGAAAAAAAGTATATTGTAACACAGTAAACACATTTTGCCATTACATAAAATGTATAGAAATCACAAGTAACGTGAATTTATAGTATACTGTATGTACTGCAAGTACAGTATTATATTCAATATTATATAGTATTGAATGTCTGCATATACAGTACTTACATACTGCAAACATACAGCAGTCTAAATGCAAATGACTAAAAGGTCAAAGAAAACTCTAAATGAAAAGCATGATACAGTACACACACACACACACACACACAAAATCAAAGTTCAGAGTCAGTGAGAGATTCATTCTGCTTCAGCATCACGTCTTCATGTTGGGTCCGGCCTAAATCAAGTCAAGTCACCTTTATTTCAATTGCAATTTATACTACACAGATACTAGTATAGTATAGTATACACTGCAAATTTTAAAGAGTGAATTTAACTCCCTCAGAGTTAAAATTAACACTTACCCAGAGTATATATGGGAACCACTGGCAAAGTGTTACAGTTTTTTACAGACGCTAGGACACATTTCTCAATACTTAGGTCAGTTTTGCAAAACTCTTCACACAGTTCTCCTAACCAACTTTCAGCTTGGCAAAGCAGTTCATTTCACATTCAAAATGCACTACAACTACCAAAACACTTTATTCAGGTCTCAAATCAACTCATTCTTCCAGAGCACTAGCAAAGGTTGACAGCCGACAAACACACTTTGTCACCCACAAAACAATTACCTAAAAAACACTAACAACATGTAGCATTATACAATGTGTAAAACAAGGACACATTTCTGTTTATAATTCACTGCAATATATGTTACTGGAATAAATCAGACATGATGCAGAATTCGTCGACATTTTATGTCGTTTATTTATTTGTATTTATTTTTATATTTTTGCATTTTTTTGAGTAATTACAAAATACAAGAATTTGTATACACACCATCCACTGATGCAGATAGAATTCAATTGTTTTTATAGCATTTAATTTTAAGATATATTTCATTAAAATATATTTCATTAAAATATTACTGTAGGAATGTAGCAAATTGCTTTCTTATTCAGTTTTGTATTATGTTATTGTTTTGAACATAAGTTTAACAGTTTTGAAAACAGTATGTAAGCATGTGCAAATTGGCATGTACGTACAAAGAGTTTTGGCAGTTGTTGTGTCTGAGTGAGAAAAGAATTCATGAAATTTGAGAGATGTAGTCATTGAATGCATTTTGTGCCAAAGCAATGATAATTGATCCTCAGTTTAGCCCACATAGACTTCTGTTGTGCTCACTGTGTGAAGAGTTTTGCAAAAGTGACCTAAGTATTGAGAAATGTGTCCTAGCGTCTGTAAAAAACTGTAAATTAACACTTTTAAAAGAGTTAACATTATTAACACTGTGACAGTGTTAACTAACAAACTCTTATAGTGTAAAATTTTAACACCACAATGGATGATCAGAACACCAACGTTGGTGTTCAAAGTTAACTTGATGACCTGGTCAACACTTAACCAACGTTCAAGCAAATTTTAAACTAAATTAATGTTGAGTATTTACATAGACCCCTAGGATTTACACTATAGTTACAACAGTTACCATCTATAAGTGTTACCATCCCAATAATCAGACCATAAAGTGCTGCAATGAATAGATTTTATTATTTTTCTTTTAACAGGGCTTCACATTTCATTTAAGCCAGGGACAGGGCACTCAAAATACCCTGTACAATGACCTTGTTCAACATTAAACTTCATAAAACAAGCTCATACCTGCTGTTTGCAGTCTATGATGCAGCCGTTTGGTACAATATAAAACAGTCTGTAAGCATAAAACAATCAAAAATCGAAGAGCTTCAAGTATCATCAAAAGCTTCACATAACATGACAGGTGCATTATGCAATACTCCGCAAACATAACACTTAAACATTGTTCACTGACTCTTAGTTCCTGTTCATGAGCTTGGCTCTCAGTTCCTTCACCTTTGGACTTTCTTCAGTGGTGTCAACATCTATACTGTCTGGAGGGATGTGTACATGTTGCTGAGAGCATCATTAAAGCTTACACTGAAAACGAAGTGTTCTAAATAGTTCATCAAAGGCTGCCAACGACGTGGTTCCCTGACATGGAATGAGCATCTTGTCAATCACAATGTAGTAATAATTGCTGATGGCCCACTTGTGAGTTCCTGAGGCAAGGAGATATGGCTGCCGATGTCCCTCCAGTTTCTCCAAGTGTTCTTCAACGCAGCTGATTGACTGTGGGAAAAATTATATATCAATTTACATAGTACTATTCTTACATTTACATTTTACATTTAGTCATTTAGCAGACGCTTTTATCCAAAGCGACTTACAAATGAGAGTAGTAGAATCAATTAAATCAACATGAGAACAACAGTATGTAAGTGCTGAGTGAAGTCACAGTTATGTCAGTAAAGTGCTCATAGCGAAAAATTTATTTTTTTATTTATTTATTTTTTTTTTGAATAAATAAATACACAGATAGGAGAAGAATATTAGTCAAGGTAAGTGCTACTACTACTGGGTCAAGTGCTGACGAAAAAGATACGTCTTTAGCATTTTTTTGAAAATGGCTAGAGACTCAGCTGCTCGGATAGAGCGTGGTAGGTCATTCCACCAGCCAGGAACAGTCCCGGAGAAGGTCCGTGAGAGTGATTTTGTGCCCCTATGTGATGGCACCACAAGGCGCCGTTCACTTGCAGAACGCAGGTTTCTGGAGGGCGCGTAAGTCTGAAGTAGTGAGTTAAGGTATAGCGGTGCAGAGCCAGCTGTCGTTCTGTAAGCAAACATCAGAGCCTTGAATTGGATGCGAGCAGCTACTGGCAGCCAGTGCAGACTGATGAAGAGAGGAGTGACGTGCGCTCTCTTCGGTTCGTTGAAGACCAGTCTTTCTGCAGCATTCTGGATCAGTTGCAGAGGCTTGATAGTGCATGCTGGAAGGCCAGCCAAGAGAGCATTACAGTAGTCCAGTCTGGATAGAACAAGAGCTTGGACAAGAATTTGTGTGGAATGTTCAGATAGGAAGGGTCTAATCTTCCTGATGTTGTACAAGGCAAATCTGCAGGACCGGGTCGTTGCTGCAACATGATCTGTGAAGGTTAGACCATCATCCATCACCACTCCAAGGTTTCTGGCTGTCCTGGAAGGAATGATGGTTGAAGACCCAAGTTGAACTGAAAGGTTGTGATGAAGTGTTGGGTTTGCACCGATCACAAGCAGTTCCGTTTTTGCAAGGTTGAGTTGGAGGTGGTGGTCCTTCATCCAGGCAGAAATGGCTGTCAGGCAGGCTGTGATGCGACCAGCAACCGTCGGATCATCTGGTTGGAATGAGAGGTAGAGTTGTGTGTCATCAGCATAACAGTGATGGGAGAAACCATGATCCTGAATGACCGATCCTAGTGATGACGTGTAGATGGAGAAGAGAAGTGGACCAAGCACAGAGCCCTGAGGTACCCCAGTAGCAAGATGATGTGACTTGGACACCTCACCTCTCCAAGATACCCTGAAGGACCTACCTGAGAGGTAAGACTCGAACCACTGGAGCGCGGTTCCCGTGATGCCCTTCGACATGAGTGTAGACAGGAGGATCTGGTGGTTCACTGTGTCAAAGGCAGCAGACAGGTCCAGCAAGATGAGTACTGATGATTTTGAAGATGCTCGTGCCAGTCTCAGGGCTTCAGTGACTGAGAGCAGGGCAGTCTCAGTAGAGTGGCCACTCTTGAAACCAGACTGGTGGTTGTCAAGGAGGTTGTTCTGTGAGAGATAAGTAGACAGTTGGTTGAATACAACTCTCTCAAGTGTCTTAGCAATGAAAGGAAGAAGGGATACTGGTCTGTAGTTTTCTAAAAGAGCTGGATTCAGAGTGGGTTTCTTAAGCAGTGGGGTAATCCTAGCCTGCTTAAAAGCTGTGGGAAATGTTCCAGTGTGAAGGGAGGAATTGATAATGTGAGTGAGTGCAGGTAGAATTGAGGAGGAGATGGCCTGAAGAAGAGGAGTGGGGATAGGGTCTAGCGGACAGGTAGTAGGGTGATTGGAAAGAATGAGTTTGGAAACATCTGCCTCAGAAAGCATGGAGAAGGAGGGGAGAATTTGTGTGTTTTCAATTAAGATGTTCTTGTCAGTGTGTGGTGTGGAGAATTGGCCGCTGATGGTTGTTATTTTATGTGTGAAGAAAGTGGCAAAGTCATCAGCTGTAAGAACTGATGTGGGAGGGAGGGGAGGAGGGCAAAGAAGAGAAGAGAAGGTTTTGAAAAGTGTTCGGGAGTCAGTTGAGTTGTTAATTTTAGTGTGATAGTAGGAGGTTTTAGCATTGGTGACATTAGTAGAGAAAGAAGAAAGGAGTGACTGATATAAGCTAAGGTCAGTAGGATTTTTAGATTTGCGCCACTTCCTCTCTGCAGCCCTGAGTCTAGACCGATGCTCACGGAGAACATCAGAGAGCCAGGGGGCAGAGGGGGTGGCGCGGGCTGGTCTGGTTAAGAGGGGGCAGAAATCATCTAAGCAGGATGATAGAGTGGTGCAGAGAGTGTCAGTAGCAGTGTTAGTGTCCATTGATGAGAATTGGTTAGCGGGAGGAAGTGTGGATGAGACCGAAGAGGATAGATGAGATGGTGAGAGGGAGCGTAGGTTTCGCCGAAAAGTGACGTGTGGTGGGGTGTGTGATGAGTTGGGGGTCAGGTTGAGTGTGAAAGTAATGAGAAAGTGGTCTGAGGTGTGTAGTGGAGTAACCAGTGTATTGTCGGTGGAGCCACAGCGTGTGTAGATGAGGTCCAATTGGTTACCTGATTTGTGGGTAGCTGAGGTAGCCACTCGCTTGAGATCAAATGAGGCAAGCAGCGTGTGGAAGTCAGCAGCCTGAGGTTTGTCTAGATGGATGTTGAAGTCACCAAGTACTAGCAGAGGAGTGCCATCCTCAGGGAAGGATGAGAGTAACACATCCAACTCCTCCAAGAAGTTACCTAGCTGACCTGGGGGACGATAAACAACTACAACATGAATTTTGGTAGGGTAGGTGATGGTAATTGCATGTGATTCAAATGAGCCATTTTCAGAGAGAGATGGTAAAGGATTGAACTTCCATTCATTGGACATAAGCAAACCAGTACCACCACCCCTCCCAATCTGGCGTGAGGTGTGAGAGAAAGTGAAATTAGAGGAGAGGGCTGCTGGTGTGGCAGTGTCCTCTGGTTTGATCCATGTCTCAGTCAGAGCCATGAGATGGAGATCTGAATAAGTAGCAATAGCTGTGATGAACTCTGCTTTGTTGACAGCAGACTGACAATTCCAGAGCCCAATTGAAATAGAAAACAATGTACTAGGTGACATGGGTAAAGAACGCAGGTTGTTATGGTTGCGCTGCTTACAGCGTGTAGCATGCGATTTACGAGGGTTAGTAATAGTGGGAATTTGGAAGCACATATCTAAAACAAGTCAAAAGACAGACAAGAACACACAGTATAAAGAGGAAAGAAAGAAAAGAGCAATACTCAAGTGCCTTGTCGGTGTCGTTGCTCGGTGGAGTCGCACAGGTAGAGTCGCTGGTCTTTACACTCTTCGGTCTTCACACGAGGAGGGCTTCACATGAGGGCTGCCGCGTCCGCTGCCGCGGTACACTGCAAGTATGCAGATCCTGTTGTAGCTTCAATGATTCTCTCAATGATTCTTACTAGTTTAGGTTTTCTGCAAGTATCATTAAATCTAATTTAATGCTTTTTGAAGGGTTAGTTCACCCAAAAATGAAAATAATTTATTACTCACCCTCATGTCGTTCCACACCCGTTAGACCTTCATTAATCTTCGGAACACAAATTAAGATATTTTAGTTGAAATCCGATGGCTCCGTGAGGCCTGCATAGCCAGCAATGACATTTCCTCTCTCAAGATCCATTAATGCACTAAAAACATATTTAAATCAGTTCATGTGAGTACAGTGGTTCAATATTAATATTATAAAGCGATGAGAATATTTTTGGTGCGCCAAAAAAAACAAAATAACGACTTATTTAGTGATGGCCGATTTCAAAACACTGCTTCAGGAAGATTCGGAGCATAATGAATCAGCGTGTCGAATCATGATTCGGATCGCATGTCAAACGGCTGAAATCACATGACTTTGCCGCTCCGAACAGCTTATTCGACACGCTATTTCATTATGCTCCGAATCTTCCTGAAGGAGTAAAGTACAACATCTTATTTATTTCTGAGCTGTGTTTGTTTTAATCTAGAGCGCTAAAGAAAGTAAAATATTTGCATAATATTAGGTGTCTGAAGATCAAGATCCCAGTCATTCAAAGGTGATATGTCTGAACGAAATAAATTCTTCTCTAATGGATATCTGGTACTTCCACTCCATCCTCTGGGTCAGCAGCAGAATTTTGCTTGTGAAAACGCTGCTCCACTCCCTGCTAAATGTGAAAGGAGAAGTATTAACGATACAAACTGCTTTGAACTCCTATGTAACAAATTGAAGACTTATTAATTTGTTTGAAAATAATAGTTTATCAGTTAGCCGGTTTGAAAAGTTTTTCTGACTACAAAATAAAAATTGTTATTATTATCATTACACAATGAGAATTATCTTATTATTTACTCAACCTCCTTATGTTCTTGATCAGCTTTTTGCAAACATGATCTAAACGGAAAAAGATTTTAATTGTATAACCAGGTCATGTAACGATTGGGCTAAATCAATACAACACTGCTGTTGTGGACTCTCAGAGAGCTCTGAAATACCTCTCCACCTGAAAAGCAATACTTTTTTGGATTACTTTAACTTTAAAAAATGACTTACCTCGAGTTTCTATCATGATAACGACAACGATTGATGATATCATTCGTCTGTGCTTTTCCATAACTCCTCTCAACAATGCTTTTGGATCTGATAAATGCGTTGGCTAGCAGCAAATAAATAGAGATGAAATTCAAAAACAAAACTCCAAACTTTATATCGCTAAATGAAATAGGAAGCCGCAAATAACTAACAAATAAATAACTAAAGCTTTTTTATGACGTGACTCTCCTATGACTAAACAGGTTCAGAGTAGGTCCAGCTCAAACAACGTTTCAAAGGTTTGGATCCAATAGCAAGACAATTTTGCTTTTTACGTCCAAGTGGAACTCATGCAACTATAAGCCGCGTGCTTGTGGAGTGATCTAAAGCTTTTTTTAACCAACCCAACCAACACTGTTGACCCATCCCTTACACCTTACCCCTACCCTTAAACCCATACCACCAAACCTGTACCTAACCTTACCCACATCCCACCTCAATAGCAGCAAAAGTGATTTGCAATTCAATATGAACCCAATAAGTACACTGTACTTACTTTTTGATGTACGTACAGGTACATAGTATTAAGGCCACTTAATATTAAGTGGAGCCCTTTTTCCTAAACCGAAACTAATAAAAACCTGCCCGAGAAGGACAGACTTTCCTAACTTATGATTCTCAGTAGCCTATTGAGAGCAAGCGAGCACGACAGATGGACATTGTGCGCACAAAAATGCTAGGAGAAAGGGGCGTTTGGGTATTTGTTAAAGGCAAAATGCTTCATTGCATTCCTTCTCAAGAGAATACTTATCTTCCTCCTCCTACTTCTCCGCCTCAAAAACATTAAAGAAGTCTTATTTCAAACTTTTGATCGCCAGTCTGTAAAATAATGCGTGTGAACTATTAGAAAATTATGTTTTACACTTTACGGGACATAGGTTATATGAAAGCTGCTGGTTTTGCCATGCAGTTTAAGTCTGAGAATATTTCGAGTTTTATGATTGTGAAATTACTGAAGAAATCCTGACAACAGACACACATTCACTTTTATCTGACATGCTGAACACTATAGGTTACGTTAATGTTTCTTTATCCAATGTGTGAAGAATAACAATCCGAAAAGGTCAGAAGTGCGTCCTAGAAATGAATCCCCGTCGTTTAACAGTTTATTACTATTTATCGTAAACAGTTGGCAAACATTGCTGTAGGAGGCAAATGCGGGGAGGTTCCAAGATGGCTCCTTGATCGCACGCGTTTTAACGAGCTCTGCATTCCCCAAAATTTAAATTGACCCATATTTTTGTTGCAAATAAGACTTTGAAATATAGCTTACTCTGACATTATAGTGAGTCATCGGATACTACGATGGGTGGGTCTGAAAAAAGGAAAAGTGCTTGAAAGAAGGCTGGAAAGTCTGATCAGCGCGTAAATGCTAACACTGCTAACAAAGCTAGCTGCAGTACGCAGGTGACAGAAACTTTGATGAAAGTCACTCCCAGTGTTGTGATTACAGAAAATTTACACGACTATCTTATACAAGATGCTGAACCGGACGAATTTATGCTGGCGGAGGAAGAATTTCCATGTCTCCCTGAAACCCCATGCAAGTCTCCAGCGCCCAAGCAACGCAGAATTGTAGACCGAGACACAACGGTCATTCTCTCTCAGATCTCGGAACTTTCTCGACTGGTACAGAATAGGTCAGATGCGTTAGAAAAGTTGGTGGAGAAAAACTCACACGTAATTAACGAAATGAAAGAGGAAGTCAATGCAAACACGAAACAAATTACCGGGCTAAAGGAAACAATTGAGTTCATTTGCACCGACATCAGCGCCTTGAAAGAGAAGGTTGCGGAAAATAAAACTCTGCTGATACAGGCTGACAAGTGTGTTAAGGAGCAAGAGAGACGTCTAATCCTGCTGGAAGGCTATTCGCGCAGGTGGAATCTGAGAATCCATGGGCTTCAAGAGAAAGGTGGTGAAGATGTTCGTCATGAGGTCATTAAGATATGTCAGTGT
Organism: Chanodichthys erythropterus; assembly: GCF_024489055.1. Classification (NCBI taxonomy): domain Eukaryota; kingdom Metazoa; phylum Chordata; class Actinopteri; order Cypriniformes; family Xenocyprididae; genus Chanodichthys; species Chanodichthys erythropterus. Next base: position 44,147,438 of record NC_090231.1, read on the forward strand.
CTTTTACCGCAGTACAAAGACAAACTACCTGATGTTGTGGATGTGGCGCATCGACTCGGTCGTAATAACCCGGGAAACAATGCTCCTAGAGGAATAATCTTCCAGTTCACTTCACGATTCTTCAGGGATGTTGTCTGGCGCGCTGCCAAAGATGCGGACTTTCTGAAGAACAACCATGAGGATCACTGAGGATCTGTCCCCCGCTGACAGAGAAAGAAGACTAAAGTTGTGGCCCGCAGTCGAAAAGGCACGCAAAGAAAATAAGAGAGCTTTTTTTGTTGGTGGACGTGCTTTTGTAGAAGGTGTTGAGATCCACATAAAATGAGAGAATGTTACGTCGATTTATGCATGTGGGTCTGGTGACAATTTAGTTCACCGATGCAGAGGTATTTGTTTCTTTTATTTAAGTAGCCTACCTATACAATTATTATAAGAGAAGCTCAAATGTTTCTTTTGTCTTGAAAGGCATAACACTAAAATATTTTTGTTTGCTCTAAAAAGGGATTGCTGTTCTCGTCTTTAGTGAGTATAGTTGTTGCAACCGTTAAAGATCTGTTACAACTTTATATAGAAATCTTTTGGTTAGGTTTGTTCGTGTTCTTTACGGTCTTTATGTCTTTATCTATTGTTTCCTTTAATTGTAGAGGGTTACGCAATATTATTAAACGAAAAGCTATCTTTTTGTATCTTAAGCACTTTAATACAGATTTCTGTTTTCTACAAGAATGCCATTCTAATATTCAAGATGTTAATTTTTGGAGATCGCAGTGGGGATTAGATTTATGGTTCTCACACGGAACTACTCACTCTGCTGGGGTTTGTATTTTGAAAAATCGCTTTAAAGGGAAAATTTTAAGTTCTGATTGCGATGCATCTGGACACTACATTTTACTTACTGTTGAAATTTCTAATGTAATGTGTATTATTATAAATGTTTACGGCTTTAACTTGCAGAAAGACAATAAGGCCTTTTTTGATAGATTGGACGAGCGGGTGACTTGTATGTTGGCCATGTATCCAAATTCCTCTCTGATCTTTGGAGGTGACTTTAATGTTGTCCTTGACAATACATTAGATAGGTGGCCTTCACAGCCTAGCAGTCCAATTCCTAATTATGTAGTTAAATTCATGGAGAAATTTTCCCTAATTGATGCATGGAGAAAATCACACCCATCACAACTTTCTTTTACATGGAGTAATAATTCACTGTCTAGTCAGTCTAGGATTGACTATTGGCTCATCTCTAAAGAATTAGAAAATACTGTCACTGATATAATACCATCTCCATTCTCAGACCATAAGGCAATCTCTATTAGTACTCCCTTTAAATCTCCAGAAAATATAAATAGAAATTCTGCATATTGGAAACTGAATAATTCAATACTTCATCATAAGGAAGTAGTCACTGGTGTAGAGAAACTAATCTTGTCTTATTGGGATAAAGCAAAAAGTGATAAAAATTACTGTAGTAACTGGGAGCTTTTTAAATTTGAAATTGGAAAGTTTTTTAGGAAATATTGTAGTGATTTGGCAAAGAAAAGGAAGATTGATGAGGATAAAATTTTAGTCAACATTTCCATCTTTTTATCTAAAAAAGTAGAAGAAATGTCTGACATTGATAAAGCAGAACTTACTGAGCAGAAACTTAAATTAGAGGAAATTTACAATAGAAAGGCTGAAGGAGCTTTTATAAGGTCTCGAAGGAAATGGCTTGAGGAGGGCGAAAAGAACTCTGCTTACTTCTTCAGACTTGAGAGACAACAAGCCAAAAATAATTGTATTGAACAGTTGAATATTAATGGTGATATTGTTAAAGACCCCAAAATCATTGCTAATGTTTGTTCCGATTTTTATAGTAATCTATATACTTCTAATTTTTGTCAACAATCTGCCTCACAATTTTTTGAATCCCTGCCTAACATAAAGCAACTTAGTGTTGAGGATTTTACTATATGCAATTCCCCTCTTAGATTACAAGAAATTATTGATGCCATAAATTATCTGAAGAATAATAGATCTCCAGGAACAGATGGTCTAACAGCCGAGTTCTATAAAGCATTTAGTAAGACCTTAGCTCCTTTTTTGTTTGAAGTTTTTGTTGAGAGTCTTGATAAAGCTTTGCTTCCTCCAACCTTGTGTCAAGGACTTATTACCCTACTTGTTAAACCGAATAAAGAGCATCTTTTAATAGCTGGCGGCCAATTACGTTGCTAAATAATGATTATAAAATAATAGCTTTGATTATGTCAAAAAGATTGAAATGTGTTTTAAATAATCTGATTGATGAATGCCAGTCTGGCTTTTTACAAAAAAGGCATATCTTTAATAATATACGTCTGGTCTTAGATATATTAGATTATTCAGATTTTATTTCTAATGATTCGTTTATCCTTTTCTTGGACTATTACAAAGCTTTTGACTCCTTAGAACATGAGTTTTTATTTGAAACCCTCCGCAAGATGGGATTTGGTGAATTTTTTTGCAGATCTGTCAAAATGCTTTATACCAATGGCAATAGCTCTATAAAACTCGGCAGTGGCACTTCTCCTAGATTTTCTCTGAATCGCGGGGTCAGACAGGGATGTCCAATCTCTCCATATTTATTTTTGATAGCTACACAGCTTCTAAATTTACATATTAAGAAAAGCCCTTTAAAAGGAATCACCATTGCTGACACTGAAGTGATAATAAGTCAGTTAGCTGATGATACTGCCTTGTTTCTGAAGGATGTCTCTCAAGTAGCTATAGCATTAGAAACTCTCAAGCCTTTTTCCAAAGCCTCAGGCCTTCAGCTCAATATCAATAAATGTGAGTTGCTTCCAGTGGGTAAATGCTTGGTGTCCTCAATCTGCAACATTCCCATAAGAGAAAGTGTCACCTATTTGGGGATTAAAATTATTAAAAATAATAAGACTAGATGCCACTCTAATTTTACTCCAATTATTGAGAAGACACGTAAGGTTTTAAATAACTGGTTGCAGAGAGATCTATCGCTCAAAGGCAGAGTTCTGCTCACTAAAGCAGAAGGCATTTCTCGTTTATCGTATACTGCCCAGTCATTATATGTTGACAAACAAACATGTAAATCAATTGACATTATGTTGACTAAATTTTTATGGAAAAATAAAATTCATTACATTAAGAAATCAGTCATATTAAATTCATACGATAAAGGTGGCCTAAATTTTATTGACTTTAGCTCTCTAAATAACACTTTTAAAATAAACTGGCTCAGACAATATCTCCAAAACCCATCGTCTGTATGGAATGTAATACCCCAATATATCTTCTCTCACTTGGGTGGCATTGAATTCCTTTTAATGTGTAACTATAAAATTGAAAAACTTCCAATTAAGCTATCTCATTTTTACCAACAAGCACTTGCTGCTTGGAGTCTAATTTACAAACACAACTTCTCTCCCCAAAGGTTTTTTATTTGGAATAATGGAAATATCTTGTGTAGGAATAAATCTTTATTTTTTCACAATTGGTTTAGGAGTGGCCTGATATTAGTTAGCCAATTATTCAATAATGATGGAACCTTACTTGAGTTCGCAGACTTTATCTCAAAATACAAAATACCTATCACACTAAAAGAATTCAATATGGTTACCAAGGCTATTCCTGCTGGAGTAGAAATGCTTTTTAAAAATAATACCTTTTTATCTGCACTATCTATATGCCCTCCAAGACCTGAAAATACTCCAGTTGGCATAATTTGCTTTTCTGGGTTAAAGTCCAACAATCATAAAATTAGATCTTTATTTTTAAAAGAAAATATTTCTACTCCTCCTGTTATTTCTTATTGGAACAATCTCTTTCATAATGTAAATTGGACTCAAGTCTGGTCACTGCCCCAGAAGTTGCTCCTTACAAATAAGGTTAAGGAAATTTCATATAAAATAATTAATAAAGTCTATCCTACTAAACAATTTATACAAAGATTTAAAAGTGATATCGAAGTAAAATGCTCCTTTTGTGAAAATTCCACTGAAACCATTTCCCATTTGTTTTGGTCCTGTGAAGATACACAGTGTTTCTGGAAAGATGTTGAGAACTTTATTGCTGGCAATATCTTAAAAACCTTTGTTTTATCCTATAGGCATGTGATTTTAGGTTATTATGGTAAAACACAATGCTCAAAGGATATTGGATTTATAATTAATTTTATTTTATTTTTTTGTAAATTTCATATCCATAAATGCAAGTTTACAAACGGCAAGCCCAATTTCATAGTGTTTAAGAAGGAGATTAAATTGTGCTTAGATGCAATGTCAGATTCTAAAAATAGTAAAGCAATTAAAACTACTACAATATGCTCTTCATTAAACATTTTTGGATAATAGAAATCTATATTTTTTTTTTACATAGATAGAATGCATGTATTTCCTGCAACAAAGTATGGAATGTACCCTCTTTTATTTCCTCTTGTTTTTTTTTTTTTTTCTTTATTTCTGTTTTGTTCGGTTTACCCTTATGTAATACAGATTGTATTCTGATGCATATTATGTTTTGATCCTGTTCCAACTCTGTCCATATTTTGCGTTACAGTTTTTTCCAATTGCTAACACACAATTTTTCAAACTAGTCTGGTTTTATCAAAACACTTAACACAATTCACAAAACCACACACCCAAACTGCAAAATACCTCATATATCCTGCAAAATGAAGCACTGCAACCGAAACTACACAGAGCATTATCAAAATCAAACTTTTGCATGAAATGGCACACACTTCATTCATATTACCAGATTTTTGCCTAACCACCTACACACTTTTGGGCATAATGAAAAGCACCCCCATCTTTAGTATGCTTTGCCATAATACTAAAATATGTATCAGATTGTTCACATGCACAGAAATATTTGCAGATACACACACATGCTGTTGCAACATTTTTATTTTTTTTCCTTCACTACAGTAAACAAGTCAGTACAACATAAGCACAGCAGATATATTTACATGGGACTGAACAAAAATATTCTTACAAAAAAAGTAAACTGAAAAAGAAAGTTTCTGAAAAAAATATATATTACAGTAAAAAAAACAAACAAAAAAAAAAGGCAAGAAAAATAATTAGGCAGCATCTTGCCGCACAGCCGGGTCTGGCCACAACGCCTCGTCAACATCACAGGCAATATCTTCCCTTGCCAGACATCGAGGGAAGAAGCGCCTTGAGTGCCTTATCCATCCCTGAATTGCACCCACATCAATCTCATCACATGCCTCTTCCATGGCCTGCACAAGAGGCATGCGCACAAAGGGCTGCCTGTCGTATACCTTCCACCGCCATGCCGAAAAGAATTCTTCTATGGGGTTCAGAAATGGTGAGTATGGTGGGAGGTATTGCACGAGAAATGTTGGGTGGTCAGCAAACCAGTTTTGGACTGGGGCTGCACGATGAAAGCTCACGTTGTCCCATACTACAACATACCGGTTTCTTTGATGGTCTGCATCATTCATACGCTCTGGTGGTATGAGAATGTTGTGAAGTCTGTCCAGAAATGTGAGAATATGGGCTGTGTTGTATGGTCCAAGTTTGGCATGACAGTGGAGGACACCATGCATATTGGAGATGGCAGCGCACATTGTGATGTTCCCACCACGTTGGCCAGGAACATCTATAATGGCTCTGTGGCCAATGAGGTTTCTCCCTCTTCTTCTGGTCTTTGCTAGGTTGAACCCAGCCTCATCTATAAAGATGAACTCATGTGGGATTGCATGAGCATCCATTTCCAGTACTCCCTGAAAACAAAGAACAAAAATCACTCAATATGGTGTTATCCAGTACACTGGGAAACAATGTTGTGTGTAGTGTACTGCAGTCAATATAGTACTTACATCCACATATGCTCGTCTGAACTTTGTTTCTTTGAGAGTTTCTCTCAAACGGCACCTTATAAAGTTGTTTCATTCTGATTTGGTTTCGCTTGAGAATGCGAGCCAATGTGGACAGACTAACTCGTTGAATGTTGTTGAATAAGGTGTTGTCTTGGATGATGTGGCTTTGAATTTCTCGTAATCTGATTTCATTATTTTCCAAAACCAAGTTTACAATGGCAGCTTCCTGTACCCCGGTGAACATTTGGCCCCTTCCTCCACCATGGTGTCGTCTCTCAGTCCTTTAGAAAAAATAAAATAAAAATATATATAGGGCTTGGACAATGCAGCCTAAATATTTTCCCCCACAGTAGAGTACATTGTACAGGAAACTTGTACAGTTCATGAATGGCTGATGTCATACACTAAGTAAACAGGTGTCACCCAACTGATACACTATGACATGGGGTATACTACATGTGTACTACATGAAATTTTGGTTACATACCTGTTCTCCAGTCTAAAGGTCCGGATGACAGAGGCGACAGTAAAACGGCTCAAGTTTGGCTGCACTCTCTGTCCAGCCTCACGCATTGTCAACCCATGGTTGATGACATGATCTACTAAGGTTGCTCTGATTTCATTTGAAAGTGTTTGTCTTCTTTGGCCATGAACTCCTCTACCTGCTCTACCCCTACCTCTCACTCTTCCTCCCCCTCTTATTCTCAACCTCCCTCTTCCTCTTCCTCTTCCTCTCTCTGCAATGTCTTCCATTGTTGTTGTAAAAAAAAAAGGTTCTCACCTGTGGTCTTTTCATAGTGCTTACATCCTGATTGAAGTGTTAACAATTAACCACTGAGGTGTTTGGCCAGGTGGCACATGTAATTGGCCAATTAGCTCATGTAGTGTCATTTTGAATAGCAGTGTTTTGAAATGGCAAACATGTGACTTTATGTCAGATTGTTGTGTCTTATGCAGAGAACTGTATTTAGTGAATTTAAAAAGTGCTATTTTGAAATGCAAAATGTGTGTAAAACAGAAAAGGTGTTTAGACTTTTGGAGACTTGAGAAGAAGTTTTGCTCTCTGTGTGTCAGTTTAAATAATTGTGCTGTGCATGTCATTTTAGTGTGTTAGCAATTGGAAAAAACTGTAATAAAGCATTAAAAAAAAAAAAAAAAACATTGCTGTAGGCTATATTGTTTTGTTCAGCTGCTTATGTTATCTCGGCTCGCATTCTACAAGCATTAAATAGTGCAGCGCTTCTCGGTTTCCGTTGACAGTAAATCCCGCCTCCTTTGATTTGATTGGTTATCTCAAACATTTTGACATTGATAAGCGCTTTTAGACAGACTGAGCACACTGATTAGAGTCTTTGTGGGCCGCGCCCGCGCGAACAATTCGTCTGTGCTGACGGAAAGATGGGCCTATGGACTATTTACTACAATTCATTCATACATTTACATTGCAAAGGGCCGGCCCACGTTGTCCAGCGGCCCACAGGGAAAACTCCCGGTACTGTCGATAGCCTTGTCCGCCCCTGGGGGAAATAATGGGCGTCCAGTGCCACAAAACAAGATCACTTACCTTGTAATTATTATTGCTATATTATTATTATTATTATTGCCGATCGTCTGTTTGAGCCAACCGAGTACACTCCCGAAATGCCCTATTGCAGTCTGTAAGAAACTCTCTCCGCGCCATGTCCTGCTGCTGATGAAAAAAAAGTCTACTACTACTACTTTCTTCCTCGCCGCCAAATGTTTTTGGTTAAAAGGAAGTTGCGCCAGACTTGAGCACATCGTAACCATTACGTAAGTGCTCGTTCACAATCTCATTAATAATAAAACGATCTGAATCGTGCGTATCACCATATTAATTAGTCATGAGAAGGATTACAAACAGTTACGACAGGCAATGTCAACGTGACACAACATCTTTATTTATTTAAATTATTCATGATATAGTGACCCAAGCACTACACTGAGCTTACCTCATCAATCATCAAGAGTCAACGACATTGACGAAAGGGTGACGCACACACGGAAGAGCCACTTTTGCAGGAAACTGAATAGATAAATTTGGAATTAGGTAAACATTATGTTTTATTGACAGCACTGGGCGTAATGACAGAAATCAGAGTTGACAATTAAATGGTACTTTCGATGAAAGGAGATAATTACTGAAATGTAATTTCTTACAGATGAGGGAATCGTGAATTGCTGGACAGACGGATGGCTGAAGCACACTGGCTGACTATAGAGATACACACAGGAAAACAATGGGGAACAGACTATGGAGAATATCGTTGGAATACATTCTTGAGTTGTTTCCTATACATACATGCTTATTCCGTCTTCTATTTGTTTATATTATTGTAAATAATTTTGTTTTACATTTGTAAATACATTTGTAATACATTTTATTTATCTACACACCACACGTTGTATGTGTTTATTACAAATTCAAACAGTAAAACTGTCACAAAACTAACAGATCTATAAGAACCAATTCTTTTCTTGTATACACACACACCAGCACATGAAAGCAGTATTAAAAATCAGGTAAACAAGAGCAAACCTTTACCAGAAACATGAATATAGTTTACTACAAAAAAGAGTAAAAAAACAACAACAACAATGAAGGAGGCCTGCAGATGTTGAGAAGAACCATGGATTCAACATTCATAATGATTTTTCCCTCCATAATGCATAAGAATGTTCTATGATGTAGATGAAATTCTCTAGGCAGATTTAAATTCGTGAGTAAACATTAGTGATTGCAGTACTGTACAACATTTGCTGGATGTTTGTGTAGGCTATGTAATTTTTGGGGGAAGTGGGAAAAGATTATAACAAAACCACTCATTAAAAAACAATAATAAGCATGTACTTTCATCAGTGTATGTCTATAGATGAATATGTTATAAAATCAATAGTGAACACACCTGTAGTTATGATGATATAATTTAGTTTTTAATAAACGTATTACTAGAATAAACTGCAGTGCAGTGAATAATGAAATTTCATCAACATAAGAGTGTTTACTGTGCTGTGTTAATTGTTTTGAGAGCAACAACATTCATTCATTTGAAGACATGTGTTAGGATTAAAATAAATACAAATAAAAAATGTATGCTATAATTATTATGTGTAGCCATAGTTGTAGCCTATTTATGCTCACTGTTCATTTTTAAAGATTTATTTTAGACAAAATCCTGCCATTTGCAATCCTAATCTGCTTGTGCAAGTACACCACACCACCAGGTGGTGGTAAAGTCCCACGTTTTTTATTTCGCAAATAACGTGTTAACACGTAATTACGCGTTAACACGTCATTTGCGCGTTAACACGTAATTACGCGTTAACATGTCATTTGCGCGTTAACACGTAATTACGTGTTAAGGCGTCAGTTTCACACGTTTTGGCCCTTTTGGCCTTCCATACTCTCCCAGCTAACCAAAATACGTGACTGTTACGTAACTGCAACGTAATTTGGTGACCAAACTTTCGTCGTGGCGACGTAACTAGTTACGTCGTGGCAACCGGAAAAGTGAAAGGTGCCTATACGTCGCCACAACGTAACTTTGTGACGTTGCCAGTTGGTAACTGCGACGTCGTGGCAACGTTGTGTATCAATAGTTGTGTGTTGGTCATCAGTTGGTAATTCTTATATTTATTTATTTTTCTATGGGCGGAAATGCAGTAGTTTAACCTAATTTATGTCCTCATTTGCCCAAACTAATGTAAAGGCTATTCCAACAGTTGTGAACGATGAATGCAGACTCGAAATGAATTCAATTCATTTATTTTGAAAAACACACAGAACATGAACAAAACTCCAAATAAAAATAATGTAATACACTCAAACTATAAATAAAAACATATAGCCTACAGCGAAACATAAAATAAAAGCATTCAAGACGTTTTGCTCTCAGTATCATTAAAAACATATGCTATGCTAACGTAACATTTTGCTAACATATATTTCAGACGATCAAGGAAATCACAGAGGTAAAAATATTAACAAAGTAACTTAAAGTAGACTGTGGGTAATGTTACTTAACCAATCTGACGCAGCTGTTGAACTTTATTGCTATAAAACTGACGAGAAACACGGACAAACGTTGACGCTGTCCTCTCCAGCAGCTTGAATGTTTTCCCGGTTGCCATGGCAACTAACGGCCACCTGCACTAACGTAAACATAACAATAAAAAAAGGTTTTGCGTCTTTCCAAAGTTAACTTTATACATTTTTATAAAAGCCATTTATTCATTGTCACCTCGGAAAAATAAATTCTTCTCTCAGAAAAATTAACTTTACACTCTTATCAACATACTGTGGGCACGCGCGCACTCCATTTGTGGAGGCGCGCGCTGTATGTCACGTCACTATATATAAAAAGCAGTCATCCATACTCTGATTTGGTGAAAAGAAACATTTTTTTTTTTCTTAAGGGGACATTTCAGTCTTGTGTCTGACATTTAATTACACGTTTTATATTGCAAATTCTGGTAATAATAACATATAAAGAATGTGTAAATGATGGTAATGAAATTACGAGCACATGACGTTGCTGTTACGTTGCCAGTAAGTCATGGAATGACCATTACGAATAGAGGACGTATCTGGAACGTCCTTGGTAATCTTGTAACGTTAGGAGAACATACTGACGACGTTGTGATATGGTAATTTGATGGTAATATTATTACGGGCATACAACGTTGTAGTTACGTTACTAGTAAGTCATGGAATTACCAATATATTACGAATAGAGGACGTATCTGGAACGTTCTTGGTAATCTTATAACGTTAGGAGAACGTACTGACGACGTTGTGAGATGGTAATCTGAAGGTAATGAAATTACTGGCATGCGACGTCGTAGTTACGTTGTCAGTTAGTAAGTCATGACATTACCAAAAAGTACGAATACATTACGTAACTGTTACGTCGTGTGTTAGCTGGGCTGTTCCTCTTTTAAAATTAATGCGCTGTCAATATCTTCTATAACGGACGCGATGGCGGAATCTATACATCTCAGTTCTTCAACAACAGCCATCATTGTTGTAAACTAATTGACCTTTCGCAAAGACCCGCCCCCCTTAGTTACTGTTGCTTTGTCCGACAAGCCGTGGCGCTGTCACGCCATACAGAGTGGAAAATACATTGCGGTGCAAAGAGGAAACTGACAACATGTCGACAGACAAGACAGCAGGTTACTTATGATATTAAACAAAGTCCCAGCTTTCAAACTGTGTAGTTATTAAAAAAATTCAAACAATAAAAAAACGTAAACCGATCATCTCTTCCTACTAGTCCATTCATGGCATCAAATAAACATGAATGAACATGAGAATGAATGTTGTTTCAAACGCGGAAAGACGTCAATATGCACAATTTTTCAAGTTTAACTCCACCGATGTTAATCTTCTAACTCCTGACTGCTTTGTCGGACAAAATAGCGGATGCGGCGTTCTGATTAGTTAGATCTCTTGTCAACTCCCCAAGCGCTCTTTGATGACGTGGCTGATTACGTTTCTGGTGATAATCTGTCAATCATCGCCCTGACAATGTGATTGGTCCGAACAGTTTCTGTTCGTGCATAATTACTCCTCTACGGATCGAGTCCAGACTGAACTCCCCGACCTCAAAATGTTGTGGGCGGGGCTAAGTTCGGCTGGCATCCAGGCTAACTTGTCTCCTCAGTCCCCAGACGTTTGCAGACTGTTATAAAAAGAAGAAGGGATGCCACACAGTGGTAAACATGGGCGTTGTCCCAACTTTTTTGAGATGTGTTGATGCCATGAAATTTAAAAACAAATCTTTCCCAGGCCAGATTGGACACCTTTGTGGGCCGTATGTTTGACACACCTGTCCTAAGCCCTTGATCATTTGGAATCTGCTATGGAGTTGATTTATTAAATAAATTTTTTCCCCTTGTTTAATGCAGCATTCTATATGTATGTGTGTTTGGGTTGTTTTAGATATTTAAAAAAATAATAATTAATATATCATTGAGTTGTTTGTGGTGATATGCGGTGTTGCATTGTGGTGCGTTGTGGTTAATGGAGCTGCCTGAAGTGTACATATGAAGTAGATTTTGCCCGAGGGAGTGAGGGTTTGTCCATATAAACTTCCCTTGTCCACTTCACGAAGTGGAACGCACTTCACAAAGTGGAACGCACTTCAAAATGGCGGCAGGGATCCCCCCGAGGGGAAGTGCTTAAGGAACTTTGCGAGTGCGTGTCTAAAATTGGAGTGGAACGCAGCCAGTGTCACTTTGCTCACATCTGATTGTCCAATTTTAGTTTGAGATCTCTTACCCAGAACAAAACCTGCCTCGGAGCAGGTTTGCCATAAAGCATAAGTTACCATGGTGATGAACACAGCTAAAGGCCAAGTCACTTTCATGGTACCTAAAGTCCAGGTTTGGGCAAACTAATCTGAAATTTACCTGGCTATCCAGCTAATCCGACTTCATGGAGGTTGCCGGTTTCAAAGACGAGGCTTAAGCTCAGTTCCAGACTAAAATCCATGTTAGAGCTGTTTTAACTGAAAACAACTTAAACTGACAGATCTTAAATAGGTCAGTGCCATTGTTTTGACTCAAGATGCACACCAGTAATGTTTTTTTCCTTCTTCTTTTTTCTAAGGCACGTTTATAAAATCTAAATGCTCTAATTGAACTAAAGACTAATCCTGGTGTATAAGCCTGTCTGTGAAACCGGGCTCTTCTCTATTCATTGTTAATGAATGAATTTGATTAAATCCACAAAGTTTAACATGTCTGCTTTATCAGACAATATTGACTCAAACATCATGCATTGAATTCAAGCAACCCTTGATGCTTTGGGAAAGTACATCAAATCAAAGTAAACATCAAATTTTCATTTTTGGGTGAACTATCCCTTTAATAAGTGATATCTGGTTGCAAAAATAAAATTAATTAAAAAAATACATAAATATGTGAAGGGTACTGTGGTGCAAATGGCTACTGGCTGAGGGAGGCGACTTGGAGGATGTCATCGATAAGGTGGTGCTGGAGCAATTTATCACTCGGCTCCCGAGGAGAACGGCCCGAGTGGGTCCAGTGCTACCGTCCCACGTCGCTGGACTCAGCCATCCATCTAGCGGAGGATCACATGGTGGCGTGCCCAGGGGTCGGCGAACCCCTTCCATCTATCTCTCTCTCTCCTTCTCTTCCCCCTCCCTCTCTCTCTAGACCTGTCCCTCTCCCCAGGTCCCGTCCGCCTGGCCTACCTCGTGTCCTTGTGAACTGAACAGGGCCAGTTCTCCGGACCAAGAATCCCGCCCCCCTGGGTGCTGCCTGGCTGGACCCCGTTCCTGCTTCTCCCCTTTCTCCAAGCCAACTGTTTCACCCTCTCTCTGCCACGAGAGCGGCGGGCAGGTCTGGGCAAGCCTGTTGGCGTTGCGGGGACCCGGAGCATTTTGTGGACAGGTGTCCGGTGATGGAGGTCGGGACAATGCCTGATCAAAGCCTGATTGCAGCCGAGGCATTGGATACAAGCCGCATGCTTAGGGTGCGGTGTGTGCACGGGGATGTGGTGGAATATCCTTTAATGCCAGTCGTTATTCAATTCAGGAGACAAAAGCATAATGTTGAGGTGGCAGTTAACCTGCACCTCCGGCATCTGATAATTTTGGGAACCAATTGGCCCGCGTTCACTAAATTACTGGGGTGTCTCTTAGGGAAAAAAGCTGGATGGGGACGGGCGTGTGCAGGTGGGAGAAGCTGACCAGGGACCAATGAGTACAGCTTCGAAGTCGGAAGACTTATTCTTTCAGAGCGCGATGACTTTCCCCTGGAGCAGTCTCAAGATGAAACGCTAAAACATGCTTTTGAAAAGGTCAGTGTCATCGATGGTCAGCCTCTCCAGCCTGGACGCATGCTTACTTATCCGTATTTTGCGATTATAAAAGATAGGTTGTATCAAGTGACCCAAGACACTCAGACAAAAGAAGATACAACCCAGTTATTAGTTCCGAGAAGCCGCAGGGAAATGCTTTTCCACGTGGCTCATTCTAACCCAATGGCTGGTCATTTAGGACAAACAGCAACACTAAATTGCCTCATGACCCGATTTTTTTTGGCCGGGCATCCACGAGAATGTGCGCAGGTCTTGTCGTGAATGTCAGTTGGTGAATCCACGGGCCACTCCAAAAGCGCCTTTGCGCCCCCTTCCTTTAATGCAGGTCCCCTTCGAACGAATTGGTATGGACCTCATTGGGCCATTAGAGCTATCATCGAGAGGGTATCGTTTTGAATTAGTCATTGTGGATTATGCAACGCGATATCCTGAAGCAGTGGCTCTCCGCAACATTTCCGCTAAGAGTGTTGCGGATGCACTGTTTAGTTTAATCTCCCGAGTGGGGATTCTGAAAGAAATCCTCACTGAGCGTTTATGTCACGTATGTTATGCGAACTTTATGAGTTATTGGGCATTAAATCGATTCGTACCAGCGTCTTTCACCCACAAACGGATGGGCTGGTCAAACGGTTTAATCGCACGCTTAAATCAATGATTCGTAAATTTGTCCAGGAAGACGCCAAAAATTGGGATAAATGGTTAGAACCCCTGTTGTTCGCTGTGCGAGAAGTCCCGCAAGCCTCCACAGGGTTTTCCCCCTTCGAGCTTCTCTTTGGTCGCCAGCCCCACAAGGTACTGGATGTTCTGAGAGAGATTTGGGAGGACGGACCATCTCAATCAAAAAATGAAATTCCGTATATGATGGACTTGAGAACAAAACTCCACACTTTGGGGCAGCTATCCATGGAGAATTTGTGACAAGCCCAGGACAGACAAAGCCGGCTGTATGACAGGGGGACTAATTTACGAAAATTTGCACCAGGAGATAAAGTGCTTGTATTGCTCCCCACTTCAAGCTCTAAATTACTTGCAAAGTGGCAAGGACCGTTTCAGGTCACACGGCAGATTGGTGTCAAATTTAACACCTCAATCTCCTTAAAAAATGTAATGAGGCAGAACCAGTGATGCTGGCGACGGTGATTAGCGGAGAGGATGATCTCGGGCCAGAGGCGAATATAAAAAAACAATCCTTTGCGCTGGCCCCAGGTGGAGATCACCTCTCGCCCTCACAGCTCAGCAGGCCATATAGATTGCCTGAACACAAGAAAAAGTAGTTCAGGAAGAATTAGGAGCAATGCTTGAAATGGGAGTAATAGAAGAATCCAGCAGTAACTGGGCGAGCCCGATAGTTTTGGTTCCCAAAATGGATGGCTCAGTACGGTTCTGTGTGGATTACCGCAAGGTGAACGCTGTGTCGAAATTCAACGCGTATCCAATGCCACGGGTGGATGAACTGCTTGACCGGCTCGGTACGGCTCGACATTGGACTTAATGAAGGGATATTGGCAGATCCCCTTGTCGCCATTATCCAAAGAAAAGACAGCTTTCACGACGCCGTTTGGATTACACCAATTTGTTACTCTTCCGTTCGGGCTGTTCGGGGCATCGGCCACCTTTCAGCGTCTCATGGATAAAATTTTGCGGCCCCATGGTGCATATGCTGCTGCTTTTCTGGATGATATTATTATCTTCAGTAATGACTGGCAGGAGCATATGCAGCATTTGAGGGCCGTCCTGAGATCGCTGAGGGGGTTCACGGCCAACCCGAAGAAGTGTGCAATTGGGCGCGTGGAAGTAAGGTATCTGGGCTTCCACTTGGGACATGGACATTTTGATAAGACAGCAGCCCCAATACCAAAAAGGAGGTTAGACAGTTCCTTGGGCTGGCGGGATAGTATAGAAGGTTTGTACCTAATTATTCGGACCTCACCAGCCCTTTGACTGATCTGACTAAAAAGGAGGCACCAGATACTGTCCAGTGGACGGAGCCATTCCAGCAGGCCTTTACCGAGGTGAAGGCTGCTGTATGTGGCGGGCCATTGCTTCATTCTCCTGACTTTTCTCTCCCTTTTGTGTTGCAGACTGATGCGTCGGACAGGGGGCTGGGTGCTGTCCTGTCCCAGGTGATAGAGGGGGAGGAACAGCCGGTGGAGAAAGAGTGTTTAGCCATCAGGTGGGCCGTCCTCACCCTCCGCTATTATCTTCTGGGATGGGAATTCACCCTCTGTTCGGACCACACTCCTCTACAGTGGCTCCACCGCATGAAGGATACCAACGCGCGGATCACCCATTGGTATCTAGCTTTACAGCCTTTTAAATTCAAGATTTGTCTCTGTTGTGCGTGTGCACTGTTCTTTATGTTATTGAAGCTCAATAAAAGACTCAGTCAGCAGTCAAAGCAACCCTTGTCGTCTTTCTTACCTATGAACTTTGTTCTTTTACCACAGGTATATACAGTTATTTTAAACCAATTTATGCTTTAACAACATTGTGTGATGACCACAAAAGTGTCGTATTTGTGTTTTAAGAATATTCACAATTGTCTTTTATTTGAACACAAGTTATAGTATTTTGTTTAAAAAAAAAAAAACAATTATTTCAAGGGGTTTTATTTTTATGTGATTTTCCTACTTCAAAGTTAATGGTGTAGTGTTTGCTCTGGACCAGCAGGGGCAGGGTCGGGTGACGGGTTTACTGAATCTGTGTGAGTTGCGAGTTCCTCATTACTGCAGAGAGCTCGAACCTGATACACTGTCTCCTCGTTTCTCTCCTGTTTTACAGGTGGGTAAATGTACAAAAATAACTCAGAGCTAGGATTTAGCCCGGCTGAAATGTATGTGAGATATGAGTGGACTGTTTTAGTGAAATAATTTTCGTTATGGCCTGTTTCTGATTTAGTTTGAAACGAGTTTGAGATGAGAGGGCAAAGTCCAGCAGAGTAATGGTCGACTGACAACGTGCACATTACGTTAGAGAGTGTTGGGAAAATTTATTGATTATTAACGTATTACCAGTAGAGAATAGCTTGCATGAAAAGCACTGGAAAGTACCGGGTTTTCTGCACTAAGAGCATCAAGCGCAAATGAAATATAAGTGTATTCAAAGCAAATTACAGTAGCAAGCTGTGGAAGGCACCAAAGAAGCCATTAAAGCATGTTTTTAAAAATATAGCAATTATAGTAGCAAGCCGTGGAAGGCACCAAAGAAACCATTAAAACATGTTTTTAAAAAATATAGTGGCTGGCGATCCGCCACCATTAAAATCAAAGCTGAGGAGTATTCATAGATAACAGTGGCAAAACGCCAGGGTGGAGTTAAAAGAAAAAGATAACTAGAGGAATACTAATTGGTTCTGTAACGATAAGAGAAACATATAAAACGAGCTGATTAACGCTGTTTAGATCAGATGCGATGCCTGATGAGAAGCTGACATCTCACTTTGTTGCCTGGCAATAAAGAATATCTTTTGAAGACCTGGAACTTCTGACTCTGAGAGCTTTTTTGAGAAGAGAACAGAATCATCTTAGGACACTGCAGACTGGCCACAACATAATTGGCGAGCAGCAGCCAGGAGCAGCGAGAGGTCAGAGGTGGCCCCCACGGCGGGACTGCTGCAGGAGGCCCTACAAAACAAAAAGGCGCCAAATAAAGAGGTAAGCACTTTTGCTTATATTTGTTTTGTATGGCCCCTTGTGAGCTGATGCCTGGGTGGTAACTATAAGACCTCAGCAAAACGAACCTAAATTTAAATTAAAATAATAAATGAAAGAATTAAGAAAATTAAGATAATTAAGATTAAAATGATTTATTGTGAATATTAAAATGAGGAACAATTTCCGGGTCTTTGAAGATAGCGCATGCGTAGACTAGTAGTATTTAACACGCAGAAGTGCGTTGTGCCAGAAGTTGGCTTTAGAAGTATTTAACACGCAGAAGTGCGTTTTGCCAGAAGTTGGCTGTAGAAGTAATATTTAACACGCAGAAGTGCGTTGTGCCAGAAGTTGGCTTTAGAAGTATTTAACACGCAGAAGTGCGTTTTGCCAGAAGTTGGCTATATAAGAAGTGTTTTATGCAGAAGTGCACCTCTGTCTGCCTGAAGGAGGCACAGAGGAATGTGTGTGCGCAGAAGTGCGTTTGTTGTTTGATGTGTGTCAGGGAAAGCCTTGTGAAGAGTGGGCAGCCCTGTAATTGTGTTGTATAATAGTGTATAAAGTGTAAAGTAAGGAAAAAAGTGAAATAAGGTGGATAGAAGAATTCTTTGGCTTTGTATAATTTGCATTGAGGAAAACAGTATGCTTAGAATTGATGAAAGTATTTAAAGGTATTTTTGTGAATTGGGAAAACAAGCTTATTAATGGATAATGAGAATCAAAATAAAAATGGAAATGTAAAATGTGAAAAAACTTATGTGAGAACAAAAAATACTCCAAAGAGTTTGTGTTGCAGATTATTTGGACATTTTCCAGATTGCAGACGCTGTGATCCAAATAAAGAAACACAGCCATTGATAAATAAAATAAATAAATAAGACTGAATTGTTTTCCCACTGTCACAAAAATCAGAAAAAAGTTAATGTAGTGTAAATATACTGTATATGAAGTGTGAGTGAAATCCCGGGTGTGTGAGTGAGCACTGAAGTGTCCGTGAGCTTGAGGAGGGGAGAGAGGTGTGTGCGTGTGTGAGTGTGCAGTGGAGCAGAAACAGAGAGATTCCTTTCTAAAGAAGCAACAGTTGGCCAGGATCCATGTTTGAGTTATTTGTTTCAGAATATGAGAAAGATAGAATGAGGGAGTGTATGAGACTGCATAGAGAAGAAACCAAATTTAGACAAGCATTAAAAGAATCCCAAGGGATACGAAATCATTTTTGGCTTGAAACTGAATATATAGACATTGATGGGCAGAGAAGGGAGCTTACTGAACAGAAAAAAGAACAGTTGCTGAAAGATTTAGTAAAAGTCACCAATGCAAAATTGATTGAAAAAAGAATGGCCTATAGTGGATTGGAGTGAAGAAATTAAAAAACAAATAACACTTGAAAAGCTAAGGCCATATTTAGCTAAATTGTGCCATCCCAGAACAACACTTCTGGAAACATTGCTGACAACAGCAGAAATAGAATTAGACCCAATTCTCATTCCCTATTTGAAAAGAAATGTTGGGTATCGTTGGCCTCAGGATTTGGGAGGAGCAACTATACTAAAAAATATTTACATCATTGTAAGTACATGCACAAGGCCAGTACAGTGGGAAAGTGACAGGATTTTTAAAGTAGGGAAAAAAGGAGTTAGAAGTGTCACAACCACTAACTGGACGCTGGGAAAACTGACAGTGTCAGTGGTGCTGAGGAACAACCCAGAACACATACATCACTTGTGGGTGGAGATAAGGAGGGGCAAAAGAGAATTAGAGGAGCAGCCAGTGACTGTGGAAGATGACAGACCCTCAAGCAGAGAAGCAGAAGCGAAAGAGGGGGAAGAAGGGGAGGAGGATTTTGAATACTAGAGAGAGAGAAAGTTTGATTGAAGTGTTTGAGCCATTGGATTTTATTACTTTTCCCAAAACACAATTGCAAATTTCAGTAACAGTAGTGGGAGGATTTAATGCAAATTTAACCCCATGTCTCACTTATTCATATTGGGCAGGAGGAATAACAGCAATTGGGCGGAGAGTTGAGGAGAACGAGCTCTGGAGTTTTGAATTGATCTGCTTGGGGGAAGACATTATTTGGAAACGCAACAATTACAGTTGGCTGGATCTGGAAGACGTGACTCCGAAGCCATTGACTGAGGTACAAATAAGAGCAATTTTAAAATACATGAGAAAAAGAAAGACCATCAAACTATTGTTTTAAAGTCCTCAACCCAGTACAAGTCCGGTGAAGGTCAGGGGTCGAATACTTTTAGTGGTCCTCATCTGACTAATCCGGTGAAGAATTCAAATAAAATTGGAAAATGATTTAACTGGGGTTAAAGAGATAAAAGATTGGTCACAAGACACAATGGCTTCGAAGTCACCGGAAACAGACATACCAGTAGATCGAATAATAACACAATACCCCATATGCAGAGATATTATTAAGAAATTATCAAAAAAGTGGGAAAAAAGGACCAAAAAATTAAAAACAAAATGGCCAGCAGAGGGAACATTTGATGTAGCAATGTGTAGAGAAATGAAAGCACTAATAAAGAACCATAAGCCACATGACAAAACCAAGAAAAGAGAACAAAAGAGACAAAAAGAACAGGAGGTTTTAGATCTCTTCATACAACAAGCAATAAAAGATCACAAGAAGAAACAATTGGAAGAACAGAAAAAGAAGATGGAAGAAAAGGTGGAGCGCCCACCTCCCTACACACCTCCCTACCAGGAAATAAAAAAGCAAATGCCTATGGTAAGAGGTACATTAGAGGTGGATGGAAACTTAAGTGTTGTTGAAACTGATGAAGAGGATGATGAAGAACAACAAAGAAGAGAAGGAGAAAAGGAGTATGCTCACCAAAAAGATGATGAGCAAGGAAGCTATCAAGAGAACAATGGACAGAAAAAAACTAACAAGCCTGTACCAGTGAAGAAAAGGCTAACAGCAACCACGAAGACACAACAAGAACAAAGGGAAGAAGAACAAAGGAACTCACTGATGGACTGCTCCTATGTAAAACAAAGAAGACAAGAAAAAGAACGAAAAGGAGGAGGAAAAAGAAATCCATTATTGAACAATCCCTACTTCTATATGGGAGAAGCCATACAGGAGCTGAACAGAGCTGGAAGAGATGGTGACAATGAACCCATGACAAGAGAACAAGAAGAAGGTGGCAGCGTGGACCCATTGGATCATGAGCTGAACAAGCTTCAGGAGGCTGCAGAAAAGCTAAGTCTGGAAAAACAACAAAGATGCCTGACTGAAAGGGCTCGACACCTGAGAGGGAACCTTGAGGAAGAAGAGAATGAACATTGGCAAAGGAGAAGAGCACACTCAGCCAGCCCATTGGGAAGACACAGAAGAAATAGCTCACAGGAGGAATATAGAAGGGTCTCAGGAACCCTCCGACTTGAGAGAATACCTCCAGGGGATCCAATGTGGAGAAACAGAGAAGAGAGACAACTCATATCCCCTGCAGAGTCCTTGCCAATCCTGACACCATACCAAACAGGAAACCTGGCAGAGAATTGGGGTGATCTAAACCCCTTTCAAGCACAAGAGAGATACTCTCCAGGAGGATACAACTCAATGCTGCAACCGGAGGTCACATATGACTTGATAACCTCTGTATCCCAGGCACCTATGCTACAAAAGAAGAGCAAGCAACTCCCCATTCTGATTAAGGGGGAACAAGCGCAATACGTGCCCTGGGCGGGACAAGATTTAGAAGGACTTGTGGCTCGTCTACCAGACATACATGAAGGAGCTGGAAAGTGGATTCGTCTACTGGAAGCAGAAACAATAGGAAAGATATTGGCCATTGGAGACATCAAGGCCTTACTGGCAAAGAGTGTGGGAGGAGCCAAGACCAACGAGATCCTTGAGGATGCAGGTTTGAAGTCTGCAGTAGGAGGAACAAGGAAGGATGCCACCACCTTTGATCAGTACCGATCCATGATATGGAGGGTACTGAGGAAACACTACCCGACACAAATGGATCCCAAGCTACTGAAAGGAGAACAGCTGGGAGAAATGGAGAACCCTACCTCCTATATCCAGAAACAATTAAGAAGATGGAAAGAAGAACTGGAAAAGGATCCAGAAGGAGACATAGTGATGACAACACTCTTCAGAACTGCCATAGTGGAAGCCATGCCCTCAGCAGTAAAAGCAAGATTGGAAGATGTAGTGGGCCTGAACTCAAAGACAACAGAGGAGTTCTGTGACCATGTGGCCCATGCAGTGGAACAATATATGAGGAATGAACAAAAACTGAAGAACCAAGAAAGAGAACTTCAAAGAAAACAGCTAGAAGACCTGACCAGCAAAAAGAAAAAAGTTCAAGCTACCCTGAAGAGTGGTGAAGACCAAACTGGAGTGATGGCCACAGTGAACATGTCAAGCCCACCTATGCAAGCTTCAGTTGTGACACCAGCACAGGCTCCAGTAATGGCAGCAGCACCAGCATCAGTGCCAACACCAGTCCCTCAGAACACGCCTGCACCTGCAGGAGGTGTGCAACAACCAAATGCACCAATTGTGATCTATTTACCTGAACAGCAGAGCAACAGGAACCCAGCTGAACAACAGCAAAGAAGAAGAGGCACCCTGTCCAGTGCTTCCTGGAGATCAGGTCTATTTGAGAGTTTTTAGGAGGAGATGGAATGAGCCAAGGCGAGAAGGACCTTATACTGTAGTAAGAGCAACCCCAACTGCAATCCAAGTAGAAGGAAGAACGACTTGGTATCATTTGAATCATTGTACTAGGGTGCCAAGGCTGAGACGGAGAGAAGAAGAGGCAGAGGGTGCAGAAGAAGATGCAGACCAAGATGCCCAAGAAGGGGAGGGGCCAGGGGAACCAGGTGAGGGACCTAGTAATGTTGTTGCTGAACCTTCTTCTAGGGAAGCTGAGCAGCCTGAGATACAAGATGAGATGCGGGGACAAGATGATGCCCCACAAGCAGGTGAAACTGGGGAGGAGGGTCTTGACATTGATCCTACTGCTGATGTACCTGCTGAATCAGCTACCACTGACCCAGAGCCGTCAGGTGACCAATCTTCTGAGGCAGGACCCTCCACCAGTGAACAACCTCAGCCAAATGGATTCCTCACCGAACTCCAAGGTATTGACCTACCCACTGCAGATAGTGGATCCCCAGCCAGTGACCTCCCAGGTCTTAGCCTCCCAGGAGACTTTCCCACCCTCAATCTTCAAGACCTTGAGGACATCATTGGAAGTGATCCAACTCAAGATGATTAACTCAACCCAAGGTACTGTTGTAAATAGATCTATAAGGAAACGAGCTGCTGACCTGAATGACACTGACTATGAAGGATTAGGGTATGATATGGCTTTAGAAATGCACAAAGAAAAATTGTTGGATATTGCTTATCATAATGAATGGTATAAGTGGGCAGAATATACTGCCAAACAATCAAAGAGACAGACTTGCTTGTTGTGCTCGCCATCACCCTTGAAAAAGTTAACAGTGGTGCCTGATGAATATAGCTTTGCTCATTGTGCCAGATTTTATTCGAATCATTGTGTAAATATATCAGGGCGAGTTGCTCCTTATTGCCCTGCAGAGTGTCTGGCATTACTGGGAAGTAAATACTATCACAGGTACTATGAGCAAGAATATTGGGGAGATGAATGTAAAAAATTAGATGTAAGAATTGATCTAAGACGAAGAGAAACTCCCAAGAATTATGTTTTTGATCGAACTTTGATATATGAATGCTTCAACAAGTCAAAAGGGGATGTAGATTATGGAACCTTTCAAGGACAGTGTGGAATAATTTGGCATTTGGATAAAGACATGTATTATAAATCAGGTGTACATAAAACATATAGCGTAATATACGCTACAGCTACTGTAAATATTAACATGACAGTTATCACAACTATGGAAGCATGTGAAAATGCCACACTGGCCTTTCCAATAATAGATCAATTTGAAGCAATAGATGAAGCAATTGCTGATCATTTTTGGATATGTGGAGGCAAACGACTAAGAGCCACCTTACCAAAAGGGTGGAAAGGGATATGTGCTAGAGTAAGACTAGCCCAAGAAGTAACAATGATTGATTGGGACCCAGATGATGAAACACCAAGCCAGCATGTAGCTCCCGGACATAGAGCCAAAAGAGCATACAAACCAGATCCTAATGTGGTTATAGATGCTATAGGTCAACCTAGAGGTATACCACATGAATTCAAGGCAAGAGATGAAGTGAAGTCAGGATTTGAGTCTATATTTGTTTGGATAACTCCAAATAAGAATGCTGAATGGATTAACTATATTTATTACAATCAGCAAAGATTTATTAATTACACAGATGATGCTCTGATGGCTCTGGGAGAACAGTTGAAATACACTAGTAAAATGACCTGGCAGAACAGACAAGCGTTGAATTGGTTACTCGCGGAAAAAGGCGGGGTTTGCGTGATGTTTGGAATTGACTGTTGTACCTTTATCCCAAACAACACAGCACCTGATGGATCCTTTACCAGAGCCATGAAGAAGCTAAAGAGTTTGAGAACAGAAGTCACTGAAAATGCTGGAAGAGACAGAAAAATTGGAGAATGGTTTGACTCTCTTTTTGGCTCATGGAAAGAATGGCTGGTAAAGGTGGGAGTAATAGTAGCAGTTGCTGTTGGAATTTTTGTGTTGTTGTTCTGTTGTGTGTTACCTTTTCTCAGATCAATGATGGCAGGTGCAGCAGCCAAGCAGATGGTGAATGTGTCTGTAAAACAATCTGGGGTTGACATTGGATGCACCACGACAACTGGAGTGTATCCAATAGGTCCAGGTCTGGATGAGCTGGACGAATTCCCATGAAATGATCCCTAACTGGGGTGTAATGGAAGGGGTGCCACTTTTTATTTTTGACCCTGAATTTAATGCTGTTTTTGATAGAGAGGGAGGTAGTCAAGAACATGTATTTTCTTTTGGGGCAAAAACTCAAGTTAGCATATCAGACAATGGGTAGAGTAGGCAGTTAGCAAGTGGGTGTTTTGTTTGTTATTTTGGCATAAACCCCCTTCCAATTTTTATTTTCATTTTTGTTTTTTCCAATATTATAAAATACCTGTACATTATTAAATATCACTTTAAAGAATGAAAGGGGACGACTAAGGGTCTGGAGCAGGTCATTATCCGTGTTACGAGGTAATGCAACCACATTTAAAGGGAAATGACAAGAATGTTTTCTTAAATTTCTTTTATTGCTATATTCATTCATTTACTCATCACTACTTTGAAGTTATAATATACACTTGTTAACCTACTGAAAAGTCCAAAGGAACTCAAGAGAAGAAAGGATCGGCGAGCACCTCAGTGCTTAGCAGCAAGGGCTGACTCTACTGGTGGTTTAAAAACCCGCTGTCAGTCCCAACTCCAGATAGTACCCTAGGCAGGTCCAGGAACCTCTGGCAACGGTGGAGCAGCCCAGATAGCGCTCCAGGCCACCGGAAGCGCCTGAGAGTTCCTCTGGCATCGTGGGACTATATATACATATTTATATATGTGCATTCTACTACTGCCATCATTCTATTACTGTATGGTGTAATCACTGAAGTGCATTAATCTACTGATATAACCAAAGCTTGTGAATCATATGAAATGTGAAGAAGTATCCCCCTAAAAGAAGGTTTTAGGTAGGGAGATGGGATCTTTTACTCCTCTCTAGACAAACAAAGGGGGAGATGTTTGGTCTCATTCTCCTCTGGAGTGTGTCCCCATGGGAAGGTCACTTGGTAGAAAAAGATGGGTGACTATTTTTGTCACTAAGAAAGAAGAAGGAAACGGGCTGACCTATGAGGACATGCTCTGCGATAAGGGCATAGAAGTGGGGCTAAAGAGAGCCCCAAAGGGGGATGTGTTGGGAAAATTTATTGATTATTAACGTATTACCAGTAGAGAATAGCTTGCATGAAAAGCACTGGAAAGTACCGGGTTTTCTGCACTAAGAGCATCAAGCGCAAATGAAATATAAGTGTATTCAAAGCAAATTACAGTAGCAAGCTGTGGAAGGCACCAAAGAAGCCATTAAAGCATGTTTTTAAAAATATAGCAATTATAGTAGCAAGCCGTGGAAGGCACCAAAGAAACCATTAAAACATGTTTTTAAAAAATATAGTGGCTGGCGATCCGCCACCATTAAAATCAAAGCTGAGGAGTATTCATAGATAACAGTGGCAAAACGCCAGGGTGGAGTTAAAAGAAAAAGATAACTAGAGGAATACTAATTGGTTCTGTAACGATAAGAGAAACATATAAAACGAGCTGATTAACGCTGTTTAGATCAGATGCGATGCCTGATGAGAAGCTGACATCTCACTTTGTTGCCTGGCAATAAAGAATATCTTTTGAAGACCTGGAACTTCTGACTCTGAGAGCTTTTTTGAGAAGAGAACAGAATCATCTTAGGACACTGCAGACTGGCCACAACAAGAGCAAGTTAGCTCGACACATGCACTTTCCCATGTATATATGCATATGAAGATATTTTTTTGAGCTTGTAATGTTAACAGATATGTTTAGCTCACTGGATGTTAGTTCCCCACCATCAGTTGGAAATGTTTTTTTGCTCAATGAGTGTAGAAAATAATAATTACAGTTTAAAATGAAGTTTAAAGCTGCATTTATGTTTAATTCAGTGTATTTACGCTTACTTTCCCAGTGTAACTACAGCTTTCTGTACAGTGAACAAGATAACGTTATTGCCCGATGCTGGTGTACAGATCAAACGTTAAATCTGAGATAGACATATATTTCTCTCTGTTGTTTAGTTTCCTTAACTTTATATCGCAGCGCTGTGTTGTAATACTAGGGCTTCCCTCATCCGTCATAGGATTGCCCTGCCATCAGGACAAAAACTCTTAACACAGCTTAATGGACTCGTACAGTGATATAAAAGACCAAACTCGCACCTCATTTGTGATGTAGGTTAGACTATATAGGCTCCAAGAAAGCAGATACTGGCATAAAGTTGATTTGACGCTGAACGTTTGATTATGATACTCGCAAATTTAGGGACCGTCTCTAAAGTTACGACATTTGGTATTCACGTTTCTACCTTCTACCAAACTCTTGTAGACACACATGCACATACATATTCAAACACACCTCACTCAAAGTACATGCATATATATATATATACTATTTATTTATTTATTTATTTATTTATTTATTTATTTATTTATTTTACACGTTCATCACACTATTTTTTTTTACTTTGTTAATTTTTTTATTTTACCTGATCATAGATTATCCTGCTTATACAAATTTTAAATAAAATTTAGAAATAAAATTAACTAAGTAGAACTAATTGTGTGATGAATGTGTAAAAAAAAGAAAAAGTATATGTGCATGTACTTTGAGTTGAGTGTGTTTGAATATGTGTGTGTGTGTGTGTGTGTGTGTGTGTGTGTGTGTGTGTGTGAGAGAGAGAGAGAGAGAGAGAGAGAGAGAGAGAGAAGGGTGCATCACTCTTCGACCTGGCACCTAGATGAACACTTCACAGGTAGTTTTGGTGACTAAATCATTCTCATCATATGCTATTGAGCTTTAAGTTATGGCATTTTTTTGTATAATCCAATACAGTAGTGAAATACATAGCAATCTTTACATATTACTTGACAGTTTATTTGGAAACACTTTACAGTAAGGTTCATAATGTATTAACTAATGTGAACTATCCATGAGCAACACATTTGTTGTTGTATTTGTTAATCTTTGTTAACATTAATAAAAATACAGCAGTTCATTGTTCATGTTACTTCACTGTGCATTAACTAAAGTTGACAAATACAACTCTTGATTTTAATAATGTATTAGTAAATGCTGGAATTAACATTAACAAAGATTAGTAAGTGCTGTAGAAGTGCAGTTCATTGTTCGTTCATATCAACTATTTAATATAAAGTGTTACCTTTTATTATAATAAACATCAAAAATCTAAAAGGTTTGCATTATACCTGACAGCTAGATGAACAATTTACAGTTGGTTTTGTGACTAAGTCATTCTCTTTAAATGCAATTGAAGGTAGAAACGTGAATACAGAATGTCGTAACTTTAGAGACGGTCCCTAAATTTGCGAGTATCATAATCAAACGTTCAGCGTCAAATCAACTTTATGCCAGTATCTGCTTTCTTGGAGCCTATATAGTCTAACCTACATCACAAATGAGATGCGAGTTTGGTCTTTTATATCACTGTACGAGTCCATTAAGCTGTGTTAAGAGTTTATATGTCCTGATGGCAGGGCAATCCTATGACGGATGAGGGAAGCCCTAGTATTACAACACAGCGCCGCGATATAAAGTTAAGGGAACAATAACGTTATCTTGTTCACTGGAGAGAAAGCTGTAGCTACACTGGGAAAGTAAGCGTAAATACACTGAATTAAACATAAATGCAGTTTTTGTGTCTTTATCAGCGTTTCTGCATTTATACTGGCCCTGATAATCATCACATATTCACTTATGCTTGCTCTAATTCTGTAAATCCGTTTTTATGAATGAATGATGATTTACTAGCGTTGCTTTGGTCTTCCTAAACAGCCGCTAGCGGCACCTGCTGGTGAAGCAGACTAACAGCAGATAGAGATGATGCATCGGCACTCTACTGCTCTTCCTGCAGTTCCCGGATGTGAAATGTTGAATTTTCTGCCGAATTTGAACCACTGAATTTGTGGAAGCGAATTTGTAAAGCGAAATAAAATGGACTGAAAATTGCTAGTCGAATTTTATAGGTTGTATTTTTAAACAGAATGAATATTTTGGAAGTGAAATTTGAAAGGTGAATATGAATTATTGAATTTTTAATAATGAAAATGTGTGTGAAATATTTTTAATTGAAATATTCACAGATTAAATATACGATTGTGTTGAATTTCATCCCATAAAAATGCAAGCCTTAAAAATACAGTGCATCTAAATGCAAGCACAGCTAATGTAATGCATATTTTTTTCAAATAGTGCAATTCAACAAGCTTTTTATTTCAAAAACATTTGGCATTATCTTACTTCCATACAAGTAGTGGGCAAAGCAGATGTCTGAAGCTTATCGAATTGCCAATGAGAGCAGCAAACAGGCCAGTGCAAAAGGCAAAGTGCTTTACGACAAGAAAGCCAGATGGATGTGACGAGGCCCCAGAGCCCATTCCTGAGGAACAGCCTCCAGCCAATACGGTGCCAGACAACCAGACCGAGGTCAGGAGGTCAGGTCGGGACCGACGACCTAGACAGATTTTGACATATGAGAACCTCGGTCAGCCCTCATTGACAACACAAGCCACAGTTAATATGGCAAACACACACTTAGAATCCCCTGCTTACATTGTACCTCATACCACCAAACCCCTGAACTTGCTTATCCCTCTATTCAACACCGACATATCCAGTTAACTCCTACTCTCCCATTTACCTGCTATTTACGTACATACCTTACACCGTAACATCACCACCATACATATTACCCGTTCCTGTTGCCTGTTGAAAGAGAAAAGAGAGTTTAAAAAAAAAAAAAAAGTTGAGCAGAAAATGGTGGGACCCATTTCTTTTTGCCAGGGAGTGTGTGACGACCACAAAAGTGTTGTATTTATAAGTGTCGTAACACAAGTTATTGTATTTTTTTTTAAACAATTATCTCAAGGGGTTTTATTTTTATGTGATTTTCCTACTTCAAAGTTAATGGTGTAGTGTTTGCTCCGGACCAGCAGGGGGAGGGTCGGGTGATGGGTTTACTGAAGCTGTGTGAGTTGTGAGTTCCTCATTACTGCAGAGAGCTCGAACCTGATACACTGTCTACTCGTTTCTCTCCTGTTTTACAGGTGGGTAAATGTACAAAAATAACTCAGAGCTAGGATTTAGCCCGGCTGAAATGTATGTGAGATATGAGTGGACTGTTTTAGTGAAATAATTTTCGTTAGGATCTGTTTCTGATTTAGTTTGAAACGAGTTTGAGATGAGAGGGCAAAGTCCAGCAGAGTAATGGTCGACTGACAATGTGCACATTACGTTAGAGAGCAAGTTAGCTTGACACATGCACTTTCCCATGTATATATGCACATGAAGATATTTTTTTGAGCTTGTAATGTTAACAGATATGTTTAGCTCACTGGATGTTAGTTCCCCACCATCAGTTGGAAATGTTTTTTTGCTCAATGAGTGTAGAAAAAATAATTACAGTTATATTTGAAGCACTTTATTAGTTCTGGGCCTGATTTTGCAGTACTGTATTGGCATGATACTGATAAAATACTGTGAATGGAAGTTTCTAAGTATCTTAAAAATAGCTGGTGAATATTACCATTGTCTTTACATTTCATTTTGATAAATAGTGTAAAATACAAGCACGAAGAGTAAGTGAACATGCATTTGGTACTAAAAGGTTTATTTTATTATGGATTTTGTATTGACATGGACAGTGAAAATTCATTGTAATATAAAAAAAAATAAAAATAAAAAAAAGACACTGAATATGCAATATGTGAAACATAAAATGACTCTTAACAATAGAGATGGTTGCTGAAGAAAATTCTTAAAATAAATTACTGCAGAGAGCTCGAACCTGATACACTGTCTCCTCGTTTCTCTCCTGTTTTACAGGAGTCAATCTGTTCACCACGGTGCCGTTGCCACGGTACCCGTTACAATTGCTCTAATTATTTACAGTAATATAATTTTTACAATAATCTTACTGTCAAAAACACCTAAATGTATAAAAAAAAGTAAAACAGCAAATAATTCACCATTTTATTGAGCATGAAAATAATAAACATTAAAAATTATATTAAATCTAACTCTAACTTCATGGCAATGAAGCTCAAATCCAGAATTATCAGCCTGCACACTGGTATAGAAAGAAGTTCTGTCATATGTTATTTATTTACTTTTTCTGCTATTTTAGGGTTTTGCCATAGTATCGTTTAAGTATCGGTATCGTGATATTTAAGTTGGGTATCGTATCGAAGTCCAAATTTTGACACTAGTGCTGTCAGAGTTTTATATCCTCCTGGTATTGTTATTGTAGTAAATCTCAGGAACAAAACTTTTAGCCAATGCCACGACGATCCAACAACGCAATGCATGCACATGTACACAGACGGACATCTGTCTCGAGTATAATGCAGCAAGCCATATATTGTGTAAAATAATCCAGAACAAAAGCACAAATATGGCTGAGATTAGCTGCTGAGGTAACATGACGGCTGACAGACAGCAGCGGCAATCCACCTGTTACTCAAGTGACCACGCCCTTACCCAGCTAACAAAATTACGTAACTGTTACATAATTGCAACATAATCTGGTGACCAAAGTTTAATCATGGCGATGTAACTACAGTCGGAAAAGTGAAAGGATGCCTATACGTCGCCCTAACATAACTTTGTGACGTTGCCAGTTAGTAACTGCGACGTCGCCGTTGTGTATCAATAGTTGTGTGTTGGTAATCAGTTGGTAATTTTTATATTTATTTATTTATTTATTTATGGGTGGAAATGCAGTAGTTTAACCTAATTTATGTCCTTATTTGCCCAGACTAATTTAAAGGCTATTCCAACAGCTGTGAACGATGAATGCAGAGCTCAAAATGAATTCAATTCATTTATTTTGAAAAACAAAGAACATGAACAAAAATCCAAATAAAAATAATAAAATACACCCAAACTATAAATAAAAACATATAGCCTACAGTAGCATAAAATAAAAGCATTCAAGCAAGTACATGCAGTATTATTAAAAAAGGTTTAGCGTCTTTCCAAAGTTTATTTTATACATTTTTATAAAAGCCATTTATTCGTTGTCACCTCTGAAAAATAAATTCTTCTCTCAGAAAAATTAACTTCACTCACTTGTCAAACAATTTTTTTCTTCAGGAAAATTTCAGTCTTGTGTCTGATGTTTAATTGCACTTTTTAAATAGCAAACTCTGGTAATAATAACATATAAAGAACGTGTAAATGATGGTAATGAAATTGCAAGCACATGACGTTGCTGTTACGTTGCCAGTCAGTCATGGAATGATCATTATATTACAAATAGAGTACGTATCTGGAACGTCCTTGGTTTTCTTATAACGTTAGGAGATCGTACTGACGACGTTGTGATATGGTAATTTAATGGTAATAATATTACAGGCATAGAATGTTGTAGTTACGTTACTAGTAAGTTAATGGAATTACCAATATATTACGAATACAGCACGTATCTGGAACGTTCTTGGTAATCTTATAACGGTAGGAGATCGTACTGACGACGTTGTGAGATGGTAATCTGAAGTTATCAGAGTTGTCATGGGCAAAATTAGCAGTATAGACCAAAACCACAGTTTGAACCGGACTGTAAACATGTTTTTTCTGCTGTAAACTTGGCTGTTTTAACATGATGGTCAATGAGATTCTGCTCTCTTTTGCAGCTTGTCTCTAGCGGCCAGTTGATGTATCGCAGTTTAAGTCACTTCCGTATTGGCTTGACGAGAAACTGGGGGAGGTTGCCACTTGGTTCTGACTGAATCCTGTCACTGGAGAATCAGCTCTTGAAGCTCCGCCCTCTTAGGCTGAGTGCAGCAGCTCATTTGCATTTAAAGGTACCACACTAAAACGGCTCGTTTTTGCTTAAACACTAAAAGTGGCAATTTTAACATGCTAGCTATATAAAATTATCTGTGAGGTATTTCAAGCTAAAACTTCACATACACACTCTGGGGACACCAGAGACTTATTTTATCTTGTAAAATGGGGCATAATAGGTCCCCTTTAATTGAAGGCCCAATTTATGCTAAACACTGTATTTGGTTCTTGAAGATGCATTATGAAATGAAGATGAAGAAAAGACCTTCAACTGCAAACCAATGACACAAAAAAGTAAATTATTTTTACTCACAGTACCAACTTTAGGAAACTTGTAAATCTGCTAATCTGAAGTGGCTTATATTTGTTTTTCTATTTTCCATGTTTAATGCAATAATTAATAATAATAAATTAATTAATATTTCTGTTTGCGCTCTCACTGCAGGGATGGACTTTGGGTGGGCCGGATTGGGACTCATTTTCAGCCCTGGAGTTTCATGCCTTAGACCGGCCCACTTTAATTCATGACTGACTATATTAAAATAATGTAATTAAAACCTCAGTATATAAGTCTGCAATAGTGCACTGTTCTCTACAACCTTGTAAATAATTGTATTTTTCAAAAATATCTTCAAATACCCATGATGGTACAAATGATAGTACAAAAAATGCTAAAATTTGATATAGAATTATTTTTATAGTTATAATAATGATTTTATAATGTGAAACATTGATTAATTCTCTAGCCATGTGGCTGTAGTTAAAAATTAATGTTATTTTAATTTTAATTTAAAGCTGCAGTAGGTAACTTTTGTAAAAATGTATTTTTTACATAAATGAGAGTAGAATATGAGACAGATAATCTGTGAAAAAATCAAGCTCCTCTGGCTCCTCCCAGTGGTCCTATTGCCATTTGCAGAAATACACCGCTCCCGGTAAGAACCAACCAATCAGAGTCAGGAGGAGTGTCTTAGCAGTGTCAATTAAGCTCGTGTGCGCGCTGATCACACTTCTATCATGCACAGCCACAGTGCACAGCGTGTACAGGCATTCAAATTCAAGATTACCGGTGTGCAGCAGCTTTGCTTATGGCGGACAAACAATCCAGTTTCGTACGTATAATACCCCATAAAGTGCGTATCATATGCACGCGAAAAACTCATTTTGGCGTATATATTCTACGAGATTACAAACTCGTACTATTGATACGCATTTTCGTGTGATCGGGCTAGTCATGATATGCAGTTTTAAGATTTTTTTAAGGCGAGAATGTGCTGGTTTAAAGTTCAAAGTTGTGGTTAATTGATAAAGATAGCGCCTTTCTGAAAATTTGATCTGACGTTGTCGGAATTTTGAGATCCAGGCGATCACCGGACTCTCAACGCTCATGTACCCAGCGGAGAGCAGCCTTACCTCGGCTAATCCTTCTGACGTTTGCCGCTGGCTCCGTTTTGGCTGAGGGCAACATGACGTTTCATAAATTAATATATATGGCTATTTAACTTTTGTATCATACTAAAGCGCTGATTTTGTACGCTTGACTGAATTGTTTGCTTTATTTCTTATTGTATATTTTTATACCTTTTTATAATGGCTATTATTGAACATTAAAACTGACAAATAGTATTACATTTAATATGTTTGAAATGTAAACATTTACATTTACATTTACATTTAGTCATTTAGCAGACGCTTTTTTCCAAAGCGACTTACAAATGAGAGTAGTAGAATCAATTAAATCAACATGAGAACAACAGTATGTAAGTGCTGAGTGAAGTCACAGTTATGTCAGTAAAGTGCTCATAGCGATTTTTTTTTTTTTTTTTTTTTTTTTTTTTAAATAAATAAATACACAGACAGGAGAAGAATATTAGTCAAGGTAAGTGCTACTACTACTGGGTCAAGTGCTGACGAAAAAGATACGTCTTTAGCATTTTTTTGAAAATGGCTAGAGACTCGGCTGCTCGGATAGAGCGTGGTAGGTCATTCCACGAAAAGAGGAAGGGTTGTTTAATATTTCGTTTTGTTATAAATATAAGCAGACATTGCAGATAATGAATCACTCGTTGCCTGAGGCTATTAATATGTTTTTGTTTGTTTCTTTAAATAAAATTAAAAGAGGCAGAGTGGTTTAATAACAAATTTTGTTTTATTCTTGGCTAAAATATACATACAGAGATAACCGGAGAAGCCAGTTATTTGCGTACTGTAACATTAGTTACCGTTGTTTTGAGGACCAAGTTTGTAGTCAAAGTATGGAAAGGCCATAGTCAATGTATATCATATTGTTGATGTTTTGTCCATATCAGTGAATGTGCTATAACTGTTTAAATCCGCCGTCATCGGTCCTGCTTGCTTACTAGCCTGCGTGTTCATGGCAGGCTCCGTTGTGATGGGGGAGGAGCTGTGGAGGGAGGGCTGTAGCGCAGCAGAGAGCAAGGGGGAGTGACCTGTGAGTTGTGCTTGTTCAAATTTTCAGGCTAAGTCAACGTTTTCTAAAAACTCCCTACTGCAGCTTTAATTAAGTGTTTGCTTTCCAGTAGATGGCAGTAATCGTCCACTAAATCCAGGCACATTTTTCATGTCTATCACTATGAATGAAATTTAGAAATGTAGATCTTTAATAAAGTGGATTTAACATAAAATTTTATATAAATGTATATACTTAAATTATTACAAATTGAGGCAAATAAATAACACAAAATACCATAAATCCTACAAAATTGCACAACTTTACAGTAAAATATTAAAGTAGGCCATTATGTTTGTTTAAAAAAAAAGTTACATGTTACAAAATCACATTTTACTGTCTGGTTAAGCTAGTTGGACAGAAAAATGAATATTGTTGGCCAATGTGTAATAGCATAGCAAGCAACATAACATAAGTGATTATTATTTGCCTATTATTACGATATGAGTAAGCTGCATACATGCCTTTATCTTTTGCATGTTTTCCCCTCTTCCTTTTTATTTATGTACGTTACTTAAATCGGCCTGCGGTGGCTTAGACCTTTTGCCTTAGTGTTGATTTAGAACTTGTCCCGCTGTCCCTACAGACGTCACCTCATCCCTTCTTCTCGTATACTTTTAAGTGAGTTGTCTTCTCCGAGCGCACACTCCGAGTCCCTCCCGACCAGGTTAATTTACCCACCGAGTGACATGATCATTGATGTTGCGTGCAAATGAGCGGTAAAAACGTACTCGGTTACTAACGTAACCTCGGTTCCCTGAGATATGGAACGAGTACTGCGTATGGGGGAAAAGTCTCTCTTTTTCCCCGCTACTGAAGCCTTTTCAACAACACAGTGTAACTGCACCGTCATTGGTTCACTCATAGACAAGTTGTTGAACCAATGGCGGCGCAGCTCAGCGTTTCGCCATAGGCCATCAGGCCATATCGACTGAAGCAACGGCCTAAGCCGCAGCCTCGTGGCACGGCAAGTAACGCAGTACTCGTTCCATATCTCAGGGAACCGAGGTTACGTTAGTAACCGAGTACATTCCCTTTCGATATTTCACTCGTACTGCGTATGGGGGAACGAATTCAACCGCGCCGTGCCACGGCTGGAGAACGACAGAACTTGTCCGGACGCCATTAGGGGGAACCTAGTGCGACCACCGAAACAAACAAATAGCCGATCAGACTGCCGGAAAGGCTGTGATCGCTCAATGTAGACGCGTAAAGACCTAACGGGGCATAAAGTTTCCAGCTCTGGCTCGTCCGATGAACGGGGAAGCGCAGAAAGTGAAATCACTTGTGCTCTGAACGGCAATGAGAGCACTTTGGGAACGTAGCCAATTTTTGGTTTCAAAACGACCATGGAATCGTTTGGACCGAACTCAAGGCATGCAGGGCTCACCGAGAGTGCCTGCAGATCGCCAACTCGCTTTACTGATGCCAGAGCAAGTAGTAAGGCAGTTTTGAGTGTTAAGGGTCTGAGGCCCGCTAGACGCAGTGGCTCAAAAGGAGGACCTTTAAGAGCTCTGAGGACCACGGAGAGGTCCCAGGGGGGAACGGTGAGGGGACGAGGAGGATGCAATCGCCTAGAGCCCCTCAGGAACTTAATGACCAAACCGTTCCGCCCTACTGATTGTCCAGCAATGGGCAAGTGAAACGCTACAATGGCTGCTACGTAGACCTTAAGCGTAGAGGGGGCTCGTCCCAACTCTAAACGCTCCTGGAGGAAGGTCAGGATGGAAAAAACATCACATCCTTCCAGGTCGATGTTGCGTGTGGAACACCAGCTAACAAAGACCGACCACTTCTGGGCGTAGAGGCGTCTTGTAGACGGGGCTCTCGCCTGTGAAATGGTATCTAGCACTTCCTTCGGAGGGTCAGATGATTCCCGTCGAGAATCAACAGATGTAGAGCCCAAAACTCCGGCTGCGGGTGCCAGATTGTTCTGTTCGCCTGAGAGAGGAGGTCCCGTCTCAGGGGGATTGGCCATGGGGCTTTTGTGGAAAGCCGAAACAGCTCCGAGGTACAAATCTGGCTCCTCCAGTGTGGGGCCACTAGCAGAACTCTGTGCTCGTCCTCTTTGATTCGCCTGATAACCTGAGGGATCAGGGCGATCGGAGGAAAGGCATAAAGAAGGGTATTGGGCCATGTGTGGGCCAATGCATCGTCCTCCTTCGAATAATAGGTTGGGCAATGAGAGTTGTCTTCTGAGGCGAAGAGGTCCACCTCCGCTCTCCCGAAGAGCTCCCATATAGTGAGAACCGTCTGGGGGTGGAGCATCCACCCATCTGAGGGAACGTTGTTCCGAGACAGCATATCTGCTCCCAGATTGTTCTTGCCGGGTATATAAGTCGCTCTGAGCAACCGAACCCTTGGGGATGCCCATTCCAGAAGGCTTTTCACCAGAGCGCATAAGCGGCTGGACGAAAGACCTCCCTGGCGATTTATATAGGAGACCACTGTCATACTGTCCGACTGGACTAAGACGTGGCGATCCGTCAGATGAGCCCGAAAGGCACGGAGGGCTCGTGTCACTGCCAGCATTTAGAGACAGTTGATATGTAGGTGGCTTTCCTCGTGTGTCCACGAGACGAAGGCCGGACTGCCCTCACACAGAGTGCCCCAACCCGAGTTGGATGCGTCTGTCGAAAGTACCGTTCTTCGTGATACCGCCTGAAGGGGTACTCCGAGTGTGAACCAAGTGGGGTTCATCCAGGGCTTCAGGGCTGCCAGACAGGCCTGATTGACCTTGAGGCGCAGGCGACTGTGGCGCCAAGCGTAGGGAGGTACCCGAACCTTCAACCAGTACTGCAGAGGCCGCATGCGAAGTAGGCCAAGCTGAAGAACTGGAGAGGCGGAAGCCATGAGCCCAAGCAACCTCTGGAACAGCTTCAGAGGGAGGTAGGCTTTGTTCCTGACGGAGGCCGCGAGCTGCTGAATGGCCAGAGCGCGCTCTGGTGAGACTACTTCCGTCATACGGACAGAGTCGAAAACTGCGCCCAGAAATGGCATACGTTGAGACCCAGGCACTGTAAGTGGCTGAGAAGCACGGATCTGTGGTGCTCTAGTTCTGTGCGTCGAGCTGGCTAAAATGAGCCAGTCGTCGAGGTAGTTTAAAACACGTATTCCCATCTGTCTCTTTCACTTCGTGAAAGTGCAAGGAGCCAGGGAGAGCCCGAAGGGGAGGACTGTGTATTGGTAAGCCACACCCTCGAACGCGAATCTCAAGAATCGCCTGTGATGGGGGGCTATCTGGATGTGAAAGTAAGCATCCTTCAGATCCAGTGAACAGAACCAGTCCTCGTGGCAAATCTGCGTGAGTATCTGCTTCAGCGTCAGGACTTTGAACTTTCGCTTCATGAGGGAAAGGTTCAGTAACCTGAGGTCCAGAATGGGTCTGAGACCGCCGTCTTTCTTCGGCACCAAGAAGTAGCGGCTGTAGAAACCCGACTCGCTCTCTGGGAAGGGAACTATTTCTATAGCCCCCTTTCTCAACAGGGTTAAAACCTTGTCATGTGCGTCGTCCGCTTGTACCGAAGTCTGAATGACCCCGCCAAACCGTGGAGGTCTTCTGGCAAATTGGAGCGAGTAGCCCTGGCTTATGACCTTCAGAATCCACTCTGACACGCCGGGGATGGCTTTCCAAGCCTCGGCCCGGGTGGCGAGAGGGAGAATAATATCTTCGGGGAAGAACGGGGCAGAGCGCTGGCGAGGGGCCTGGCGGTGGCCTGGAAGAAACCACTCGTCCAAGCGGCTCCGCGATGGCTCCCCTGGCGGAGCCCAGTCGAGGTCCAGTTCCTCTACGGCCTTAGACAGGACGCGGAATAACTCGGCGTCCATGCCAGTGCTGTGATAAATAGGCTCCAATGAAGGCAGGGGGGCGGGGTCGTCCGGCTCACCAGCCCACGCTTCATGTTCAGAGGCTGCCATGGATAAGGAGTCAAAGAGCGGCTCCTCATCCGATCCACCGAAGGAGACGAGGTCGCTCGCATCTACCGAGGGACGCTGGTCTGGGCGGGAGAATGAGACGGGGGTCTGCTCTCTGTGGGGAGAGGGCGAGGCACACGGGCGTTGGGCCGACGTGTCCTCGCCCGTCTCCATGCGCTGAACTGTTCTGCCCCGCGGTCTTTTCCTGGCAGGCGCGGGAGACGGGAGGGCATAAACAGGGGGGGTCGCTCTCGGAGAAGAAGGCGGCCCGCGAGCGCAGAGACGCTAAACTCATGCACTCACAGTGTGGGCATGACCCGCCGGCAAGCGCGTCATCCGCGTGGGCAACGCCCAGACATCCAACGTACTCCCCGTCTCCGTCATCTTCATGCAGCGGGGCTCTGCATGTAGTACAGTGGTGAGGCATTGAAAAATGCCGATTGAGAGGCTCTTTAACGGCGAGGGCCGGGCTCGTAGTGGTGAAAACCACCGGAAAGTTGCTCTGAGGCGTGGTAAAGTAACCGCGGGAAGACGCTCTCAGGGTGCGCCGGATGGCGGCAGGAGACACGCTGGGAAGCGGCCGGTTCGCGGGAGCGGGAGGCGGCGACTCGACGACGGCGTGAAGGCGGTAGTCGGCGAGGGGGCGGGCGCTGTGAGGAGCCGGCGAGTCAGCTGGGTCCACTGCGGGGCCTCTTCGTCGGCGGCAGTGCTTCTTCAAAGGCGGCGAGCTTCTTTCTCGGCGAGCAGGCTTCTGTGAGGATCAGCGAAGAGAAGTTTCAGTCGTCGCTGAAGGAGAAAGGACTGATGGCCTATGTCGAAACGCTCGCTGAGCCGCGCCGCCATTGGTTCAACAACTTGTCTATGAGTGAACCAATGACGGTGCAGTTACACTGCGTTATTGGAAAGGCTTTAGTAGCGGGGAAAAAGGGAGACTTTTCCCCCATACGCAGTACGAGTGAAATATCGAAAGGGAACCCGATCGCGCATTCGTTTGTTTGTTTTTTCTTCCACGGGTGCCCTGGCCGTGCCGCCCTGGGCCATCCAGGCCTAAATCCGTCATTGAATGGTTTTTAGGAAAAAGTTAGGCTACTCAGCTTAGTACATTTGGCCGTGTCCACAGATTCTAGAGCATCCATATTTCAACTCAGTGCCATGACAACACCGGCCCTCGCGGCCAAATAAACTGAGCGGCCGGGAATTCTCCCATTGCTACCGATTAGCCAATCCGGGCCTGGACTTTGGAGTGCAGCATTACTTCAATAAGATGAAAATAACACTCCTCTATGATTCACGTAAGTTTTAAGATGTAATTGTGAGAGATTCCTTTCTGTTTTCTGTTGCACTGTACTCTCATAAGTCTAATAAATGTTTTTCTGACTTGCATCTCCATCTGATGTCAAGCCCCCTGAACGCAAAGAGAGTAAGCATGGATGTGCCCATAGGCACCGATTTGTTTCTGCCGGTGGGTGCCCAGTGCCCCACATCAATTATATTATAGATAAATCCGCATTTGTTTTTCGTATTCCCAAATAGTCTCGTGGTAGTATTGTTGTAAACGGAGTCAGAGGTTCAGCCGTCCTCTAATTATCCGTGGTTCGAATCTGCCGTCATATAATTTTTTTTCTCATTAAGTTCAAATAAGTTCATTGTATATCAAGGGCAGGGACATGTTTGTGTGCATTTTGTTAGTGATTTCCCTGGAAAGTAGATTCAAAGATAGACTGACACGCGCGTCTGAAGACTCAACACAACTTTCCTCAGCATGATTTCAAAAACAACACGTTTCAGCGCTAGGTTGCTTAACTCAAATTAAC
This sequence comes from Chanodichthys erythropterus, assembly GCF_024489055.1. Classification (NCBI taxonomy): domain Eukaryota; kingdom Metazoa; phylum Chordata; class Actinopteri; order Cypriniformes; family Xenocyprididae; genus Chanodichthys; species Chanodichthys erythropterus. The sequence continues at coordinate 44,187,567 of NC_090231.1, forward strand.
GTCAACTGGATGCATTATCCGTGCATTGTCCGAACTTGCGAGTCATGCTCTCGCTGATATCTGATGCAAGGAGAGTTTGAGTTTCAGCCATAGACTGTAAAAAAATTGTTTGAGCGCGCACATCTAAACGAGAGCAAGGCCGTTTGTGCTCGTTTGATGCTCTCTTGAAATTTGCCGTTAAAATATCCCCATAGAAACGGCCTTACATAAACTATAAAAAAGGGGTTAAAGTGCATATTACACATTTTTTTCGAGATGAATATATAACCTTGTACAAAAATACCATATAAAAAGGTACTGCAGGGTTTAAAAATGTTTTGCGAGACATAAGGTTATTAATTTAGTAGATAAAGTGACGGTCTCTGCGCTTTTTTTTCAGCGTCGCGTCAATTTACGTCACTAGGGAGATGTTCGCAGAGCTCTGTGTTGATTCAGTGCAGAATATATTGGTATTTAGCAACAGCGGCTGTGAATCAGTGTGTTTTCGGTAGTTTTTGTATTCTGTTTATCATCGTAATGGTAAATTATTGTGTTTGTGGAGGTTGCACAAACTTCAGCCTGTCAGGACATCGAGTACAGAGGTTTACTAACAAGAAAAACTACGCTGCTATCTTCTGTGCAGGGGTTTTGTGCAGGTGAAGAGATGGGACTTCACTTTTGCATGTGCTTCGAAAAACGCGTTCATTTTAGACTGGAGGATTATCATCCTGGCGATATGATGGGAGTTCAACATTGTAATACTTCTGTAAATGATTATATTAATAAACTTAAACACGCTATGCTTCTTCACCGTTTTTACTTGAATCAATTTCAACACTGATTAATACAAATTATGTACACATGCATACAGTCTCACACTTACACAAAACAGTTTTGAATTATGTGCTGGTAATGTAAATACTCCAATTTCATGCATGCCATGTAAACTTATATAGCCTATACATTCAAGTTCACACAACTACATCACTGCGTCATATAGCCTACATCCTCACACTATCCGTGAATGGGCACGGAATAAACTTTAATGAATAAAGGATAACATTACATGAAACACATACAGTAACAATATTTGGCCGCCAGCGGGAGACATGATCACGGATCCGTCAGAGATGCAGCTCGATGAAGACTTGCGGTGCACATTTTAAGTTTTGTGTTTGATTATTACATTTGCTAACTACCAAATCAGTCATGATGAGAAACGGCTATATCACGTATCGTTAGTGTGGACGGATATTAACGCGTGTGACATACGCTTGATCAAATTTATTTGTTTATTAGTAATCAGTTACTCCTAGATGACCAATAGCTTTGCTATTAGCCTGATTCATGATAATAATCTGTACAATTGTGATCTGAGCACATGTCGTTACCTATCGTAATCTATAAGCTAACACCGGTCTCTGCCCTGTTCTCCACTGCTTCTCCTCACACAACAGCTCAATTTGTCTTTTTTGACCGTTATTGTGTCTAATTCTGGCCTGTCTCTGCTCTCTTGACCACATAGCAGGCTAATTGTATGGCTGTGATTAGTTATACGAGAATAAATAAGCATTTACAATTTCCTCAGCGTCCGAACTGTCATTGCAATCCATTGCTTTCCTATAGTTTAGATTGATCGCGCTCCCTTCACTGACGTCACGTCCGATTGGGCATTTTTCAGATGCGGAAGTAACATTTTCTCACAAAAATACGACTCCAGAAGCCTATGTAGCGTATTTATGCGTGTTTTTTCAAGAAAATCTATTTCATACATTATTTTTCTATACATTGAATCACTAAAGCTCTAACCTGCAATATGCCCTTTAAAAAGGGGCACCTATGCCCCTTTTTACAAGATGTAATCCCAGCAAACAAAGGACGTCCCCCGGACGTTGTGAACGTCCGTTAAGGTCCGCGTTTGGTCCGCTTTGTAACGTTCGCTGGCGGACGTTCGGGGGACGTCCGCGTTTGGTCCGCTTTGTAACGTTCGCTGACGGACGTTCGGAGGACATTCAAGTCCTTGCCAGTTTGCGAAAGTCCTACTGACGTCCCTCATCTGGTATTTCCATAACAACACTTGTAAAAAAAAAAAACAGCGTTGCCTTTTATCAACAGACCTTACACCTTGAAACTCAGACAAAAGGCAAATGAAACGAAACCTAGTGGATTTAAAGGAGGTTGTGTTCCTTAAAAATCCATTTAAACATGATAATGGATTTACAGAATGATTGTTTTGTTGTGCAGGTTGATATTATGGTTTTACTTCAAGTAAAAATAGTAGTTGAATTTGGGTCATTCCACAGAAAAGTCCACTTTTGGTATGACAAAATGTCTTAAAATGTATTTCTTTTTCTAACGTTTAAACTTAGACCACATTATTATATTACACATTGACTTTATGAATACAAATGACATCTTTATGATTTATTATTATTATTATTTTGTGCATTTAAAGACAGCATGTACCATTTTTTGTCACTGGTGTTACCATACTTATCTGGCATTTTAAACATTTTTATGAAATTATATTTGTCAATTTTTTTCAGCACATGCAGTCAGAGTTACAGAAAAAAAGATAATGAAAAAAATAAGGAGATTGTGTGGTTTTTTTTTTTTAATCAGGTTAGTTAAAAGTGATTGAATTATGCTAATTTATTATGCATGTATTTGCTATAACAATTGAAATATTTGAAAAACAGTTATAAACAAGTAATGCAATCCTTTACATCTTAATTCTTGAGTTTAGCAGAATTCAATGAATGTAAAAGTATTATCATGTCACGTATGACACATTTTATTTAATGAGACAGACAAAAAACAGTAACAACAGTGACACAATGAATCACCAGTGACAGATACGACCAAAGAAACCCTACTTATTCTTCAACTAATCAAGGAGAGGAGACTACATTTTTTATACAATCAAAGACTTTTCATTGACACTTAGTGAAGCAGTCAGTAAAAGATCATAAACAACATTTTAAAAATGTCTGTAAAATACGCTGTCCATAAAGTCGCTGCTTCTCAGCTTCTCAGTTTAGCCAAATACCCTCAATTTAGCCATATCTGACCAAAGGAGGATTAACAATAGGAAAAAAAGTTAGAATCACATTATTTAGTGCTATTTTACGCAAAATAACTAAATAAATAGCTTTGAATAAAGCTTTTTTTTCTATAAACAACACCAGTGACAGTAACACCAGTGACATTTTTCATGAAAAATGCATTTTATGGCTGCTGCAAGGTATCAATCCACATGTTGTCAATCATGATATATTCACTAAATTAAGTAGTTTAATCCATTTGTATTCTAGTTTTTTAAAATTCACTAATAATAAAGTAGGTCACACCAGTGACTTCAACTAAAAGCTTCATATGAAATTATGATTTTCTAATTAAAATTTCTGATAACTGAAAAGAGATAGTGGACTTTCCATGTGTCTTTCTTCATGGATCTTCAGGAAATAGGAAGAAGGTAGTCAATTGATGTCAACAGTGTGATTTTTATTTCAAAATAAGAGATTTTTGTTAAAGGTAACACCAGTGACACAACACCAGGTTTTTTTATATATATATATATTATAATATTTATTCAGCATTTGTTTTTTTTTTTGTTTTTTTTATGTCATTTACATGATATATTTGACAGTTATGCATATTATTGTATTTAAACCCTGTTTCTGAGCTCAAAATAAAGCACTTTCCCACATGACTGTGGGGACGAGCACTTCTGTGCTGTTTGGAATTTTTATAATTAAAAAACAAATACTGCCACATTGATGCGCAAGAAGGTTTAATTGTTCAAATATTGTTTCATATTAAAATATTTAAAAAAATGTTTTTAATATAAAAAAAAGTGTTTTCAAGTGTAATATTTCTGTAAAGGGACAGAAAAGTTGACTTTTCTGTAGATTGACCCATTCATTGTAAAATGAAGCAGTAACTTCAACCTACTACTAACTAATTAAAGATGTCATCAGATCATGTGTGCTTTCAGCAGTTATCATTTTAAACATTAAAATCATGATGCCCCCCAATAGTAGGCTACTGAATATAAGAAGTGGGATAATATAAGAATGGGACATAAAATAATGTTAATGACTTCAACTGATGAATGCAGCCAAAGAAAAGATGAAGAATGGAAAATCACTTTGCTGGCAAAGAAATTGGAAAATAAGACAGGTAAGATCAATTCCTATACCCATAAATACCTGTAAAACATGGTTTTATTAAAGAGAAGTTATTTTTAAAAAATTACTTTAATTTTTAAACATTAGAAAGGTATAGCATGTGGCAAAAAGTGTAATATAGCCACACTGAGATACAAGCAAGTGACGATCGAGTGACGTCATTCTTTAGGTTACGCGCATGTAGCCATGGCAACGCTCGGCTGAGTCGACAGTTAAGCCGGGGATACACCTAACGATTAGCTGAAACATTCTAAGACTGAACGGAACACACATACCCAGCAAACACAGTACGTTGTGACGACGTCGTCAGTTAGTCGTCATTTGGTCAGCGTGACATTACTTTATGACAACGTTGTGAGGACGTCGTGGTAATGTTCCATTTTTTAGAATCTTGGCTAACGTTCCAGAAACGTCGCGGGCACGTCCTCAAAAGACGTCGCAGGTTAATACCACGGAGAACGTTGTAGCGACGTGGTCCATAGGTCTCCTGATAACTTTCCAGATATTGCATTAAGCCAACATTATGTTTGTTAATATGGCATTTGGATATTATGAGTAAATTTAATTGATTCAAGCTTTTTAAATGAATCGACATAGTTTTATTTATATTTAAGATATACCTACATATTCATAAAATATTTGCCAGCAAAACTACCTAACATTTTACTTAATAAATTGTGATTATTCATATGTTTGTGAACAAGAGGTTTACTGAATGACAACGTTGTGAGGACGTCGTGGTAAAGTTCCTTTTTTTTTTTTTTTTTTTTTTTAAGAATAACGTTCCAGAAACGTCGTGGGCACGTTCTCAAAAGACGTCGCTGGTTAATCCCACGGAGAACGTTGTAGCGACGTGGTCCATTGGTCTCCTGATAACTTTCCAGATATGTAACTTTTTGTGTTCAAAATTTACAAAAGTTATACAATGGGAATGTACAACATGAATACATTTTCTAAACCGTGTTTTTGTTGGACCCTGAATCATTATGGTACACCTAGATAGTGTTTATATTCGGACTATTTTAGACCAGTCTGGTATGAACCGCTGCGGGGTAGCACAAATACCTGCGTGACGCCTGTTTCACACATTATCCGTCTGCAGTGCGTATGCGTTGCGTATTTTTTTACGCACCCATGTTAACGTATTAGAGCGTTCACACTGCACGCGGTTGCGGTCCGTCATTGCGTTCCAGGAGCGGTGCGTCTGCAGCAGTGCAGCGATCGTTTACGTACCGAGTCTATTTTTGCTGTACTGCAAGTGCAGCACAGCAGATTGTGTGTGGGCAAAATGAACATGGATTGACCTGAAATTGTAAAAAAAAAAAGAAATTATGCACATTTAAACTACTTTGTATATTTAGTACATTACATAAAGGATTTTTTTTTTTTTTTTTTTTTGATTTAACGCCATGCCAGCAACAAGCTATATTCATGCCAAAAGGAAACATTTCAATTGAACATGGATTGTTGGATACACAGTTCAGTTGTATCATTTCAAAACAATAATTTTATTTTTAAAAAAATGAACAGTGTTTACTTGCATAATGCGATCAGATATGTTTTTCCCCATCGTTGGAGGGAAACTCGCATCCCAGCAGGCAATGACGTGACTTGGGTAAAGTTGGTTTTATATTCACACATTCGGACATCCGTATTCAGTAGCCTTGTTAATCACACTACATTGGACATTCAGTGGACATTCACAAGTAAATATGCCATTAAAACAATACTTGACTATTTTGATCGACTGTGAAAAAATGTTGTAAGTTGACAATCGTTGGTTGTCAATATCATGTCGCTGCTTAAAATTCGCAAACATTTAATTTATTGCACATTTATTGGAAAGTCTGAATTTATCAGAAGTCCGAATGTGCGAATATAAAACCAACTTTACCCAAGTACGTGACAGGCGGACCTAAACCAACCTATTCAAAAACAAGGTGACATGGATGACACTCGTCTCATCGTTGAGGTGGAAAAACATACAATTCTGTGTGACCCGCAGAATGTATTGTATAAATATTTGAATGCGAAGGAAAAGGCTTGGGAAGCAGTTTCGTTGACTGTTGGTGTCGACAGTAAGTTTTCAAATCTTTGTGTCATGTTTACGTGTACTAAACTACTCCAGCAACTGTCAATATATAAGCGTAATGAATATAACTTTACGCACTGCAAACGTGTGCTGTGTGAAAGCACAATGGCCGCTTCCTGCTTCAGCAACACATACGCACTGCATACGGACCGCACATGCACTGCAGACGGATTATGTGTGAAACAGGCGTGACTCGTCATCGACATAAACAGAGAGAAGTAGCTCCGGCTACAATGTTCTTCCGCAAGATGCATGCCGTTCTGTGTAACCGTTAGAGCGCCACAAGTTATGGACATGTTTATATTATACGTTGTGTTTGTGAATGTAGATTTATTGGATGGGGCACGCGCGAGACAAATTCGAAATTTTAAACGAGCAAGTCAAACGGACTTGTAACGGTCGACTTCCAGCAGACGGACACGGAGTAAAAGGTAAGCCCTACAAATGTACTTTTATTCATCGTTTTTGCCCATGTGACACTAAATATCACTTGTGATGAGTAATGTTAGTGCAGTGTTTTTGGTTTTCTAAATGTATTTCATAAATAAATTACGTTTGGTTATTGTGCGCACGAGCGCTGTCCCCTTGAGGCGGTCTGAGGTAACGTTAAAATCTGAGACGCAGTTTTATATATATATATATATTTTAGTTATTTTAAGTGTAACGTTCACTGTTTAATGCTATAAACGGCAGAATAATCACTTATATTCGTTAAACGGCATCTGTAGTAGAGTGTTTGTTAATTTTAGACCCTGCCTGGCCTCCCTGAAGCTCATATGAACCATAATGAAAATCCAATAAAATCTGTATAAAACGATTAATCAGACACGGTTAATTACTTCACGATTTGTTTACTTAAATTCTTTGTAATGACAATGAACCAGACAAATCAATGATTTAGAGTTGTTTATAACAAAATATTCTCGTTTGTCGCCACTTACTGGTTTAACGATAACGTTATGTGTGGGTCTATTCATTCTAATAAATCTAACATACTTTTTATTTTCAGCAGCTGGAGGAGAGACAGCCTGTGCAGCAACAACAAGACAACAATGAGCATGCTGGGTATTAAATTAATTTCTGACTTATTCAGTACCAATAGATATAAGGTCCTGGACTAATATTGCTGCTATCGGTATGTATGTAACGTTCAGTCATTAATTACCCTTTATATACAACCACATATCATTCAGATAATCTCCAGGTGGACTGCATGGATCCATGATCAAGAGATCATTCATCATGCAGACCATGTTCCAGGAGAAGCAGCGTATACTGGGTAACAACTATGCCTAATTTTTCCAATATCACTTAGGTAAGACTAAATGGATTTAAAGTGATTTCAATCATGGGTCATTTGTTTCAGGTCTGCTTGATCCTTTTGTTGTCCTGGGTGTGAGAATATGGTCAAAATATGTGCCAATCAGCATCCAGCCATAAAAGCAGCCTTCTCGTTAAAAGGCTCAGGAGGACAAACCGGTAATTCACAGGGTTGAATTTCACAAGTCAATTACTCACAGAGACAAGGAGATGTTAATAAATTCTGAATTTGAGGGGTCAGCAATTTTACTATTTGATACATTTACACTTTTCATTTAATTCAGAATGAAATCATTGTGATTGATGAATCTGAATATAGTTGATGTGTACATTTATTTAGAAATCGGATTTGATATTTTAAAATGCACTGTCTGTCCAGAATTACAGACTTTCCAGCTTGTTCCAAAGCTGTATACATTTCTTCTGTTAAAAACCACCATTGACTTCCATAGTTTTTTTTTTTTTTTTTTCTACTATGGAAGTCAATGTTGGCCCAAAGCAGCCTGGTAACAAACTTTCTTTAAAATATTTTATATAGCTTTGGAACAAGCTGAGGGTGAGTAAATGATGATAGAATTTTAATTTTTTTGGTGAACTATCCCTTTAATTCGACTGTGCAACTAGTCCGATTACAAATTAATTATTAGGGTCCATGTAAATGCAGCTATTGTATAGTCCCAAATTATACACAATCACATTACATAGGCTGCTTGGCAACCCTATAACTTTTTAAAATCTGAAGCTATAGCAGCAACATTAGCTGTGTTTACATGGGCTCTAATAATCAGACTTAAATCAGATTAGTAGCACAGATGGAATAAAAAGTCACATGTAACCACATTAGTTGAAATGAATTGGCCGATTCGCATTTCATTCGGATTCAAAGGGCATGATTAAAGCTTTTTTAAAATCCGTTCGATTAAAACTGTTCGAATCAATTCAACTATCATATACAATCCAAAATCTTCTTCCCCTCATCTCATCCGCAAGCTTCTTGTTTTGGGCGTTGAAAGGAGCATTTTTACTGCTTGATAAATATAAACCGCATGGCACAAAGCTTAATGTGCTCATCATCTCCTAATTAGGACCCATAATAGATAAATGTTAAGTCTGTTTTTAAAACAAAGAAAAGCTGTGTAGTGCAGTCGTGCAATGTACCAACTGCTTTGACATGATTATCGGGTTAACTAACTTGTATGCAAAGGCTCACAAACTACTGAGTGTTCGAACCTACAAAGTGTACGCCTGCCTAAAGGGTTAGTTCACACAAAAATGGAAAAAAAAAAAAGACTCGCCCTTATGTCATTCCGAACATGCAAGAATGTGTTGTTCATCTTCGAAACATAAGTGAATTTTTTTATGAAATCTGAGTTATCTCCCTCAATTTACTGACCATGCAACTAACACTTTGACACTTCAAAAAGTTCATAAAGACATTGTAAAAGTGATCCATATGAATGGAGCAGTTAAGTCCAAACTTGAACTTCAAAGAGACTTGTTCGCTTAATGCAATATACAGTATGAGTTTAGACTTTTATTCACATATAAACATTAATTAGCGAACATAAATGGAAGCTCAACTGTACTTGTTTGTATATGCACTTGTGTATTAAATTTGTTCATTATATAAAGTGATCAAGTTTATTCAGAAAATTTGGACTAAACCCCTCAATATTCATTAGATTAGATTTACGGTCTGTATGAACTTTTGTTTTAAACATCAAAGTGGCAGTTGTGTAGACTGTCAATGGAGGGACAGAAAGCTCTCAGATTTCATTAAATTATCTTTGTTTGTGTTTTAAAGATGAACGAAAGTCTTAACAGGTTTGGAACGACATTAATTCATGTCATGATAAAAACAAATAATGTTGTAACTTACAATATATACATGATATTTTAATGATTTCAAAATATAAAAAAAAAAAAAAAAAAAAAAAACGTCATAATCACAATTCATTTAGGCTACATGAAATATGCCCTTACTGTATTTTTTCTTTAAATTTTTTTTTCTTGCTTTCGTGTACAGAAAGATGTATTTTTGAGGAGGCTACAACAACGATTAAAGCCAGGGCACACTTAATGGCTGTAAGGCCGATTATAAATGTAATTTGATACTTTCAACTGATCTTGCCCAAGCACGTGGAGTCAGAGCCAGTTGTGTTCAGTCTGTTTATAATCTGTAAGTATTTAAATCCACTTCAGTTGAAGGAAACAGTTTTTAAGTGTGTTGATTTCAGTCTTAGAATGTTTTTTCTAGTCGTTCAGTGTGTCCCCAGCTTGAAGGAGTCAGCAGTGAGGGAAGTAATCGTTAAAATGTAAGTTCTCTGAGAATTTGTGCACTGTTTATTATCTAAATGTAATAATGTACACTGCCAGTCAAAGATATTGAGATTTGGAAGATGTTGCAAAATTTAATTTATTCCATTGACGGAAAATTTTCGGTATATTTTTTTCTAGTCTTCAGTGCCACTTGATCTTTCATCATTCTAATATGCTGAATTGATGCTTGGACATTTCTTTTGAAATGTGCTGCTTCATTTTTTTGTGTGTGTTCTTGAGCATCAAATCAGCATATTAGAATGATTTCTGAAGGATCATGTGACACTGACTGAAGACTGGAGTTAATGATGCTGAAAATTCAGCTTTGATCACAGGAATAACTAACTTTTAAAAACAGATTAATCTTCTAAAATAGTTTTACTATTAACTGTTTTCTATTTTAAAGTAAAACTACTTCACAGTATTATTATTTTACTGTATTTTTTTTTTTTTCATCAAATGCTGCCTTGGTAAGTAGAAGAGACTGCTTTCAAAAGTAAAAATGCAACTTGTAACAATGTAATTCAACCTTTCAGCTGCCATAGGAGGATGATGATGGCAGTGGTGACCGAGGTGACAGTGCAGCTCAGGATGAAGAAGAGGAACATGTAAGTTAAACATGCTTTCCTCATACCCTTCTAACAAACAATAAACCTTACTACAATAACTACTACAATTTTTTTTTTTTAGCTTCCAGTTTGCCAAAATCCAAAGTGAATATATAGAGACCATCCTCATATCCTTTCCTCAGAAGAACCTGAGAAAGACACTCTTCCTCTTCTCTCACAGCTCTCCATCTACCTCTGCAACACTGTTGGCAAGAGTGTTCTACACAGCTGAGGACACGGTAATGAGAGATCTCAAATTCTTCCTGAGAAAGTCCACATGTTCATTTTCTTGAACAAAAACTGTACATGTATTTTTGGGTGGGCCAAACTATTATTTGAAGGAATGCAAAAAATCTCTATATTGTTCTTTATACATATCTTTTACTCTTTATGAATGTCATCTTCTGGATTTTTTTAGCTTTTGAGAAGCTCAAGGACTGTATATCTTTGGTAATGGTGATATTGTCTGGCAGTATTAAAGTAAATTACCTCAGTATATTTGTAGCAGCTGCCTCATACAGGACACTTAGGAAATGGTTTAAAATATATTTTTTGCAAATAAAGCAATAAAATATCTGCTGAATCTTTTTCATATCTTTGTCATTTTTGTGCCAAATTATGGATAGTAGTAATCATAAGAGTATCTATAAATATAATTGATAAAATCATTATTTAAAGGAACACTCCACTTTTTTTGAAAATAGGCTCATTTTCCAACTCCCCTAGAGTTAAACAGTTGAGTTTTACCGTTTCCGAATCCATTCAGCCGATCTCCGGGTCTGGCGGTACCACTTTTAGCATAGCTTAGCATAGTTCATTGAATCTGATTAGACCGTTAGCATCGCGCTTAAAAATGACCAAAGAGTTTTGATATTTTTCCTATTTAAAACTTGACTCTTCTGTAGTTAAATCGTGTACTAAGACCGACAGAAAATGAAAAGTTGCGATTTTCTAGGCTGATATGGCTAGGAACTATACTCTCATTCCGGCGTAATAATCAAGGAACTTTGCTGCCGTATCATGGCTGCAGCAGTGCAATGATATTACGCAGCGTCTCTCACAAACGTCTCCATGGTTGCAAGGCACGTTCCCTGTGCAAGCAGGGGCTCACGGGTGCTGCGTAATATCATTGCGCCTGCTGCAGCCATGATACAGCAGCAAAGTTCCTTGATTATTACGCCTGAATGAGAGTATAGTTCCTAGCCATATCAGCCTAGAAAATCGCAACTTTTCATTTTCTGTCGGTCTTAGTACACGATTTAACTACAGGAGAGTCAAGTTTTAAATAGGAAAAATATCAAAACTCTTTGGTCATTTTTAAGCGCGATGCTAACGGTCTAATCAGATTCAATGAACTATGCTAAGCTATGCTAAAAGTGGTACCGCCAGAACCGGAGATCGGCTGAATGGATTCGAAAACGATAAAACTCAACTGTTTAACTCTAGGGGAGTTGGACAATGAGCCTATTTTCAAAAAAAGTGGAGTGTTCCTTTAACTATACCTATATAATGATAAAACACTTTGTCAATTAAAAGAATAAAACATTAATTACTGGTTACATTTATTTATTGATTGTATTGTTTGTTCTATGAATGTGTTCAATTTATGAATTCATGTGTTAACACTTTACATGGTTAAAACATGGTTACATGGTAATGTTCAAATGTATTGGCTTAGTAATTGTACAAAGTAACAATGCTGATGATTTCATGGATGCAGTGTGTTTCTAGCCATTTTCTATCAGAATTTAATGAGGGTTTATATTGGTTTCCACTACATATTTTGATCTGCAAATGTATTAACCAAAGCAACACAATTTACATGTTTGAACCGGAATCAGACCCAGATGATGAAGAGACTCCGGCAGAAGAAACACAATTGAGAATGGAGCAGGACGTCTCTGAAAGGTTATTTGATACATTTATGTACTTATAGAGTTTTAATCGCATCCCCTTTGCAATTATGGATGTGCAACACACACACACACAACCTTCGCGCAATTTTTTGAAACTACAAACACAAATACTGTGATAACGTTTGCTAAGTACGTTAGATACACACTATACAAACAAGGTTTAAATTATATACACAGACATTCTACGACGACGACAACTTTAGACGCATTTGTTATTGAATTGGCTGACATCGACTGAAATGACTATTTGCTCAAAAAACATTAAATACACTTACTTCTTCTGGAGGTGACGTTGGATCGCGAACGTAGGCAACGATCCACACTTGAGGATTAACTTTGAAGCAAGACCTGCTTTGAATTGACCCTCGTTCTCAAAACAGTCAGTCAAAAAATGATTCGCGCAAACATAAAAGTATTTTGGAATTTTGAGTGGCGCCTTTCCTTCGTAAATAAAATCCATCCACTGCGTTTTCAGTGGCTCTGATGTCGGAAGTAAGTGAAAACTACTATGTTCATTATTACATCCCACAACAGAACACTTATGTTTCTTATGAGACATTACCGGCTGTCGTTGAAACAATGGAGGATGGTTGACAGATCACCGACGGCGGGGTCTATGCCAAAACCAGATTGTCAATCAAACCAGGTGGGTGGGGCTTAGCGCAATTCTACGTCACAGTGAGAGCAATCTTAGAACAGGGCGTTCTGAGACAGTGCTTATGAATTATTGAGATTGTAAAAAAAACACTGGGTGGATTTTTCTCATTCTAGGGTGGTTTTGCTCACACACTGCCAACACACATTTATGGTCAAACACCATGTAAAAGTGAATTTTGCATAATAGGTGCCCTTTAAATAGAAACGGCAGTTCTACATCTGCTGTATCTCCGCTTGTCGAGGCAGTATGGAAGGCCATTTCAGCATAAAAACGTTCCAGCGTTACTCGTCGTAATTATATTTTTACTAGTAACAATTAAATTAAAGAGCTCTATAATTTAATTTGTACTAGTAACAATTACAATTACAGAGCTCTATAATTCAATTTTTACTAGTAACAATTATAATTGTAGAGCTCTCTAATTGAATTCTTACTAGTAACAATTACAATTATAGAGCTCTATAATTAAATTTTTACTAGTAACAATTATGATTATAGAGCTCTATAATTCAATTTTTACTAGTAACAATTATGATTATAGAGCTCTGTAATTGAATTGTTACTAGTAACAATTACAATTAGAGAGCTCTACAATTAATTTATTACTAGTCATATGTCTCCATTGACTTCCATTCATTTTTAATTATAGAGCTCTGTAATTCAATTGTTACTAGTAACAATTGGGATTAAAGAGCTCTCTAATTGAATTGTTACTAGTAACAATTGGGATTATAGAGCTCTCTAATTGAATTGTTACTAGTAACAATTACAATTATAGAGCTCTCTAATTCAATTCTTACTAGTAACAATTACAATTATAGAGCTCTCTAATTGAATTCTTACTAGTAACAATTACAATTATAGAGCTCTCTAATTGAATTCTTACTAGTAACAATTACAATTATAGAGCTCTCTAATTGAATTCTTACTAGTAACAATTACAATTATAGAGCTCTCTAATTGAATTCTTACTAGTAACAATTGAATTACAGAGCTCTCTAATTGATTTATTACTAGTAAAAATACACATTAAAGATATGTGTAATTGCAGAGCTCTATAATTGCATTACAGAGCTCTCTAATTCAATTGTTACTAGTAACAATTGAATTAGAGAGCTCTCTAATTGTAATTGTTACTAGTAACAATTGAATTACAGAGCTCTCTAATCATAATTGTTACTAGTAACAATTGAATTAGAGAGCTCTGTAATTGAATTATAGAGCTCTATAATCAAATTGTTACTAGTAAGAATTCAATTGTAGAGCTCTCTAATTGCAATTCTTACTAGTAATAATTAAATTATAGAGCTCTCTAATTCAATTGTTACTAGTAACAATTTGATTATAGAGCTCTCTAATTGAATTACAGAGCTCTCTAATCGAATTGTTACTAGTAAGAATTAAGTTACAGAGCTCCATAATTCAGTTCTTGCTAGTAACAATTAGAATTAGAGAGCTCTGTAATTGCAATCTTACTAGTACAAATTGAATTACAGAGCTCTACAATAGCAATTCTTACTAGTAACAATTGCATTACAGAGCTCTGTATTCGGCGACATATCATTATGCTAATCGTGCCTTATGTATATTCAACTGGGGTCAGTGGCGTAACTTTGTTTTACAAAGTGGGTGGGACAAGAATGTGTATGGGGGGGGGTATGTTGTATTATTATTATAATAATAATATGATTTTAAAATGATAAATGTGTTCAAATATGATAGTTTTCCTACATCTGCTATAACACAATGTCGTTAGTCTCGAGAGTATGTATATTAGTTAATAAATACGACGATCCGCCTCTGATAATTGAATGTCTTGGTGGACTAGTGGCCATTTCTCCGTTTAGGGTGCAAGAGGTTGCCGGTTCTAATCCAGCCATGTGTAATTTTAATTTAACTCATTAAAACCAAATATTTTCATCAGTGATTGTATATCAAGAGCAGAGACACGTTTATGTGCATTTTGTTTTTTGTGATTTCAACGTATCGAATAGAACCCTGTTGCACGCGCCTCTGATAACAGTGACAACGAGCACTCAACAACATGATTTAAAAAACAACACATCCCAACGCCAAATCGCCTATTATTAACACAAATTGATAATCAACTAGAGGTGTTTATTTTGTATTACATATCCGCGATAATCATTCTATTATTGCATAACAATACTAAACACTGTAAATATTTAAAATGAATTTATACTCCTTAATATCAAGTTTGTCAAAACACTTTGGGTGGCTTAGGGCATTTCACCCTATATTATGTCCAGTGACATGGAGTGTTCTTGGCTCTTAGCTTTACCAATATACAAAGGTGAATGAATACAACGACTAAATATAGGCTTTCATCTCAGGCATCATCTTAATTTTGCTTTAATGTGAACATGATTAATATCTTACCTAAGTCTGTAAAATATTTCAGGATACTTTAGAACCACAGGGCTTTTATTTTGAAACGCACCTTTGTAGGCGGGAAATCTGCAATCTGTTTTGCATCTCATGAATAGGAGTTTTTACTAGTAATAATACAATTATAGAGCTCTGTAATTAGAATTGTTACTAGTAAGAATTGAATTAAAGAGCTCTCTAATTCAGTTTTTACTAGTACCAATTACAATTAGAGAGCTCTCTAATTCAGTTTTTACTAGTAACAATTGAATTAGAGAGCTCTCTAGTGGAATTGTAGAGCTCTGCAATTGGATTATTACTAGTAACAATTGAATTACAGAGCTCTGCAATTGAATTCTTACTAGTAATAAATGAATTGTAGAGCTCTCTAATTGGAATTGTTACTAGTAAAAACTGAATTATAGAGCTCTACAATTCAGTTGTTACTAGTAAGAATACAATTGCAGAGCTCTATAATTCAATTAGAGAGCTCTACAATCATAATTGTTACTAGTAAAAATTGAATTATAGAGCTCTATAATTGTAATTGTTACTAGTACAAATTAAATTATAGAGCTCTTTAATTTAATTGTTACTAGTAAAAATATAATTACGACGAGTAATGCTGGAACGTTTTTATGCTGAAACGGCCTCCCATAAGGCAGTGTTCACTCACTCTGTCAAAGACAAGCAAGCACGCACTGCGCAGGATTTTAAAGGGAGTCGAGTGCGTGGCTGTGGTCATGACTGAAAGAAAAAGAAGCATAATCTGGAGTTATTACAGCTGATGAAGCTTCGTGTGACGTTTGTCAAAAAACAATACGCCACACTTTTTTTCAAAAGCAAGAAATTTTGATCAAAGAAAAACAGGCTGAAGAGGAGAATGTCATTCTTTGTTTCATCTCAAAAATCTATAAAGGGAAGAAATGTAGAAACATTATGTGACAATTATTGAGAAAATGTTTGTGAGACATGTTACATTTTTTTGTTATATTTTGTTGTTAGCACAGTGATATCTTTGTTCATTTAATTATTAATGTTCAGTATATTTTAATGAATTAAAAAAAGAATCATGTTCATTGCAGTTTATTTAATATTAATAATGATGGCTATCAAAAAAACAATATAAAATAACTCAGATGAAAATATTTCATTGGAGTATCGGTATAGTCGATACTTGTCTTGAAAGTACTTGTTATCGGATCGGAAAGAAAATAATTGGTATAACCCATTCCAAATATGAAACGCCTGATAAGGTCTTTTCTTCTAGGAGTGTAGTCCGTGGTGATAGTTTTTCATTTATATGTAATTCCATTTTTGTCTATTTTTCTTAAATTGCATAATTCATATCTCTTGTCTGCAATTTAATAAGAAAACCACTCTGATCATGTACTCCTCCTCATAAGTTCGAGAAGAACTAATGAACGGTCATCAATAATAGTTATCCATAAAATATTACAGACTACTACACGATTCACGCTCAGAGAAATACATTATCAATCATCATCATCGTGGTGGTTTGGGAGACTTAACACGATCATAGTACATTTCCTAATTAATAACTATAGAAATGATCCCTGAAAGTATAGACCCTTTTACAGCCCACGTGATCAAATAGTTGCGCGCGCATTTTGGCAACGGAAGTGGTGTTGTTGCCTATTGGTTTTAACGTGTTAGCAACTCTGAAAGTTTTTCAGAGCTCTCAAGTGTAACGCACTGAGCGTGACAGTCACTCATTTCGGTCTTTTGTCACGCACTCCCGCCACACATTGTATTTCTCACGCAGAAAAACTATTTTTCATATATTTAATATGCCGCTGCGCCCGGCAGGAATCAAGCGCGTCTCCCCTGGTAGCATGCCACTTATCAGCCAATCAAAAAAAGAAAGAGGCTACACAGTAGCCAATCAGAAAATAGCACTATTGTATCTGGGTAAGATTTAACGCAACAACCAATGAAAAAAAAAAGCATATCCTGGAATTGTTCACCCACAGAGGAAAACACTGCTCTGATGCTCTGAGCATCACTTTGAGCACAGAATAAGTCATGATCTCCTATTTTAATGTTACAACAAATTCACAGTTTGTTTGACACAAACAATGACAACTTGACTGCTGTTAGAGAATGTTTCCCAGATAATCAGCATCAGTTTTGAGTGTCTAAACTTAGTCAACAGTTTTACAGCCTGTTCACTGAAAACACCTGCTCAATAGTCTAGACCTAGTTATATTTTCGTTATCACACGATGACTGACATTTTGTCACATTAAACATCTCTCTCTCCAAATAGGCTTAATAATTTTATTAGCACTAAATAAATTATAGTGTATTACATCGTCGATGTTATTGGTCACTTTAAAAATCATGTCATGTTGTTGGATATTTGTCATTCTTGCCTGTCTTTAAAACTTGAGAGCCCTGGTTTATGTATATATATCTGGCCACTGTATTTGGCCATCTGCTAACGTCTTCTATCCACTCAACTACACGGATCTGATAGCCGGATACCATTTGATAAAATCAACTTTTTAAAATAACTTTATCTGTCTGTGTTGCTTAATCCGCTCGCGAAGCTGTAGATATATATATCACTTTTGGAGTTGCTAACACGTTAGAACCAGTGCCCAAGGAAGTCGACCGGAAGTTGAAGTCGGCCGGGTGCCGCCATCTTGTAGCAGAACTTCACTTGCGTTAGCATCCCCATTAACTCCCATTCATTTTGGCGTCACTTTGACAGTGAATAACTTTACGTCTGAGGCGTTTAAAGACTCCATTTGTCCATTATTTATTTCCAAAGATACACGACAATGTATAAAGGGCTCAATTACCTTCTATGTTACATTATGGCCCCGTAGAAACAGTTTTTGTAAAAATAAGCTAACGATTGCGTCATAACCACTCGACTCTCTGTCGCACAGAAGAGAAGTTACCGTACAGACAAGAAGAGAAGCTCGCAGGCAATCGGGGAGACGTCAAGAGAGAAGCCTACTGGCGTTACATTTTAAAATACTATACAAACTAATTAATCAGAATACTTACTCCTTCTCACTCACGCCAAAGAACTCCCCGCTCAAGCTCGCCGTCTCTGCAAGATTAACGATGGCAGTTTTCACGCACAGCTACTAGAAGATTTACATCTGTCAGACAGGTTGCTGACGTCATCAAGCTTAGTTTGAGTCTGCGCGTCAGAAAAGGAAGTGCTAAAAATCGCTAAAAATGGGCTTCACTTGTCTCAATTGAGTTCCAATGGGGTCGCTGTGTCCATTTCTTTTACTGCCTATGGTTAGAACCTATGGGGAACAACGCCGCTTCCGTTGCCAAAATGCGCGCGCATACGTTGCTACGTCAACATTGTGTACAAATAGTAAAAGGGTATATAGTTTTAATGAAACTCAGCGTTCAACGGGCATCCCTTCAACGACACGATGAAGCTCAACGACGGTAGTGAACGATGAAGTCACAGCGATGTCTTTACACCGATGATTAAAACAACGCAAAACTCTTTGGTTTAAGAGGCCATATAAACACAAAAACAAGTAAAAGCACAGCCCACTACTTAAAGACTACATCTATAAATTGTTAGTGAACGGATTTGATTAAATCCACATCGTTTAACGTGACTTCAATATTGTCTGATGAAACATCGGTGACTTAAACATCACGTATTGAATTCAAGCAACCCTTAACTTTTTTTTTGGGAGAGTACATTACTTATTATGTTTAAGCACTTTTTACCCGAATTAAATGTAATTTTCTTCAATAAAGCATGTAAAACATAAAACTTTAGCTACACATTATGATACCCACAATCCTCCTCGGTGGAAACTTTCCTTTTCACAGGCTGCATTTGTCATGTGTATTAAACCATATCAGTTATGTACATTAATATTTAAAAAAAAATACAACTCCATATATTTAATACATATTGTTATGTCAGAATTGTAAAGGAAACAACATCTTTTATGCATGTGCAGCAAAGCGTTTGTGCTTCAACTATGTAAGTCCTGCCATGTAACCTGCATGCAACCGGCATGCTGGACGTGATGGGTGGAGCTAGACGGTCCAACCACACATGAAACGCTAAACATAACCATTAGGTACACAGAGGTGGAGCTGGACGTCATTTGTCTCTGCAGCAAATAGTATCCACAAGTTTCCTACGCCCCATGAGGCCTTGCGTCAAACGTGGGAGCGTCTTCCGGTTCGAAGTAAACAAGCTGGACGTGACACTCATTCATTCAACAATTAATGATCCAAACTTGCGAACGTTTGTTTTTTACTTAAATATGTAAGATTCCGGCATCAATATTTGAACAATGTTTTACAATATAAAAATGTTACAGTAATAGTAATGTATTAATTTATGTCAGGAGTGCACATCAATCATGCTAAATCTAACTGATATTTATATTGTCATAAAAAGAATACAGACCTGTTCAGTTGCGCCTGCTTCCATTTATTTGCGATCACAAGAACGCAAAAAACAACTCCACTGAGGCTTTTAAATTCAAAGGCTTACATATTTAGAAATATATTGATAACATACCTATGTTTATGTCACTTTTCTGAGCATTTCTATTTATTTTCCTCTAAATTATGCGATGATTGCAATCCGAGGATGTTTGCGGGATCTCTCCGTCTATCTATCCTAATCCTTTCAGCCAGAGCAACAGAGGGAGCTCATGAGAAGACAACAAGAGTTATGAGTTATACGAGTTAACCGGAGTGTGTGAATCTGTGAAAGATACGCATTTGTCAGGAATCAAGGCACAGGGAAGAGACAGATAAAACATTAAACCAAATAAATACACGATTATAATCACATAAGAATTGTCTTCGTTCCTCAAGCAGTCTCTGATATTTTCCATAAACGTGTGTATTTATTATTGCATTAACATAAGTAGCCTTTAGCATATATGACAGTGGAAACGTGACTGGCTCTGGCACGCACGGCACGTTAGGAGTAAAATATCACATCATTTGGTGCTAGCATCAGTGACAGGTGAAGTACAGACAGCGGGTTGTTCATGTATTGCAGGGTCAGGATACTCTTGTCATGCAGCAGCACTTTTGTGGAAGGTCAGTAAAGTAAAGAGCAATTAAGGGCACGAAAACTGTTTATTGTATTGTGATATTATTAACTAATAATGTAGTAAACTGAGATGTTGTCCCTGAGCACCGTAACGACATCTCTCATAAAGATTTGCAACTTTACAAAGTAAACAATGATCCAAAAAACACTTAGCCTCTTCGCTAATTAACACACAAAATACCATTGGTATATATGCTACTTCCGCCACCTTACCGGAAGTTGTACCCACGTTCTCTTTTACAGTAGCGCCCCATGGAAACAGGTGGATAGAACCCAAGAGGCGACACTTTGATATTTTTGGGTAACAATCACTAAGTAGCGCGGCCGCCATTATGGGGTGAAAATACTAACTGGACCATAGAATCCTTCAGGGGCGTAGTTTGTGGGGGGGATGGGGGGGAGGTAACCCCCCCAATATTCAAATGCTTCAGTTACAACCCCCCCAATATTTCAACATAAAAATCACCATAGATCAGATGAAAAATATGTAGAATTAATTTATTTTGAAGCAATAATTTCGTTTCTATTGAAATATGAGTTCGTCATAATAAATTAGAGAAAAAAATACCTCCCCCTCCATTGAACCGATTGGTAACGTCCAACCAATGCGTGTCGCACTTTCACCAAAACAACGCGAATGGCGCTCTACTGTTTGAATGAGAGAGTACGGGTAGCTCAAAAAATGAAGAGAACCGCTTCCCAGCCGACTATATTAAACTGCTGGTCAAAGAGAGACGTTAAAAAGAATAAAGCATGTACTGAGAAGGAGGTATGAGAATATTGTAATAGCTAGGTACACTCCACATATATTTTAGCTAGCTAGTCCATTGCAATTCAGCCATAGCTAGTGTAACTGCAACCATTTACCAAAACAGCCGTCTGTTTTGTTAGTTCATGTTTTAATAGTGTCTGTATTTATCAATGACAAAAGTATTCACATCGGTGTTTGTTTTCTTCGCTGCCACCTACTGGCTGTGTTAATATTTAACATAATTTCTTTCTTTTTAGAATTACAGTTATGTTACAATTTGATGAATGATTATACATAAATTTCATAAAGTTATGATAGCTAACCAAAATACGTGACTGTTACGTAACTGCAACGTAATTTGGTGACCAAACTTTCGTCGTGGCGACGTAACTACCCAGCTAACACACGACGTAACAGTTACGTAATGTATTCGTACTTTTTGGTAATGTCATGACTTACTAACTGACAACGTAACTACGACGTCGCATGCCAGTAATTTCATTACCTTCAGATTACCATCTCACAACGTCGTCAGTACGTTCTCCTAACGTTATAAGATTACCAAGAACGTTCCAGATACGTCCTCTATTCGTGATATATTGGTAATTCCATGACTTACTAGTAACGTAACTACAACGTTGTATGCCCGTAATAATATTACCATCAAATTACCATATCACAACGTCGTCAGTACGTTCTCCAAACGTTACAAGATTACCAAGGACGTTCCAGATACGTCCTCTATTCGTAATATAATGGTCATTCCATGACTTACTCGCAACGTAGCAGCAACGTCATGTGCTCGTAATTTCATTACCATCATTTACACATTCTTTATATGTTATTATTACCAGAATTTGCAATATAAAACGTGTAATTAAATGTCAGACACAAGACTGAAATGTCCCCTTAAGAAAAAAAATGTTTCTTTTCACCAAATCAGAGTATGGATGACTGGTTTTTATATATAGTGACGTGACATACAGCGCGCGCCTCCACAAATGTAGTGCGCGCGTGCCCACAGTATGTTAATAAGAGTGTAAAGTTAATTTTTCTGAGAGAAGAATTTATTTTTCCGAGGTGACAACGAATAAATGGCTTTTATAAAAATGTATAAAGTTAACTTTGGAAAGACGCAAAACCTTTTTTTATTGTTATGTTTACGTTAGTGCAGGTGGCCGTTAGAGTTGCCATGGCAACCGGGAAAACATTCAAGCTGCTGGAGAGGACAGCGTCGACGTTTCTCCGTGTTTCTCGTCAGTTTTATAGCAATAAAGTTCAACAACTGCGTCAGATTGGTTAAGTAACATTACCCACAGTCTACTTTAAGTACTTTTGTTAATATTTTTACCTCTGTGATTTCCTTGATCGTCTGAAATATATGTTAGCAAAATGTTACGTTAGCATAGCATATGTTTTTAATGATACTGAGAGCAAAACGTCTTGAATGCTTTTATTTTATGTTTCGTTGTAGGCTATATGTTTTTATTTATAGTTTGAGTGTATTTCATTATTTTTATTTGGAGTTTTGTTCATGTTCTGTGTGTTTTTCAAAATAAATGAATTGAATTCATTTCGAGTCTGCATTCATCGTTCACAGCTGTTGGAATAGCCTTTACATTAGTTTGGGCAAATGAGGACATAAATTAGGTTAAACTACTGCATGTCCGCCCATAGAAAAATAAATAAATATAAGAATTACCAACTGATGACCAACACACAACTATTGATACACAACGTTGCCACGACGTCGCAGTTACTAACTGGCAACGTCACAAAGTTACGTTGTGGCGACGTATAGGCACCTTTCACTTTTCCGGTTGCCACGACGTAACTAGTTACGTCGCCACGACGAAAGTTTGGTCACCGAATTACGTTGCAGTTACGTAACAGTCACGTATTTTGGTTAGCTGGGTAGTTACGTCGTGGCAACCGGAAAAGTGAAAGGTGCCTATACGTCGCCACAACGTTGTGTATCAATAGTTGTGTGTTGGTCATCAGTTGGTAATTCTTATATTTATTTATTTTTCTATGGGCGCACCTACAGCATGCCCTCTAGAAGCCATCCAAAATGGGAGTTCTAATGACTCTAAGGATTTCTAGTGAGGTAAAAACATAGCATATAAAGATTTGTATCTGACTCAGAGTATTCTATTTATGTCTACGTATATGCAGGGTTCGTACGGGTGCTTGAAATCCTTGAAAGTGCTTGAATTTTGATGATGTGTTTTCAAGGTTTGAAAAGTGCTTGAATTTTGGATAAAGTGCTTGAAAATCCTTGAAATTGTAACTGTATTTCTTTTACAACAAATACCTATCTGTTTATTAAATGGAGAAATAAAATGGCGCGTTTATATTTTCGCCTGGCTCCGCATTGCGAGCATAGACCGTAAAATAGTGATGTGTCGTTCATGAACGATTCGTTCATTTTGAACGAGTCTTAAATATGACTCGGGACAACGAGTCATCTCAGAGAGCGATTCGTTCATTTTGTGTTGACCGCGCATGCGCAACATCTCATAAGCATACTACGGGAAACAGAAAAGATTAGTTCATTTCTCGAGTCCGCGGGTCCGAGTCGTTCGTTCATCAAGTCACAGCTCCATATTAGGGCACGGATATGCAGTCTGTACTGGCGGAAACAGAAAAGATTAGTTCATCTCTCGAGTCCTCGGGTCTGAGTCGTTCGTTCAAATCCCCATAGGCTGAATACAGAAACAGAAATGATTAGTTCATCTCTCGAGTCCTCGTTTGTAATAATATTTATTTTAAATAATTTAAATAATAACAACACCACATTTAACAATAAAAATATTCTTACACAAACAAGATGGAACTTTCTTTTTGTTCAGATGTTTATTGCAGACTTATTTTGATAATTTTATGATAATTCTTAAATATAGTAAAATATACAGTCTATAATCCGAATGTAATGTTGTATATTTTGCGAGACACTGGACCGGGAAGCGGTCACGTGACAAAAGAACGAGACTCGGACCCGAAGACTCGAGAGATGAACTAATCATTTCTGTTTCTGTATTCAGCCTATGGGGACTTGAACGAACGACTCGGACCCGAGGACTCGAGAAATGAACTAATCTTTTCCGTTTCCGGATGCTGGTGCTGGTATGCTGGTCATCAGCATACCAGCACCAAAACACAACATATGCTGGTCTTGCTGGAATGGGATGCTGGTGCTGGTATACAGTTTTATTTTATTCTATTTACAACTACATTGAATTTTGTTATGATGAAAATCATGAAATACAAGCTTTCATTAATACACATAAGTTAATGTAATAATAATAATATATTGTTCAGTAAACAACATTAACACAATAATAATAATTTTTTAACAAAAACAACAGTCATCTGGCTCAGCAAGCAAATTACAATAAAACATTAATTCAACAATAATTCATTGTAAGTGCTCAAATTTTTAAGGATTTTATGTTTTTTTTTTTGGTCTGTTGAGTTGCGAGTTATAGTCAGAATTGCTTGATATAAAGTCAGAATTGTGAGAAATAAAGTCAGAATTGTGAGAAATAAAGTCAGAATTGTGAGAAATAAAGTCAGAATTGCGAGATATAAAGTCAGAATTGCGAGATATAAAGTCAGAATTGCGAGATATAAAGTCAGAATTGCGAGATATAAAGTCAGAATTGTGAGATATAAAGTCAGAATTGCGAGATATAAAGTCAGAATTGCGAGATATAAAGTCAGAATTGCGAGATATAAAGTCAGAATTGCGAGATATAAAGTCAGAATTGTGAGATATAAAGTCAGAATTGCGAGATATAAAGTCAGAATTGCGAGATATAAAGTCAGAATTGCGAGATATAAAGTCAGAATTGCGAGATATAAAGTCAGAATTGTGAGATAGTCAGAATTGTGATATATAAAGTCAGAATTGCGAGTTATAAAGTCAGAATTGCGAGGTATAAAATCAGAATTGTGAGTTATAAAGTCAGAATTGCGAGATATAAAGTCAGAATTGTGAGAAATAAAGTCAGAATTGTGAGAAATAAAGTCAGAATTGTGAGTTATAAAGTCAGAATTGCGAGATATAAAGTCAGAATTGCGAGATATAAAGTCAGAATTGCAAGATATAAAGTCAGAATTGTGAGATAGTCAGAATTGTGATATATAAAGTCAGAATTGCGAGTTATAAAGTCAGAATTGCGAGGTATAAAATCAGAATTGTGAGTTATAAAGTCAGAATTGCGAGATATAAAGTCAGAATTGCGAGTTATAAAGTCAGAATTGCGAGTTATAAAGTCAGAATTGCGAGTTATAAAGTCAGAATTGCGAGGTATAAAATCAGAATTGCGAGGTATAAAGTCAGAATTGCGAGTTATAAAGTCAGAATTGTTTTTACTGTATGTTGATCCAATGAACGCAGCCTTTGTGAACAGAAGATACTTTAAAAACATTAAAAATCTTATCGACCCCACACTTTTGAACATTAGTGTATGTTTAAGAGGCTTTACTTACTAGTCATTTGGTCCGACAGGAACTTTTTTATCCGCTCCAACTGTGCTATGGTGCAGGGCATCAACAGGGAAGGATCTAGGAACATAAACAATTTGTTACAGAGCAAACAATATTATTATTCAATGCCAGGTTCATTAAAAGAAAAGAAGCTAACGTTACAGCAGGAAAAGAAGAATACACATAAACTGAATTTATGTTTTTTTGTTTACTTATTCATTAAATATTGCTCATACAGTGTCACTTACATTTGGATGTCAAAGCCTTCTTAAAACAAATTAAATAAATAAAAACTGTAAATTTGAGAAAATAAAAGAAGAAAATAACAGATGCATGGTATAGGTAAAAAATATTGTGGAAAAAATGGATATGGAGTTAATTGGTGAGTTTCACCTGTGTTTCCTTCCTGTCAGCAGGTTCCTTCAGAAATGCTGAAATCTTCTGAGCTTTCCCTCTGTTGTAGAGGGGTTATTTTGTCGCTGCTGAAATCACAGAACAATGTTTATCAATATTTGTTTACCATGAGAGATCAAAACGCTTTTGAAAACTTGTGCTCCCTGCAAGTTGCGTCACCGATTAACAGTAGGCTACATTTACGTTTATAAATAAGCCAGCTTCTAATCACCCATAGACAGCAAAACCTTTACAAAACTATCAAAACCTCTACACATAAACCTCTACACATCATCTACACATAAAGATGTGATTAAAAGCCTAAACTATTATAAACAAATCGATCGTTAGAGTTAGCCTAAGTTACCTCTTCTGAAAACGGGATGCTAACGGAGATGATAACGGAGTTTTTCGAAGACACTAAACTGTTTCTGTAAAGTAAATATTCAACATAAGTGTGTCAATTACATGTTAGAGAAGTGTCAAGAACAGTTGTGTGTGTTATTCGTGTGATTTTAGCGACTAAACTCACCTGAAAGAAGTGAAAACAACAGCGAGAGGCTGCTGTTTTTGCTGCTTGTCAGTTGTTGTTTCTCCGTTTCCATGGCAACTCTGCGCCGCTCCAGTGTTTGAAAGCGGTTCGGCGCGCACACGCATTAAAACACGTCACAGTCATGCAGCACTTACATAAATAAACATCTAGAATTAAAACATTACATAAAAAAATCTCATTAATATTAAATCATGAATTTAAAACTCATTTTGTAGTTTTATGACCCTATAGGAGCAAAATGCCACCCCAGCATAGTGGGACAATTGTGGCACTTTTATAACTTAATAAGTGTGTAACTTTTATAACTTAATTATTTATTTTTTTACAAACATTCAACCACGTTATTTTATTTGAAAGCGTGCCCATAGGCAGTTTTTTTATACCAAGTTTTTGATATAGATATTAAGTCAGTCTTAATATTTTTTATTCAGACTTTCAGATTTTTTAACTGTAAAAATAATATAAAATAAATACACACTTATCAAAAAAGATGTCCTGTAAGCGCTTAGTAGAAACTGGACCGATTATCGGCTTGCCACTGGTGTACCAACGGTGACCCAGCAGCGGCAAACCGCTGGTGATGTGCCACCCAAAAAACGCTGTCAGATTGACGGCATTTTCAGATTGGTCAGCTTGCCGATGGTGTGCCGACGGTGGTCCGACCGTTTCAAGCCGCTGACTTTGTGCCGCCCAAAAAATTACAACATGTGAAAATATATTCCACATGTGCTCCACATTATAACCTATAGGCTAGTAACATGTTTTCCATATGTGCCACTTGCTCCATTATGTTCAAACTTTGTTCACATGTGCACAGTAAAAACAGCAGTGTAAAAATTGCAGTGTCAAATGTTATTAATTCCCAAAGAGTTGAATTAACAACCTACAGAGTTAATGAGTTCTGCTTTTCAGTGTAGTTACAGGGTGTTAAATTATGTGATTTTATTTTTACACTTAAAGTGTTAAAAAAAAAAGCGCCAATCTTGACCCCGCCCCTCTATGACTGTTGCCTTTTAAGATGAAGAGTCGACAACGCCATTTTCTTCATGCGACTGAGACGGTAAGTGTGATTGCGTTCTCTCTTAAAAATAAATAGTAAATACATTTGTGTTAGCATTATTAGTAAAAAATATAAATGGAGTTGAACACATTTGAAAATTACTAACTGCGCGTGTTTTTGTCAGGTTTAAGAATGCTCCTTAAAGTAAAGTTCAGAGACTTGCAGAAGTACGTGAAAGTTTCTGACGTCGATTCAAAACTTTCGGATTTCCTGGATGAAGGTAATTTTATAAACTAAATTAGAAGTTAGTAGTGTGCTGACATTGTAATGGGTATCTATTTTTAGTTCCTTGGATTTTGGTTTGTTCACAGCCTTCGTGAAGTTCGGCATTCCCGCCTCCAGTCAGGCCGAGGTGAAGCTTTTCGATGAGTCTGGAACTGAAGTGGACGAGGATGTCTTTGAGGAGGTTCTGAAGCAGCCAGATTTGGGCGTTTTTCTGCTCAGATTGGAGAATTTGTCAAATGGTAATTTTATATTTACTTTGAAAGCGTTAAGTGCGGTATTGCTTTGTGTCTATGCATTGAAGTCGGTAAAAGTAGAACTGAAACTCGTCTTTTTTGTGACGTATAACGTCACTCATTTAAAAAGTTATAGGCCCCGGGTATAGGCCTAACGTTACTTCATTTTCTGTCGTGAAACGTTAATGCTATAAACGACATGAATTTTGTTTGTTTAAGTTGCGTTGCGTTTTTATACTGAAAATCATATCTGTCGTGTCCTAATATATGCGTCAGACACAGTCGCGCTGCTATCAAGTTTTCTTACATGAGAATTACGTTCATGCAAACATTGTAAGTGTTTTAAATCTTAAACTGTAATTCACAAAAGTTTTCCGATTTCAGCCGTTATTTTAGTGCGCACTGGCATTCGAGGTAAAATCGTTCTTTGCTATCATACTACATGTTATTTTATGTAATACAGGGTGCGTCTCAATCAGCTCCCTACCTCCCGACCCGAGCTCGTGTACACGAATTCGGGCACTGGTAAGGACAGTAAGGGACGCTGGCTCACTACACATTGGGACACTTATGACTCTATTTCCGGCGACGTGACAATAAATCAGATTAAATATATACTAAATAAATGAGTGTTTCAGTCCTCCACATGAATGTTGCCAAGGTCATTAACTCTAACAATAATTTAATTTATCCTTAAAAAGTTTATATAATTTATCCTACAATTTGACATCAGTGCTTGATGAATTTATTTAGTTTAGTTATGTTTTACCATATTGAAAGTCCAAATTTAAATTGTAGTGCTTTACTGAATTTATATTTCGTTATTGAATGATGTCTCAACTTAATTTTTGAAACCCTTTTTCAATAGAATTAGCAAATACCCCTGCAGTGTCCAGTGAAGGAAGCTCCTCTGAGACTGCAAACTATGAATCCGATGACACAGTTATTCTGAGTGGCGGAACCCCTTCAAGAAAGCAGCAGAGAACCGAAGATGAAGCTAGAATTGTGAGTTGCATTTTATTATTTTTATATTATATATATATATATATATATATGGGATGGTAATATACACTTGAGACGCATGCACATGGAGGCGCTCGTTCACTAAAGTGTGAAGTTCAGAGGAAATTATCTCGCTTGCAAAAGGCTAGTCCACTCCTGATAGCAAATTGGAAATATTTGCATGACTTTCTAACATTTTACAGATGGAGAATATACCTGTGAAATGTAAGTTATGCACTGAGGAAAACCCCACAAATGCGTTAGCATTAAACAGCCTATAGCTTATCTGTCTGCACATGTATCTGTCAGAGCATCTGACAATGTAAGCCACTTTAAACTATAGGCTAAGAGTTATTTTAAAGCCCTTAAAGGGTTGGTTCACTCAAAATAAAAAATTATTCCATGATTTACTCACCCTCAAGCCATCGTAGGTGTATTTGACTGTCTTCTATGACTATCCTCTTTCAGATGAACACAATCGGAGATATATTTAAAAATATCCTTAGTCCTCCTAGGTTTATAATGGTTGTGAATGGTTTTTTCATCTTCAAATTTTGAAGATGGAAAAAAAAAGCATCTATCCTTTAAAAAAAAAAAAAAAAAAATCGATATGTACGGAGCCCCGGACATGACATGCAGGAAAAAATAGAATAAATTGTGCGCACAATTTACTAATTGATCCTTCGCAAAGACAATATCCTTCGCAAGCCTTGGCGCTGTCATGCCACACAGAGTGAAAAATACATCACAGAGCAAAGAGGACACTGACAATACGTCGACAGACAAGACAGAGCAAGTGACTTAAGATATTAAACAAAGTCCCAGCTTTCAAACTGTAATTTAAGAAATTCAAACAGTAAAAACCGTTTTATGGCTCTTTAAAGGCTTAGTTCACCCAAAAATTTAAATAATGTCATTTATTACTCACCCTCATGCTGTTTCACACCCATAAGACCTTCGTTTGTTCATCTTTGGAACACAAATTAAGATATTTTTGTTGAAATCCGATGGCTCCGTGAGGCCTGCATAGCCAGCAATGACATTTCCTCTCTCAAGATCCATTAATGTACTAAAAACATATTTAAATCAGTTCATGTGAGTACAGTGGTTCAAAATTAATATTATAAAGCCACGAGAATAATTTTGGCGCACCAAAAAAAACAAAATAACGACTTATTTAGTGATGGCTGATTTCAAAACACTGCTTCAGGAAGCATCGGAGCACAATGAATCCGTGAACTGATTTAAACATGTTTTTAGTACATTAATGGATCTTGAGAGAGGAAATGTCATTGCTCCATATGAAGGCCTCACGGAGCCATTGGATTTCAACAAAAATATCTTAATTTGTGTTCCGAAGATTAAAGAAGGTCTTATGGGTGTGAACGGCATGAGGGTGAGTAATAAATGACAGAATTTTCATTTTTGGGTGAACTAACCCTTTAATGTGTAGTGACATATTGCTGTAGCGCCTCGTGAACTGATCATCTCTCCCTAAATAGTTGATTTAAAGTATCCAATGAACATGAAAGGGAATGTTGTTTCAAAAGACGTCAGTATACACCATTTTTAAAGTTCAAGTCCACCCAGGTTAATCTTCTAAATCCTGACAGCTTTGTTGGACAAAATGGTGGATTCGGCGTTATGATTGGTTAGATCGCTTGTCAATCAAACTCCCGACGAAGGGTCAATTCGTTGCCTCGATTTACTAAATCGTGCACACAATTTACTAAATTGTGTGCACCATAGGCGCTGATTTATGTTTCTGCCGGTGGGTGCCCAGTGCCCCACATCAACCCCCATATAGGCTATTATATTACAGATAAATCCACTTTCAGTTTTCGCGTTCCCTAATAGTGTAGTGGTAGGATTTTCGTTAATACAGTCAGAGGTCCAGCCGTGCTATTATTATCAGTGGTTCGAATCTGCCCTCAAATCGTTTTTTTCCTCATAAAGTTCAAAGAAGTTAATGTTTGTATATCAAGAGCAGGAAAATGTATGTGTGCATTTTGTTAGTGATTTCCCTAGAAAGAAGAGTCAAGCAATAGATTGACGTGTATACTTGCATGATTTCAAAAACAACACGTTTCAGCGCTAGTTCGCTTATTTAACTCAAATCAACGTCAACTTGATGTTTTATTTGCATTATATCCGTGCAGCAATATGACAATTTCGACCCAAAAAGCACATTCTTTTCACGAGTGTTGTCGCGAGTCATGCTCTCGCTGATATCTCATGCAAGCAGAGTTTAAGCGCGCGCATGATCGAGAGCAGAGTCATTTGTGCTCGCGCGCATCACTTGGATGCGCTCTTGACGTTTGCCATTAAAATATTGCCATATAAACGGCCTTAAATAAACTATAAAAAAAGGGTGAAGATAGTGTCTGAAAGCTACAATTGATTTTCTATTGGTTAAAATCAATGGAGAATATCTCGTATTTTTCCGTGGGTGCTCGACCATTTCCGTGGGTGCTCCAGCCCCCGAGCACCCACGGGATCGCGCCCTATGGTATTCACGATTTAGTAAATCGAGGGGAACGAATTAGTAAATCGTGTGCACGAATGAGTAAATCGGTCGCACGATTTAAAGGGATAGTTCACCCAAAAATGAAAATTTGATGTTTATCTGCTTACCCCCAGCGCATCCAAGATGTAGGTGTCATTTTTTATTCAGTAGAAAAAAAATGATGATTTTTAACTCAAACCGCTTCCGTCTGTCAGTCAGATAATGGGAGTGGATCGGGACTTTGGATTTGTCTAAGCAAGTTTTATTTACTCTTATATCCGAATTAAACCCTGCGGCTCGTGACGACACATTAATGTCCTAAGACACGAAACGCTCAGTTGGTGCGAGAAACCGAACAGGATTTATATCATTTTTTTACCTCTCATACACCACTATGTCCACCTCCGTTCAGCATCGGTTAGTGAGGTCTGATCGCGCTTCTGACAACGGAAGTGATGTCTGACACTCATTGAAGTATATGCGTGAGACATCACTGCCGCTGTCAGAGCGCGATCAGACATCTTTGTGTCTCTGCAACGTCTGCAGCTCATTTTCTCACCCGAGCATGTGGATATTGTTTTTCTCTACATGAACATGTGAAATAATATAAACAGTGACTCGAGTATATTATCAGACCTGCCAACATGTACGCATTTTGCGTACCAGGTACGCATTTTGACCTCAAAGTATGCTGGTACGATTTGTCACTCTATACTACGCAAAAACCTGGTGACTCCTCTGTGCACGCTTGTACTCAAATCCAGCAAAAGAGTTCGGCCAATCAGCGCTGGGTTCATTTCCCCAAACAGCAAGCGGGGATGATTGACAAATGCGTACGGCCTATCAATAAAAAGACACTGCAAATCGATAGCAACACAAAATCCCGCTCAATCCCTCCTTCCACTCCCGCCGTCTCAGTGACTGAATTCTCAAGCGAGGACGGCACACTCACGCACTGTTAACTCCTTAAGGTAAACTGGTATAAAATGCACAAGTAATGTTGAACAACAAATCTAAATAAAATTGAAATCGCTGATTATGAAAATGTTGTGATGTGTGACTGACTGACAAGCACGAGTCTGGAGAAACGGGCGTTTATTTATTTATTCTCAGTGTTCAGAAACGTATAGCCTACATGTTGCGTTATTGTGTTAATACTAACTAAAGTAACTAATTATGTTACATAGCCTACTTATTTTGTATGAAAACTAGCACATTAGTTACTTATGCATTTAAAGTGACTGTTGTCTCAATGCTGTGCGAGCCCCTCTCTCATAAATACAAACGCGCGCGCGCACACAGCGAGGTAAAATTAAAATTGCCGTGTTTGGTTTAAAATTTGTTCTTGCTTGTGTTATTTTTTTTGTCAGAAAAGATTTTTAATTATCCACCCATGTTTTTAAGATTTGTTAAATAACGGACGCTTTAGTTAACACAACCCCTCGTTATATGTCGGACTAACTTCTTGATATTCTTGAATACTCGATTAGTTTGCTCTTATTTGTCCTTTCTATTCGTTGTCAACTGTTTTCTATAAATATGTTTGTATTGGCTAACCTTTATGCAGTGAATGTTTGTCTTGTTTATAATTCAAAGACGGCATGCTACAAATAGAAACCCTTTTTTTCTGTGGGATTTAGTATCATATTTGGATATTGGAATAATTAAGTATTTTAAATGAATCACATGTAAACTCAGTGTTTACTATTTTGTAATGGTTTCTTAATTGTAGACTAGTTTTCATTACAAAACCTGTATAACCGACTCAACTGTCAGGTTAGTTGTATGTAAATATAGCCTTCTTGAAATTGCAAACAAAAATTTTTAGCCCATATTAAATATATGAATGCGATTCACTTGTGGTTGTCAGTTTGTATAAGAACACATTATGCAATGCAAGATTAATCATGAATTAAAAAAATGCCTTTGAGCAGGTGTAGTAAAGTTTTTTTTTTTTGTTTGTTTTTTTTTTTAATTTGACACAATTAAAAATTAACAGTCAAAATTAGATTAACGAAGATGGGTGTGTGTGCTTTGAGTATTGTATTCTCAAAAATGTAAAAAATTACACAATATTCAAATATTCGTTTTTTACGAGCCCAAATATTTGAATACAATATTTTGGAAAAATGCCCATCCCTAGTTTGCGCCAGTTTGGACATTCAAGCGATTTTAGATGATTGGATGTATATTATTTCCAGCTACCATGCTCGCGCAGCTGCATTTGTGGCACAAACACTCATACAAACAGTAGCTGCGCAAAATGTGAAGATTGCACACACTGTGGATCAGAAACTAGTTGTCAGCGCCGTCCTGTGATTCATCACTAAAGTAGCTTAGAAACTCAAATATAGCATATTTTTCAACTTTTGAAGTAACTATGTACAATTAACTACTGTAACTATTTTATCTCTCTCTTCTGTAGGATCAGCCCACAATAGTATAGACATTTCAAAATAAGAGTCCCTGTGTATTTCGGGCTTGTTTATAATTAAGTCACATGCTAAGTTTTGTTTTTTACTAGTATCAATAAAATCTGTGTCCCATTCACTGAGAGAGTACGATAATGCAAGGAGAACTCTACAATTTAAATGCTGTAATTTTGCATAATTTATAATCCATAATGCATAATATTAGTAGTAATTCAATTTAGTAGTAGCCTATTAAATTTTCCAGATTTTCTATTAGATTTTCCACCTGGCTACCACCACAAGTATATTTCAAAACCTGTTGGAAACACTGCTAACTCTTTAATAAATTATACTTAACCACAAATAGTTAATAAAAGAATCTGGCAAAGATGACATCCAAATGGGGTCCGAACAATTGGTTCTCAATGCATCTTGTGTGAGTTTACACATGTACTGAGCTTCATGACTACACAATCATGTTAACAGAATGGTTCTTGAGAGGTTGTCATTAATTGTACTATGTAACTGTTTGCAGCTGGTCCAAACAATTCTGCAGGCTAAACCCTGGAGGGGATTCAATCATCAGAGAGTACCAAAAAACCAAAAGCTTGACTGACAGCACCAGGAGGAAGATGATCAGGATTCTTACTGCAGATATGACTGAAAGGCATAGGTAACACTTGATTATGGTATTCTGTATTCTACATTCAGGATTGCTTTGGTCATGGAAAACTTAAAATATCAAGAAATTGTAAATTGTTATTTCCAGTCCTCAAACGTAAAAGTTGTGTGTTTGTCTGTCTTCAGCAGAACACAAATGAAGATTTTATAAAAATCTGTGCTCTGTTAGATCTTTTAAAGGGTTAGTTCACCCAAAAATGAAAATTTGACGTTTATCTGCTTACCCCCAGCGCATCCAAGATGTAGGTGACTTTGTTTCTTCAGTAGAACACAAATGATGATTTTTAACTGCAACCGCTGCTGTCTGTCAGTGGTATAATGCAAGTCAGCGGGAACTTTGACCATAAGAGTAAAAAAAAAACACGACAGACAAATCCAAATTAAACCCTGCAGCTCGTGACGACACATTGATGTCTTAAGACACAAAACCATCAGTTTGTGCGAGAAACCGAACCGGATTTATATCATTTTTTACCTCTAAAACACCACTATGTCCAACTGCCTTCAGCATTCGCTTGGTTGCGCTCTGACAACGGAAGTGATGTCTGACACTCATTGAAGTATATGCGCGAGACATCACTGCCGCTGTCAGAGCGCGATCAGACCTCACGAATCGAGTGATTAATGCTGTTGGACATAGTGGTGTATTAGAGGTAAAAAATTATATAAATACTGTTCGGTTTCACACAAACCGATCGTTTCGTGTGAGATAAACGTCAATTTTTCATTTTTGGGTGAACTATCCCTTTAAAGGGTTAGTTCACCCAAAAATGAAAATAATGTCATTTATTACTCACCCTCATGTCGTTCCACACCCATAAGACCTTCGTTCATCTTTGGAACACAAATTAAGATATTTTTATTAAATCTGATACATCAGTGAGGCCTGCATTCACAGCAATGACATTTCCTCTCTCAAGATCCATAAAGCTACTAAAAACACATTTGAAACAGTTCAAGTGCATTCAGTGGTTCAATATTAATATTATAAAGCAACGAGAATACTTTTTGTGTCAAAAAAATATATAATTCACCATTTTAAATGTTTTTAGTACCCTTATGGATCTTGAGAGAGGAAATATCATTGCTGTGAATGCAGGCCTCATTGAGCCATCAGATTTAATAAAAAATATCTTAATTTGTGTTTTCCAAAGATGAATGAAGGCCTTACAGTTGTGGAACAACATGAGGGTGAGTAATTAACGACATTACTTTCATTTTTGGGTGAACTAACCCTTTTAAATGAGCAACAGAAATTACCCGCAGACATGTGGTGCTCCAGTCGCACATACAATGCAAACAGTTCAATGGGGAGCACGCAGCTCTTAAAGGGGCCACACCGAATTTCTACTCGTTACACTGCCATTATTTGAGAGAAGAATGTTCAGCCCCCTCCTTCCGAAGCTTTGAATATTCATTGTGGATTACTACCGAAGCTTCGAAGCTCAAAGTAGTATTTGGAACAACCCTAATATTGTGTGTTACTGTCCGTTTAAGCACGAAAGAGAACTATTCTGGCTCACGTTTTCTGTGCGTCGTGTGTACGTCGCTATTCACAGATAGCGCATTCTCTTTTTGCCAAGCTTGAATGTTTTCAAAGCATTTGTATGAAAAAGAGTGTGATCATGTAATGTAACGTGTTTGTCCATTTAATTTTGACAGCACATCTCCACCTAAACATATTAGAGAAATGTATGCCCAAGGAATTGTTTCCCTGTTTCCAAATCTTCGTGATCCCTACACAAAGAATGGATATGTAAGTGAAAATATTTCTTTGGAAAAATAGTTATGGGTTTGTTGGTCACTTTTGTATTACTGAAAACATTTTTGTTTTTCAAAGGAGCATTATTATGATCCTCAAAGTGGACAAGGGTACTTCACTTGGAAAATAAAGAACATCCAGAGGAACAGTGCACCATCAGACAACCGTAGATATTCCCCCCAGTCTTTCAGTGGTGGCCCAACTGCAGAAAGAGAGGCTTCATCCAGCACTGAAGTTATCCTGACAGAAGAGCAGTGTAGAGAAGCTGTTTCTCTAATGAAACATACATCGGAGGTAGAAACCGTGAAGGTCAAAATGAGGGAGACATTTCAGTATCGTCGCAAGATGATTCAAGACCCAAGGAGATCCACTGATGTGCTGACTGAATTTCCCCGTTTCTTGGACATTAAAGGCCTGGTATGATTGGTTAGGGTTAAATAAATGTTATGGGCTTCATTTAAGTTAAGCTAACAGTTTAACCATCAACTTCTATTAAACCTAGAATATTCCTTGTGAAGTAAATGTGTGGTCTTGTTGGTTTTTACAGATTGAGCAGGATTTTGTTTTGATGTTTGGTGAGAAGACATCTGCCAAGTTCTTGGAAAGGTGGCCAACTACATTTATGCAGAAGGTCATTCAACAAAGCAAAGGTCTTCACTTCTCCCAAGGCCTTCAGGACCTAATTGATGCTGCAGAATCAGCGGTGAAAGAGGATCAAACGGATGATGCAGGTTAGACTTAACATTCAGAATAAGATTATCTAAATGTGTCTGTATTTTTTGCTGAAGTTGCCACATCTGTTATTTAGGGTGGGACAGTGATCTTGCTTCAGTTCTCCTTTTACTTCATTTGATTCCCCCATCACCGCAAGGCCGCAAGAGACCTGGAAAGATGTCCGCACATCAAGCTGAGAGAAACCTCATCGTCTTCAAAAAGGTAAATTTGGACTTTTCTGTCACTACTTGCTGTTTTCCTCAAAATATTGCCAGTTGGGTTCATTGTATTGTGAAAAACTAATGTAAAGAGACAGTCAATTAGAGAGCTGACTGTTTGTTGTTTCTTTAGGCAGGTACTAACATCCAAGAACATCTCAATGCCATCGACGAGTGCACACAGCCATACCTGCTAGCCATGGGGACAAATAAGAACAACATTCATGTGTACTATATCATTCTCGACAAGCAAGCCATACCATGCAAGTCAGTGAGTGGTCTGGGTGCCTTTGATGAACTGTTCAAAGCCCACTTTGTGTTTGGTGCATCTTACAGCAAAGTGCTGCACAACATGTACACATTCGTACAAACAACTATTTTTCAGATTGACATTGGCAAAGTCAAAGAGAGTCCAAGAGTTGCTGAGCTCAGAGCTAGATTTGTGCATTAGAGAGTTGATTGTTAGTAAAAATGATCTGTTTCATTTGTTCTTGCTGTCTTGAGAACACAAATCTGCTTGTTCGACATCTTAAATTAATTCATGGACTGTTGCCTGGTAAATCACTTCGTCTTAAATGTGGTCAGACAGGTTGCTGTGGAGAATTTAGTACATTTTCAGGATTCCGCAAACATTTGAATAGAGTTCATGAAATAAGTAATGAAGTTCTTGCACATGTTGAAGATGGTGCTGTTCAGAATACAGTTGTTGGGCTACCAAGTAATATTGATGTGGCTACAAGTTCAAATGACAGTTCTTTGCCAGTTTGTAGCAAAAACATTACAGATTTGTGTGCATCAGCAATTGCACAATTGCAAGCTGCAGGTGTTGGTCAGACTACTGTTAATACTTTTGTTATGTCTATGGAAGAAGTCGTTCAAGACATCCAGGATCAAGTAAAAGAGGCCGCACTAAATTGCTTATCTTCACAGGACCCAGACATTAAAAGTACAATAGAGCAGTCATTTCAGGAAATTGAAAACCCTTTCACCTTACTTAATTCGATATCCAAACGAAACTCATATTTTACCAAAAAATGGGGAATTGTCCAGCCTGTGGAGAAAGTACTTGGGGTCAGATTTGACAACAAGAAAAATCGGACTACTGGATTATATGAGCAAGTTGCAGTGACTGACAAGTTTGCGTATGTTCCAATTTTACAAACCTTAAAGAGCATTTTAATGCATCCAAACACCTCATACAGGTTTAAGTCGGGCATACCAAATAAAGATGGCATTTACTCTGATATTGAAGATGGACAGTACATTAAGAGTCATCCCCTATTTTCCACTGAAAAAAATGCACTTCAAATTCAATTGTTTTACGATGATTTTGAGACTGCCAACCCATTGGGGTCAAAGAAGGGAATTCACAAATTGGGTGGTATTTATTTTACTTTGAGAAATTTCCCACCAATATTCAATTCATCTTTAGCAAACATACATTTATGTGCACTTTTCCATGCCCAGGACATCAAAACATATGGATTTGATGCAATTTTGGAACCTATTGTCAGTGACATAAAAGTCCTTGAGACCAGGGGAATAGAAGGTCTTGGTGGTTGTGTGCGTGGCAGCATTGTCCAAGTAACAGGAGACAATCTTGGTTTGCATTGCCTCCTTGGTTTTGTTGAATCTTTTAGAGCTCGGAATAGCTGCAGGTTTTGCCTGATTGAAAAGGACGATTATCAAACTGTGTTCTGTGAAGATGAGCCGACTGTAACTTTGCGCACTAAAGAGACGTACTTGCAGCACTGTAGAGCTATGCAGTCAGAACCAACACTGCCCCATGTTTGTGGTGTGAAACGCACATGTTTGTTAAACACTCTGCAGTACTTCAGTGTATCAGACAATTTTTCTGTAGACATAATGCATGACGTTTTAGAGGGTGTTGCACAGTTTGAATTAAAACTTGTTTTGCGTTATGTACAAGAGAGTTTCTTAACCGCAAAAGAGTTAGATGGCAGATTGCATTCATTTAACTATGGGTACATGGAGAGGAGAAATCGACCTCCTGCTGTAAAACTAGATGATCAGAACAATGACTTGGGCATAAACGCTATCCAGTGTTGGTGTCTACTCCGAAATGTGCCACTAATGTTCGGAGACATTGTGCCGCAAGATGATAAATATTGGCAGCTACTACTACTTTTACTACAAATAGTAAACATTGTATTTTCTCCTATTTTAACTGAGGGCCTTACTGTTTATTTAAAACACTTAATTGCTGAACATCACAGGCTGTTCAAGTATTTATTTCCAGAAAAGAATTTACTGCCTAAACATCATTTACTGACTCACTATCCGCGATGTATACGAAATATCGGGCCTATTGTTCACATGTGGTCGATGCGATATGAGTCCAAGCACAATTTCTTCAAGACGCAACAAAAATGTTTCAAGAACATCACTCTGACATTGGCAAAAAAACATCAAAATTGCATGGCTTATAACTGGCAAGACTTCAACCATGACAGAATAGTGCTTGGACCAGGAAAAACAGTGTCTCTCAGTGACTTAAATGAAACTCTTCAGATTGCATCCAAGTTGAATGTTCCTCCACAAACCAATGTTCTCTCAGTGAAATGGGTGAAGTATAATGGAACTGAATATCGTTCTACCTTAATTATTTGTGGTGAAGTAAACCTTGATTTGCCAGTGTTTTATAAAATCAAAGACATTGTTGTTAGAAATGAATGCGTGTTGCTGGTGGCATCATGCCTAAAAAATCTTCCTTATTTTGAAGAACATCTGTATGCCTACAGAATTGATCCAAGACCCAGTGATTCTCTGAAAGTCTTCAATGTCAATGAACTCATTTATTACAAACCTTTTGATTTACAGATGTCATATGGGTCTGCTAATTTCTTTTGGTATGTTGTACCTTACTGCAATCTTGTTCAAATTGGTTCTTAAATCTTCATGACAAAATTTGATGAATTTGTGTGTTTTTAAGTTTTAAATTTATGTGCAACACCTCATTAATGTAATTAACTGACCTTCTGCCATGTTTTAAAGCTGCTTTTCGCAATGTTAAATAAATATTTGAATATTTTATATCTAAAAGAGTCTTGATTTTGTTTGATCATGTACAATACCACTCTAAAACAGTGTAAAAACACAAAGTGTTAATAACAAAGTGTTCTTTCAGTGTAATCCAAATGAATTAAAACAACACTCAAAGTGTTAAAAGCACCATAGTGTAAAACTAGTACAACAATAGAAAGTGTAGACTTTACACTTATGGTGTAATTTTTTTGCACTATATAGTGCTTTTTTAACACTGTAAATTCAACACTACAAACAGTGTACTTTTTACACTACATAGAATGGGACCATATATGATCCGAAGTAGTGTTAAAAATAACACGTTAAGTGTTAATTTGACACTGCCTTTTTTACAGTGTGGTGACATGTTTTTCACATGTGGTGATTCACATGTGGTGACATGTTGTCACATGTGTTGACATGTTGTTCACATGTGGTGACATGTTGTCACATGTGTTGACATGTTGCTCACATGTGATCATATAAGTTCACATGTGATCACATGTGGAAAACATGTGATCACATGTGAAGTTCATGTGTTTTTTCTGTAAGGGCTACATCATGCGTTCGGTGCTTTTAAGCGCTAAGTTCCCGTACAAAAGACCATCAGTGCAACTGAAGCTTGTTTATTTAATGCATGAGTGGTGCGGGAATCATAAACATAGGACGATTTCAGCAAGGTTACCAACACACACTATAGGAGTAGTTCACGTACGATGTAAACCCAAAGCACGCAATGTATGTGCTCACACTATGCGGTCCGAGCTGTGACTTGGCTGCTCACACTATACGTTTGAAATATGCACGATAAACCCCCATGTTGGGTTGCAAGAGTAAAAGATTTAATAGATTAGCTTACTCTTCACTGAAAATAATTTAAAGATATTTATACAATGAATAATTACAATTATTAACAGTAGGCCTATGTGTCCAAAAACTGCAATAATCAGTCAATGAAAAGCAGCTTCACTTCAAAAACAACTTGTTTAACACGAAATACTTCTCTTCTCATTTTTTTCCCACTACAGTATATGGGCCACAAGAGAAATAGTAAGAAAATAAATTAAGACATAGCCTACCATTATCAGCATGTTGAAGAATGTTGTCTTTGTCTCTGAGAGAAAATGCACCGAAAGCTAGTCGGTTTTACTTTTATTTTCAGTATAGGAATAATTGGATTGAGACATCTTCATCATCAGCATAACTCTCGTGCAAAGTTTTCAGATTGCTTGTGTGATATACAGTACACTGACTCGGCTTCATGGTTTAAAATAAAATTTAAAAAAAAGGTTAAAAATGAAAAAATTCCAATATTGCGATGTGACATTTTTCTATCACCAATTGCCAAATGATGGACAACGGTTTACATTTCCACATTTACAATGATAATAAAATTAAGTAAATATTAAATAGCCTACATGAGTTAATAGAAAATGAAAAGTGAAACAAGTAAATTAATGATTAAGTAAATTAATACAAGAGGCACTGTTGTATAGCCTACATCCAGGTGGCTTGGAAAACAGTAATAGCCTACACTGTTAAAAATAAATGTAAATTTACAGGTATTGGTCTGTATTTTTTTTACAGATTTTTTCTGTTTTCTCATTATACATTGAAATACCTGTTGTTTTACAGATATTTGGTGTAATTGAATTTTCAGCTATTAAATTTACAGGGAATTGCATGTATTTTAGCATTACATTAAATTTCTGTTTTTTAAAAGAAATGTTCTGTATTTTTTACAGCACGCGCGACGCAGATTCAAATTTGCCGCCGATAAGTTTTCCGTTAGTCCCGCCTACAACAGTTCCTGGAGTAGTGCAGTGATGCAGTGATGGAAGGGCGAGCGCGTTATTTGAATTTATTTCAGGCTACGCTTGTGTGTCGTGAGATTAAACAGTAGTGTAAAGCAATCGTAAAGAGCAGTCGTGAGCAGGAGTATTTATTTGAACTCATCCGTCAATACATTCTTCGGGAACAGTGTGAGGAAAAACTATCACGTCCTTTCAGCGAGAAGACCACAGCGAACATCATACCAACCGATCACTGGCTGAGGTAAGTTAAGAGTTTCATTCTAACGTTACGTGTGTGATATTTTATGTAGTGTGGCTACACATTTGTATTGTTTATAGTTTTGAAGCTAATATAAGTATTTCTAAACGGTGTTGACACAAATGACGTAAGGTAACTGCCGTTGAAAGCAAAACAACTGCAGCAGGCATCTGTCAATTTTCCATCTGTTTTAAACCAAGAAAGATTAACGTTAGTTATTAATAAAGTCCATTCAGTGTTTATGTCTTCGTTCAGATGTGGTAGTACCGCCATTATTTAAATCTCTTTTTATAAACTCTGCAGCCTGTATAACTTTACTCATACTATAACGTTAGGCCTATACAGGAAAGCAGATAAGAGTACAATATGAACAACATAATAAATATTATGAGTGCATCTGCTTGCAAACGCGAATAGTATGCATATATTAGTGTAATAATAAAGTATAATAATAAAAAAATCTTACATGACCTGAGTAAATTGTCATTACTGAATCATAAGATACATTGGATAGTTGGATATAAAAATTTCAGATCAAAGAAGGTTGAGGTTTTGCATTGTCTCAGTAAAACATATGCTGGCATGTTTGAATTTAATGTAATAGCCAACTAATTTTTATTTCTTTATGATTTCAGGTAATGTGGAAAGACTGGAGATCTACAGCAGCATTACAGTACAGGTGTGGAAAGATTACTATTCTTATACAACAAATTCTTTGTTTACATCTTTTTATGCTGCTAATCTGAATAGTATTTTTTGTTGTAATTGTAACTAGAATCATTCAGAAACATGGCTTTTCCTATCACTGCTATCCTCACACACATCTCTACTTTTCATTCCAGCCAGATGATCAACCAGTAGCTGCTCGCATCTCAGCCTGCTTGATGGAAGTGTCCGACTTTCACCTGGATGACCTTTACCTTCAACTCCACCTTGCCAAGACAGAAGTGCTTGTGGTTTCAGCCACCCATCCTTTGTGTTATAATTGATCAGTTAAACTTCACAGACTACAGTGCTGGAACTGCCCGATCTTGCATATTTGCCCAGTACAACATTGGGAAGATCAAGCCATTCTGTATGCTACACAACAGAACAACAACTGGCTCTCCAAGCCTGTACATAAACTCTCTGCTTCAGACTTCTTATACGCCCTCCAGAAGCTTGCTTTCTGGAAGTGAACAGCATCTTGTGGTGCCATC
Source organism: Chanodichthys erythropterus (assembly GCF_024489055.1). Classification (NCBI taxonomy): domain Eukaryota; kingdom Metazoa; phylum Chordata; class Actinopteri; order Cypriniformes; family Xenocyprididae; genus Chanodichthys; species Chanodichthys erythropterus. The sequence continues at coordinate 44,231,424 of NC_090231.1, forward strand.
CCAAAGGGGCACAAACTCACTTTAACTGACCTTTACCTGGACTGTTCCATGCTGGTGGAATAACCTGACTAACTCAAACCATTTTCAAGAGACTGATAAGAGAGAATGCATCTTTCTTGTGAACAATTGACTGGTTAATACTATCTTTCTGTTTAACTGAAAAAAAAAATAATAATAATAATTTCTATGCATACTGTGCTAGACTAACTGGAAATTGTCATTGTACTTATTGTTGCTTCCATTGTACTCCTTGTAGTCACATATATGTAAAAGTCATCATATATGCATAAAATAACAGCAATATTACAGTACAGAAGTATACAGTAATTGTCTTTTAATGTAGATGTTCTATATACTATGCTTGTATTTCCTATAATTTAAGTAAGTTGACATACAATGTCTTATATACAATGACTAATACTGTATGTGCATGCTTTGATTAAATGTATTCTGTAGTATATGTTGTTAATTTAACAGATTGGTTGTAAAGGTTGCTATTATGCATTTCTAAGTAATTAATTCATTGATTGAAGTTGTGAGTGGTTCTGTAAAAATAAAGATTAATACTGTAAATTGCAAACATTTGTTTTGAATTTATGTGCTAATTACATTTTTATAAATAATTTCTTAGTTATTTTACATGGAAAATTATATTTTAAAAGTAAATAACTGTAGATGGACAGAGCAGCTTGATAAAATAACCCATAAAAACCTTCAATTTGCAGAGATTAACCTGAAAATTAGTTGTTTTCTTTGTAATCTGACATAATTTATCAGTTTTTTCATGGTTTAATAAACAATTATCAACAGTAAAATACTGTAATTTTATGAATTTTGACTGTAAAGTCTGTTCTGTATTTTTAGTTTTTGCATGTAATTTTGTGAAATGGTTATTTGCTGTAATTTTATGGGATTTCTCTGGAAACTCTGCTGCCAGACTTTTTACTGTTTTTTTACAGGATTTTTTTTTTACAGTGTATGGTTTATCCATTATGCAACACAAACTGGAGGTAAGCAGTTTGCTAAATTGCAGCTAGTTTGATAGCTAAATAACTTAAAGATCTCCCTCTTTTTGTTTTCTTTCTTGCTGCATTGAAGATTAAATGGTTTAATTTCTGGTTTTGCGCAGGCGCAGTGAGGGAAAGGTCTAGGGCAATTGGTTCATAGCTCTGCTTCAACTGTGCGATATCCTCACGAGGGGCGACCAAAATTTCTGACATGCCAGAAATTCATCCGACCATCCGATTGTCGTTCAGGAGAGGTTTATCGTCTCTCGTTTCCCCATGAACACTGCATGACAAAGATGCGTCAGAATTCGGCTCAAAATCGGATGAAAATCGCACAGTGTATGCCTGCCTTTACAGACGCTGAGGCTGCATCTGAAATTGGTCATTTGTTCACATATTTACTAGTTTCTACATGGTGAATGGCACATAGTGCACTATAGTGAATTGTGAATGATTCAGACAGTGTAAATATTCTTTCCATTGACACGAATGAAGTCTGTTTTCGCGTTAAGCCGGCTTTCCACTGCACACGACATTCGCATCCGATTGTCGTATTTCGGCCCCTAGCGGCAGTTGCACAATAACTTTGAAATTGGTAGTGAAACAATCGTTCCCCTTGATTGGCTTATTCACCATGGTAAACTGAAGGATTTTAATGAATGTAACGTTAATGCATGTATGAATATATCCATACAAAGCAAATGGCCCTCAATACATCTAAAATAAAAACATAGTAGATTTTATAGAGCTAATCAACGTAAAAATTGATTTAATAATCACAAAATATCTTTTTTTTAAACACAATTATTAATAACCACCATTTTACAGAAATAGTGTTTACAGAATAACGTTAAGTGTTAAAATGTTGGTGGTAATTCTAACTTCACGCTTATAGTTTTTATTATAATACATCATATCCGGTTGGCCGGTCGCATACGGTCTAGCCGCAGAAGTTCAAATATTTCAATGCATCCGAAGCTCAAATCGGATCCAAAATTTCTGCATTCGCATATGATCGGAACTCCACGCAGCCCCTGTACTACTCTCCATTGGAAATGAATGACTTCCGTTCCAACGGCTGTCGTTTGTCGTGTGCAGTGGAAAGGCGGCTTTAGTTTAACACCAACGCGAGCAGTCATGCTCTGGCCCAGAGACAGGTGAGCACAGAGTGGATCATATGCGCAAGTCGGCACAGACCACAAAAGGTATCGACCCATTTGAATTCTGCACAGATGCTGTATATAAGCGATATAAAGGACATTATAAAGGAGAAACAGTTAGAGATTAGAAGGAAACAGGTTTTACAGAGTCTAATGGCTCTGGCCGAGCTGTAACATAAACAAAACGGTTTTTTTAAAAAAGGGCGGGGCTGTTCAAAATATCGCCCTGTCTTCCTGTTTCAGTTGAAATTACGTCAACACACTGATTAAAGCTGCGTGTTCCAACACTCTTCAGTGGGCCTTTAAATGCAAGCAAAACGTCTACTTTTAAGGTTTCAAATAAGTTTTGGGAGAATAAAATGTTAAAATGCGGATGAAATAATGTTCCATTGTCATTCAGTGTAACACATATTTATGTAAAAATTGAAACAACAAACTTATTCTGACCTGTATGAGTTAAAATATATAAAAGAATAAGTGAGCACACTAAATTTTATTGCATTTTAAATGAGTAAAAAATTCAAACCCATGACATTGTTGTTAACAGCAACAAAATCTGTAAATATAATCCATAAGCAACAACTCAACTTTTCATTTCAAACTTAATTACACAAATGCTAGGCATCATTTGAGAATACATGAACATTTAATACTTAATTTTTTAAGATTTTTTAACCATTGCATAAACACAGAGAGCAGGATTATACTTAAAGGTGCCCTAGAACCAGTTTTTACAAGATGTAATATAAGTCTAAGGTGTCCCCTGAATGTGTCTGTGAAGTTTCAGCTCAAAATACCCCATAGATTTTTTTTAATTAATTTTTTTAACTGCCTATTTTGGGGCATCATTAACTATGTACAGATTCAGGCTGCAGCCCCTTTAAATTGCGCGCTCCCTGCCCCCGAGCTCTCAACTATAATACAGTGCATTTACAAAGTTCACACAGCTAATATAACCCTCAAATGGATCTTTACAAGATGTTTGTCATGCATACTGCATGCATGCGTTGGATCATGTGAGTATAGTATTTATTTGGATGTTTACATTTGATTCTGAATGAGTTTGAGGCTGTGCTTCGTGGCTAAAGCTAACATTACACACTGTTGGAGAGATTTATAAAGAATGAAGTTGTTTATGCATTATACAGACTGCAAGTGTTTAAAAATGAAATAGCGACGGCTCTCTTGTCTCTGTGAATACAGTAAGAAACGATGGTAACTTTAACCACATTTAACAGTACATTAGCAACATGCTAACGAAACATTTAGAAAGACAATTTACAAATATCACTAAAAATATCATGTAATCATTCATTTTCATTTCTTTATTTAACCAGGTTAAAAAACTCACTGAGATTAAAATCTCTTTTACAAGAGTGACCTGGCCAAGAAAGCAGCAGCAATAACATAGACATACAAATACACATCAAGACAAAAAAAATAAATAAAATATTAATAATAATTTTTTTATCATGGATCATGTCAGTTATTATCGCTCCATCTGCCATTTTTCGCTATTGTTCTTGCTTGCTTACCTAGTCTGATGATTCAGCTGTGCACAGATCCAGACGTTAATACTGGCTGCCCTTGTCTAATTCCTTGAACATGGGCTGGCATATGCAAATATTGGGGTCATACATATTAATGATCCTGACTGTTACGCAACAGTCGGTGTTATGATGAGATTCGCCTTTTCTTCGGAGGTCTTTTAAACAAATGAGATTTACACAAGAAGGAGGAAACAATGGTGTTTGAGCAGGGCCGGCGCCAGGACACACAAACTAGGGGGGCATTCAGAATTCTGGAGGGGGCTCGGGTGGTTCTGAGCTAGGGGTGTGAAGGTGAGTATATTTTCCTACATGTTAATTGACGGAGGGGGCTTTTGAATCGCTAATTCAAAAGTGAAAGTAAAATGCTCACGGCCACACGGGCATTCATAACAGCACCGCGCCAGTGGACACGCACGAACGTGAACGCATTTTAATGATGGGTTAATTAATAATGAGTTAATTATTATTCTTAATAAAAATAAAAAAAAACAACAACAAAACAGTACAATCAATGACAAACTCGCTTAAATAGGCGCTTTTACATTTCTCTTTGAAACCAAATTTTCCTCCATCATCTTGTCAAAGGTGAGGCGAAATGGGCAAAGTGAGGTTCGACTCTCGTTCGGCCCACTTTGAATTGAACAGACGTGTTTAGTTCTGTAACTGAATGGTCACATTCAGAATAAAAAAAATATTAAGTTTTGTTGCAAAATTTAGATTTTTTTTATTTGAATATTATTTAGTCTATTTGTTTGATTTTTAATGATTGTCATCAACTTGCAATTCCCTCGCGAACCCCCGTTTGGGAAACCCTGTTTTTTTAGAACATTATTATATATACATATATATGCAGCCAAGCTACAGGTTGTTATGATAGACACACCGGAGGCAGATATAAAAGCAGTACAGGTGTTTATTGACAGATCAGCAGAGCAACAGGTAAGTGAATGATGAGGAGGTGGTACTTGGAGATGAATGAGAAGGTAATACGGTCCTTTGATGTATTGCAGGTGACCATGGAGGCAGACGTTGGAGACAGGTGGCTGAGACACTCACACACACAGGCAGGTAGGAACACGAGGAGTACTGGAGACGATGGAGACAATGGAGGCAGGTAAGTATAGTGTTTGGAGTCCTTGAGGTAAGCATACATGTGTTGTAGTGCAAACGAGACCGGACAGTGAGTGTGTGTGAGTGTGGGGTTTAAGTGCTGGTGGTAATGACGGTGCTGATGATCTTCAGGTGGCGGTGATTAGTATGCTGGTGATTGAGTGCGTGGGTAAGGGAGTGAGGTGGAACCTGACGTGTCTGTGACAGTACCCCCCTCCCACGGCCCGCTCCTGAGGTGGTGGTCGTCCTCTAGGGCGTGGGGCAGGTCTGTCTGGGTGGGTGGTGTGGAAAGTCTATAACAGAGTAGGATAAAGGATATCATTCTTGGGGACCCATGAGCGTTCCTCGGGGCCATAGCCTTCCCAGTCCACCAGGTATTCTAGTAGACCACCACGGCGCCGGGAGTCCAGAATCTCACGAACCACGTAGGCAGTACTATCATCCAGGATGAGTGGAAGGGGGGGCTCGACGGCTGCCACGTCAGGTTCTGTGGAAGGAAGAACAGAAGGGTGGTGAGGCTTTAATAGTGATACATGGAACGTGGGATGAATTCTTTTGTACTGTGCAGGGAGTTGGAGGCGGTACGTGACTGGGTTGATCTGTCGAAGGATGGTGAATGGGCCAATGAAGCAGGGATTCAGCTTCTTGCAGGGCAGACGCATCCTGATGTCTCTGGTGGACAGCCAGACCTTCTGCCCCGGTTGGTAAGTAGGGGCGTCGGAGCGCTGAAGGTCGGCTGTCATCTTGCGTCTGCGCAGGGCTCTCTGCAGTTGGTGGTGTGCTGAGTCCCAAACCCTCTCGCACTCCCGGAACCAGTAGTCGACTGCCGGAACGTTGGAGGGTTCCCCGTCCCAGGGGGAACAGTGGGGGTTGGCAGCCGAGTACGCACTGAAAAGGTGTCAGTCCAGTTGTGGCTTGTCGGAGGGAGTTTTGTGCGTACTCGGCCCAACCCAGGTACTGGTTCCAGGAGTCCTGGTGGCCGTGACAGAAGGTACGCAGGAAGCGGCCTATCTCCTGGACCCAGGAGGGAGAAGAACGCCTTCCAGACACGGGAGATAAATTGGGGCCCTCTGTCAGAGACTGTGTCCTCGGGGATTCCATAATGACGGAAGACATGGTTGAACATCAGTTCTGCAGTAGTCATGGCGGTAGGTAGACCTTCCAGGGGAATCAAACCGCAGGCTTTGGAGAAGCGGTCTACAACTACCAGGATGCACTCCCAGGTGTGACCAGGGTCTCTCAGGAATGGGCAGAAGATTGAGCTTGCCGGTGGGAAGATGGCGTGGGCTCTTGGAGATGGCACACTCCCTGCAGCCCTGCATGTACCTCCTGACGTCGTTGGCTATGTTGGGCCAACAGAAGCGTTGTTTTTTCAGGGCAAGCTTGACTGACGGGAGCTCACGGTCACCAATGTCATAGTTGACCTCTGCCGGGTTGAGCCTGCGGGAGAAGAAGGCACACGGATGGAGTCTACTTGGTGTCCCCTGCTGCTGCAATAGGACCACTCCCACTCCACCTCCACGACGAAAGGCAAGTCCGGGTTAGGGTGGACGAGGAGGGGAGTGGTGGTGAAGGCTTTCTTGAGGGTCTCAAATGCGTTGGTGGCAGGTTGGGACCAGGACAGAGACTTGGGCTGCTGACGTAACAGGTTGGTGAGTGGGCTGACGATGGTACTGTAATTCTTGATGAAACGGAGGTAGGAGTTGGAGAATCCGAGGAAGCGTTGAAGTTCTTTTATGGTGGTTGGAGTTGGCCAGGTTTGGATGGCGGAGACCTTCCCCTCGTCCATCCGGATGCCACTGTGATCAATCACGTAACCCAGGAAGTGGACAGAGGGCTGGTGGAAGGAGCACTTCTCTGCTTTGAGGAACAGAAGGTATTGCCGTAAGCGTTGGAGGACCTCCGCAATGTGGTGGCGATGTTCGGCCAAGCTCCGGGAGTAGATGAGGATATCGTCAATATATACCAGAACGAACTTGTGGAGAAACTCCCGGAGCACCTCATGGATGAAATCCTGGAATACAGAGGGGGCGTTGACCAGGCCATACGGCATGACGAGATATTCGTAATGGCCGGTGGGCGTGACGAAGGCGGTCTTCCACTCATCCCCCTCGCGTATCCGGATGAGTTTATACGCGCTGCGGAGGTCCAGCTTGGTGAACACAGTGGCACCGTGGAGATGTTCCAGGGCCGCTGGGATGAGGGGAAGTGGGTAACGGAATTTGGTGGTTATCTTGTTGAGTGCGCGGTAATCTATGCATGGCCGCAAGCCTCCGTCCTTCTTTGCCACGAAGAAAAAGCTTGAAGCAGCAGGGGAAGTAGACAGGCAGATGTATCCTTGGTTAAGGGCCTCTTTGATGTATTCCTCCATGGCCTTCTCCTCCGGTACTGACAGGGGGTATATGCGTCCCCTGGGCACTGGCTCACCCGGTAACAGATCGATGGCACAGTCCCATGGCCGATGTGGAGGTAACTTGGAGGCGCGTTGCGGGCAGAAGACGTCACTGAAGGAGGCATAGTTGGGGGGAATATCCACTGAACGCTTCTCAACAGGACTTTCGATGGATGTGGCATTGATGGAGATTGTCTTGGATCGTGGAGATCTTGGAGCCGGAAGTACTGGGAAGCAGTTGGAGAAGCAGTGGTCGCCCCACTTCAGGACTTCGCCCGTGCACCAGGAGATGGTGGGGCTGTGCTGTTCGAACCATGGGCACCCTAGAACCACGTCAGCGATGGATTCCTCCAGAACCAGCAGATGGATGTTCTCCGTATGAAAGATACCCACTTGTAGTTGAAAAGACCCCACACAGCGACGAATCATCTTACAGCTTAGGGGTTTACCCGTGATGGAGTGGACCTGGTAATTAAGCGGAGACGGCAAGGTCTTGAGTTTGAGGTGTCGACAGAGGGCGCCGGAGATGAAATTTCCTGCTGACCCTGAATCGATGAGTGCCACCACTGGAACAGAGGCATTTGCAGCAGTAAGGTTTACAATAGTAGTGAGTGGTTTCATCTTTTGAATGGAAGGAATGATTGCACTCACCACGGGCTGAGGAGGACGAGTTGGGCATGTGGAGATTACATGCCCCAGAGATCCACAGTATAAACACAGAGTCAGGGTCAGCCTTCTCTGTCTTTCAGCAGCAGTTAAACGGGAATTGTCCACTTGCATGGGTTCATTTGCTGGTTCTGGGGAGCTGATGGGTTCGGACCGACGGAGGAGGATGTTGGAGAGTGGCTGGCCCTGGTGCTCAAGGAAACACGACTGCATACGAGAACCCACATGGATGGCGAGTTGGATGAAGCGTTCAAGTCCTATGGAGTCCTCGTATGCAGCGAGATGCAACCGCACGTTAGGCTCCAATCCTGGGCCTGTTCATTCCATCCGCTGGTGGCGGCTAGCGTTCTGAACTGCAAGGCATAATCATTGACAGTGTTATTTCCCTGTTTTAGATTGTAAAGTTTCTCACCAGTTGAAGAATCAGCCAGAGGTTTTCCGAAGACCTCACTGAAGTGAGAGACGAACGCCGAGTAAGACTTTGCAACAGGGCCTTTCTGAGTCCAGAGTGAATCCGCCCATTGAAGGGCCTTACCTTGCAGTTGGGAGATTATGAACGCGATTTTAGCCGTGTCGGTGGGGTAGAGGTGCGGTTGTATCTCCAGGACCAACTCACATTGAAGGAGGAATCCGCTGCAGTCCTCCACGATCCTGAGTAGGGCGCCGGTTTGGCCATGGGACTGGCGGTGAACGCTGGAGAAGGAGCGGTGATGGTGGATGCGGAAGCGGCAGCGGTGGTAGGTGACGGTGATGCTGGTTGTGGGGTGAGTGCTCGGCGCAGTGCGTCCACGAGCTCCTGGAACGGGTCGGTGATGCTCATGCTGATAAATCCTGTTACGGTCCGGTCTTTTGTTATGATAGACACACCGGAGACAGATATAAAAGCAGTACAGGTGTTTGACAGATCAGCAGAGCAACAGGTAAGTGAATGATGAGGAGGTGGTACTTGGAGATGAATGAGAAGGTAATACTGTCCTTTGTTGTATTGCAGGTGATGATGGAGGCAGATGTTGGAGACAGGTGGCTGAGACACTCACACACACAGGCAGGTAGGAACACGAGGAGTACTGGAGACGATGGAGGCAGGTAAGTATAACGTTTGGAGTCCTTGAGGTAAGCATACATGTGTTGTAGTGCAAACAGTGAGTGTGTGTGAGTGTGGGTTTTAAGTGCTGGTGGTAATGACGGTGCTGATGATCTTCAGGTGGCGGTGATTAGTATGCTGGTGATTGAGTGCGTGGGTAAGGGAGTGAGGTGGAACCTGACGTGTCTGTGACACAGGTATCGCGTTTATTTTGTTTTTCCTTTTTTATTTAAAATATTCACAAACTAGTAACTATATCATGAATTATATGATATTTTCCAATTGTCAAATACGTGGAAATGAATGTGTTTTGTTTAAACACCTTTACTGATCATGATCATGGCTGGTGAAGTGGGATAAGCGAGTAAACTTTGTTTCATATGCATTATCTGATAGGCTATGAATAAACAACTTTGTATGGAATTTGCATTTAACAAACTATAAATGCAATTTTTATATATAGTCTAGACCTCATTCAAACGTCTGAAACCTCAAATAAACGTGGTTGAAAACTGAATATTTGTGAAATATATGAAAAGCACAGAGCGCGTCAATCTCTGGCTCAGCTCCAGCAGCGGGAAAGCAGGTTTGAATTTAGCAGTGGCATATTGAACGTTCTCATCACACCAGTGTTATCGTACACGTTAAAAAAAGTTAAAATCGATCAGGTGAATGGGGACAAATTGAAACTGAGGGGGCACAAATCAGATCTGAGGGGGCAATGCGCCTCTTGGCGCCAGGCCTGTGTTTGAGACTCACTGTATGTCATTTCCATGTACTGAACTCTTGTTATTCAACTATGCCAAGGTAAATTCAATTTTTTATTCTAGGGCACCTTTAATGATCAGTGATATGAGTTATGAGTCAGCTGAAAGACATAATGCGTGAGGTTTGGTAAAAGGCTCTGATGCCCACATATGTTTTACATTTAATGCCTGACAGAAGAAGGTATGTATGATCAATATGATGAAGACTCAATAATGATTTGCAGCAAACTGTTTTCACAGAAAAAGTTAAACGATACGTTTCTTTAATGCTTGGTATATTGGAGGCAGCAACCCTAGCCAGCATCTCTCTCTTTCTCTCTCTCTCTCTCTCTCACACACACACACACACACACACACATGCTCCATTTGCCATGAGAATGAGCATTTGACGAGCATCGACCCAGTCAGTCAGTCTGTCGTTGTCTGGAGAAGTACTCAAGACCGGATACTTCTTTGCAAAGAAACTGGATTCACCATCATCTGTTCCGACAGACGCCTTGAACGGAGCCTCTAAACTTTTGGATTTTACCAATAACAGCTGTCTTTCAAAAGAGAAAACCCAAACAATTAATGAAATGTCTTAATTGAGTCGCTAATATATTCAAAGTACTAAATGACCGAGGGGTTTAATGGTCGGATGGGTTCTGTTAACTGCATCAAGGACACTGCACTAATTTATTAATAACGACGAAACCGTTTGTTATAAGCATGAAGCATAAATAATGTTTAATACTTGCTCGGATGGGAGATCTTTTCAGCCTTTCTCTACAAACTTGGAGGATTTTGATTCTATACGGAGTGTGCTTCTTTACAGGTTAGTAGGAATTGTTTATTTGATAATCTGTTGTGCATTGTTTGTTTGTTTCTTTTCTCAGCGACAAAGTTGAATACCGAGCAGCTTTTCCTTGCGTGCCGGAGGGGATTTAAAGACCTCGTGCGGTTTTTGTGGCCACTCGAGTGCAGTATTTTATTTTTTATGTACTACGACGTTAAAATTATTTTTCTATAAATATGGCAAAATCGCCAATTTAGTTAGAAGCGTTAGCGGCAATAATAAACGTATTATTGTATTTATTTATTTTAAAACGAAACTTTAATAATATTTTGTATTTCATCATTATATTATTATATTTTTATACTATTTTACCGCTGGAATCAGCATGAATGATTCTCAAGTCAACCAGGCGATTCTGTTGTCGTTTCTCTTAATGCGTAACTTCTTTCCACGCTGTTCAACAAAAGCTTCCGTGTTGCTATAGAAACGACTCGATTCTACCAATCACCATTTGAGAAACGCGTCACGTGGCCTTTGGACAAGACCCGTATGCGGATAACACTGGAAGACTTCTGTTGCCGTTCACAAGCAGAATCCGCTTCTTGAAACAGCTCTGAATGGACACGAACATAGTTTATTGAGTAAAAGGCGCTAATGGCTTCTAGACATTTTAAAGAGGGGAATGAGACGGATTTTGAGTCCGAAAATAAGGAGGCTGAAGGAGGGAGCGAAACTGATTCCGATGCATCAAGTTACAGTTACTCAGACTCAGATTACTCAGAGTAAGAAACATCAACAAATTCAAAAACTATAGTTATTAATAACTGGATTGCTAATTAGATATTTTTACCATAAAACTTTTCTTTTGTCATCGATATCGTTGTCACATTAACTGCAGTATGGAGTATGTAAACATTAACGTTATATAACTTATGTTATATGTCTCTCTCTCTCTCTCTCTCTCTCTCTCTCTCTCTCTATATATATATATATATATATATATATATATATATATATATATATAAATTCAAAATTGCTATATATAGTACATTTCATGTTTTGGTTCATTTTATTTTTGTGGTCTCTTCTGACCCACATTTAGAAAGAGAGGCTCATGAAAAGGGAAAATAGACCTCGTCCATTCTCTGCACTCTCTCATTTTTAAGGGGAATTTCTGTTTCCAATTTAGAAAGTCAGCCATCATAAATAATTATATGCTATTCACCATCTTTAGTGAATTTATGGATGTGGTTGCCAAGAGCTAACCACCAAAGTAGCGTGGCTTAATTTAGAAATGGAGAAGAAAACATAATGTCTGGCTGAATATTGAGTTCAGTTTTTTTTTTTTTTTTTCTGGAATGAAGGAGAGGATTCGGTTTCAAAGGTTTCGGATGTGTCTTTCCCCTGCAGCATTCTGACTTTGTGGTTATGTAGAGTTTAGTTTGGTTTGTGCTTATACTATGTTACTTCCTTATCATTTGGTGGTGAAATGTAGTCTTGCAAAAAGTGAACTGCAGTATTTTCACACAGAAATCAACAAATGTCTTTTTATGCAGATTGTAACTATTTTAAATACCTTTTTTTCTAATTCTTGTCTAATTATTAAATGCCTACATACAGTTTGAGCTTTTAACAATTGAGAAACAACATATAATATCAATTTAAAAATTAATTTGCCACATTTGTCATTTTAAAAACTTAAAATTTAATGACAACCAGTTAAATCATCTAATATACAGTAGTATTCAGACCTACGGTGACCGGGAGGGAACATGTTCGGTATACTTAGTTTTGTCGTGGCCACAAGATAAACTCGTGGGAACGTGATAATATGTCGTGGCCACTAGGGCTGGACGATGTATCGAATGCTTTTGTCACGCGCATTTCTTCAGTAAAGCCGGTTCCCTGATTACCGCTAAATCGCCATCACCTGCTTTCAAATGGAGCGGCATTTAATAGACCGAGCCGTAGATCACTGATAAGACACGCAATATCGCGTTCAATATCGATATGTATCGCCGTCGATATTGAACGCGATATTGCGTGTCTTATCAGTGATCTACGGCTCTGTCTATTAAATGCCGCGTGGGAATGTCGAGGTAACGACATCCTTATGTCGTGGCCACGCGATGTAAAGTCGTGGCCTCGAGATCATATGGTAAGGGAACGAGATATTTTTCTCGTGGCCACGACTTCATTACGTTGAGGGAACGACATCTATTTCTCGTGGCCACGAGTTACATGTGTAAACAACGCGCGCTACCATAGCAACCTGGAATTAAGAATAATAAAATAAGTGCGGAATTAAGAAATTATTATTATTTGAATGCTGTCTATATAGTCAACATCGCGCGCAATGTAAGCTATAAATAGCCTATATTGTGCTAGATGTTGCCACTATAGCATTCAAATGAAGTTTGTTATTATCAATTTGATAACAAACTTCATTTAATAATAAAATGAACAATTATCCATCCCACCTCACAGCCTTCTGATCGTGTCTTTATAATAATAATAATAATAATTATTATTAATAATAATAATAATAATAATAATAATAATAATATGCATATTAAACCTAAATAAAATGATGAACAAAATTAAGTTTTTGTCTAGGCTATATCAGTGAATGGATTTTTTTTTAGCTTAAATATTCTTTTAACAACTAATTAATAATAATAAATTATTCGAACTTCATTCAAATGCTGTCACGGGCATGAGGGTCTACAAATGATACAGTCATAAAGTCACATTTTATTGGCATGATCTGGCATTTAAAGTATTTACAAAATATAGCTAACAACATAATATAGGCCTACAGAAAGGATACACGAAATGAAGGGGAAAATAAAGCAAATAGGGCTACATAACAATGAATAAAAAACATTTAACCGATAATGATAGCCTAATAATAATAATAATAAATAATGTAAAAATATGAAATAAAAAAATTAACAATCAGTGAATGGATATTTGAAAGACTGTTGGATGTGATAAAAATATACACGGCATATTCTAATATTTATTGATAAACTTCATTCGAAATGCTGCTGTAGGCATCGCACACAACACAATAGGCAACATGTTAATAATCACTTATTTCCGTGTTTTTTCTTAATTAAAAATAAATAGTATTATAATCTTATCCATTTCTGATAGTTCAGGTTGCTATGGTAGCGCAGATTGTTTACACATGTAACTCGTGGCCATGAGAAATAGATGTCGTTCCCTCAACATAATGAAGTCGTGGCCACGAGAAAAATATCTCGTTGCCTCACCATATGATCTCGAGGCCACGACTTTACATCGCCACGACTTATCACGTACCCACGAGTTTATATGTCGTAGCCACGGCAAAACTAAGTGAACCGAACATGTCCCCTCCTGGTCACCGTACAGACCCCCTTAAATTTTTCACTTTTTGTTATATTGCAGCCATTTGCTAAAATCATTTGTTATTTTTTTCCTCATCAATGTACACACAGCACCCCATATTGTCAGAAAAACACAGAATTGTTGACATTTTTGCATATTTATTAAAAAAGAAAAACTGAAATATCACATGGTCCTAAGTATTCAGACCCTTTGCTCAGCATTTAGTAGAAGCACCCTTTTGATCTAATACAGCCATGAGTCTTTTTGGGAAAGATGCAACAAGTTTTTCACACCTGGATTTGGGGATCCTCTGCCATTCCTCCTTGCAGATCCTCTCCAGTTCTGTCAGGTTGGATGGTAAACGTTGGTGGACAGCCATTTTTAGGTCTCTCCAGGGATGCTCAATTGGGTTTAAGTCAGGGCTCTGGCTGGGCCATTCAAGAACAGTCACAGAGTTGTTGTGAAGCCATTCCTTCGTAATTTTAGCTGTGTGCTTAGGGTCGTTGTCTTGTTGGAAGGTAAACCTTCGGCCCAGTCTGAGGTTCTGAGCACTCTGGAGAAGGTTTTCGTCCAGGATATCCCTGTACTTGGCCGCATTCATCTTTCCCTCGATTGCAACCAGTCGTCCTGTCCCTGCAACTGAAAAACACCCCCACAGCATGATGCATGCCAGATAGCACATATAAGTCTGCAGGACGTCTGTTAAAGATCACTTCATCTGGAAAGCATCTGCTGTTTACAAACATTTAATAGACGTCTTTAAGATGTCAGTTTTACATACATTCTAAATCATAAACATCTTAAAGACATCTTCTAAACGTCTATTTGACATCTGACAGGAAACGTCCTATAGACATATTCCAGATGAGCAAACACCCTAAAAAATATGTCTTACAGACGTAAACACACACATCAAATAGACGTCTCTGAGATGTACGTGTGCTATCAGGGATGCTTCACTGTTGGGACTGTATTGGACAGGTGATGAGCAGTGCCTGGATTTCTCCACACATACTGCTTAGAATTAAGGCCAAAAAGTTCTATCTTGGTCTCATCAGACCAGAGAATCTTATTTCTCACCATCTTGGAGTCCTTCAGGTGTTTTTTAACAAACTCCATGCAGGCTTTCATGTGTCTTGCACTGAGGAGAGGCTTCCATCGGGCCACTCTGTAATAAAGCCCCGACTGGTGGAGGGCTGCAGTGATGGTTGACTTTCTACAACTTTCTCCCATCTCCCGACTGCATCTCTGGAGCTCAGCCACAGTGATCTTTGGATTCTTCTTTACCTCTCTCACCAAGGCTCTTCTTCCCCGATAGCTCAGTTTGGCTGGACAGCCAGCTCCAGGAAGGGATCTGGTTATCCCAAACGTCTTCCATTTAAGGATTATGGAGGCCACTGTGCTCTTAGGAACCTTAAGTGCAGCAGAAATTGTTTTGTAACCTTGGCCAGATCTGTGCCTTGCCACAATTCTGTCTCTGAGCTCTTCAGGCAGTTCCTTTGACCTCATGATTCTCATTTGCTCTGACATGCACTGTGAGCTGTAAGGTCTTATATAGACAGGTGTGTGGCTTTCCTAATCAAGTCCAATCAGTATAATCAAACACAGCTGGACTCAAATGAAGGTGTAGAACCATCTCAAGGATGATCAGAAGAAATGGACAGCACCTGAGTTAAATATATGAGTGTCACAGTAAAGGGTCTGAATACTTAGGACCATGTGATATTTCAGTTTTTCTTTTTTAATAAATCTGCAAAAATGTCAACAATTCTGTGTTTTCTGTCAATATGGGGTGCTGTGTGTACATTAATGAGAAAAATTAATTTAGCAAATGGCTGCAATATAACAAAGAGTGAAAAATTTAAGGGGGTCTGAATAATTTCTGTACCCACTGTATGCTTATTTAAATTTGAAACTAAAATTGTGATGTTAAAAAGTTAATTTCCAGTGTTGTTATTCTATTAAAAACAGTTTTCGTTAATTGAAATAAAGCTGAAATGAAATAAAATCTTAATATTAGATGAAAAACTTAAAGGAACACTCCACTTTTTTTGAAAATAGGCTTATTTTCCAACTCTGCTAGAGTTAAACAGTTGAGTTTTACCATTTTCAAATCCATTCAGCTGATCTCTGGGTCTGGCGGTACCACTTTTAGCATAGCATAGCATAGTTCATTGAATCTGATTAGACCGTTATCATCTCGCTCAAAAATGACCAATGAGTTTTGATATTTTTCCTATTTAAAACTTGACTCTTCTGTAGTTACATCATGTACTAAGGCCGACGGAAAATTAAAATTTTCGATTTTCTAGGCCGATATGGCTAGGAACTATACTCTCATTCTGGTGTAATAATCAAGGAACTTTGCTGCCGTACCATGGGTGCAGCAGGCGCAATGATATTACGCAGCGGCTGTGACCCCCTGCTTGCACAGGGAGTTTGCCTTGCAACCATGGAGACATTTGTGAGAGACGCTGCGTAATATCATTGCGCCTGCTGTACGGGTTTGGAACGACATGAGGGTGAGTAAAGCCCAAAGTATGCTTCACTTTTTATGCATATGCGAGGATCAGCGTACACTGCATGTGACATGAATTTCGTCATCAGAAGAGTACCCGCATATACTGTACACTCCACTGGATTAATTAGTTTATCCACAAGGTGGCAACCATGTTCTGGGGTCGTCGATTCACAAGGTAGTTTCAGCATAAACAGAGCAGACCAGAACACATGCAAGCTACTGTGACAATGGAGGCCTATACAGATGACAGATTGTGCGAAGAGGTTAGAAAGTACCCTCATTTGTACAACTCTAGCATGAAAGAATACAAAGCTGTTTACATAAGTTGTAACTTATGGTGAGAGATTGATCAAAACTGAGCATGTGTCGAAGGCCTGTGTGTTCACATAAAAAAACAAAGTCTACTTGAGCAGTAACTGTGCGTACTCTTCTGATGACGAAATTCACATCACGCGCACTGTAAGCTGAATAGGGCTGGGACAATAAATCGTTGAATCGTGAATCGAGAAATGATTCCTGGATCGATTCCTTGATTTTCCGAATGCATCGCAATTTCTCTCTTGAATCGATTCTAAGCTTAGTTTTTAACAGCAGATGGCAGTACGTGCTTTACAAACAGCCATACTCTGCTTGCTTCCAATTCCTTACACACACCACTTGAACCTTCTATAAAATATTCATTCATAAAATTAAAAAAAGTTGAAGCGAATTACAGGGGTGTTTGCATTGGGCTGTTTACATTAATCTTGCGTCATAAAAGTATTCAGAGGTCCAAGTACATTCTCAGACTCAGATAAATGCAAGAATGCTCTTCTTTGTCAGCATTTGAGATTGTGGTTAAAAACTATTAAAAACTAAGCTCAGAATAAATTTAAGAGAGAATCCACAAATCGAGATGAATCGATTTATTGTCCCAGCCCTAATGCTGACCCTTGCGTACGCGTAAAAAATTGAAGTATATTTCGGACTTTACTGCTTAAATGATGACAGAATTTTCATTTTTGGGCAAACTAACCCTTTAATAAATATTTTATTAGTATATGATTAATAGTACAAAAATAAAACCTGCAGTCGATTTCTACCTTATGAAGTTGAATTTATTAGATCAAATTGTTCTGATAGTTCTTATTTATCTAGGTAGGGATTTGGTTGATTTTAGGCAAAGGAGCTGGGCTGGCTCATAAAACTTAGTTCTGAGAAATCAAATGCAATGACATTAAGACATTTTGGACATTATCTGAATATTATTGCATGCTTATCCCATGTTTCCCTCTATTTTGTGGCACAGTGACCTGGAGCCTGAATGGCTGGATGATGTCCAGAAGAACGGTGAACTCTTCTACCTGGAGCTGAGTGAGGGAGAGGAAGAAGCTCTGCTGGCCCAAGTATCCGCCAATCACTCCGCTGCCACCAATCACGTCCGTTTCAGTGAAAAGGAGGCAGAGATTATCACAGACAATGGTAAAAAGCAAGCCGCCTCCAGCAACAAATCTAAAGCAAAACTCAAGAAGTTCACCAAGATCCTGAGACGAAAGCGGCGGCCATCACAAAGAAAAGCCGCGGATGGAAAACACGGAGGATCTTCTCAGCGTCCCACCTCCATCCTGAAGAATCAAGTGGGTCAGCGGCCTGGAGTTGTGGTCCAGCAGCAGCGTCTGAAGGACGTGTGTGTGTATCTGAACCCCAAGCGGCTCGGCAGCGCCTCACCTCCATCTCCTGACAGAGGCGGCCTGTTGGAGGCCTTGCTGGGTGTCGTGCACCGGCCAGGAGGAAATGCAGGGAAAAGAGGGGAAAAACTCATCATCCATGGTCTGGTCCCACACAGTCCTGCAAGCAAGTGTGCAGAGATTCTTATTGGTAAGCACAGATAGACAAGAAATTGTACTTTTTAGTTCTTTTGCTAGTGATCAGACTTAAAATGGTTTGGGGTTGGTAAGAGTATTAAAAATGTTTTTGTAAGAAGTCTATTTGATCAAAAATACAGAAAATTTGTGAAATGTTATTACAATTTACTGGGTCAAATAAATTACTTTTTTAATATATTATAAAAAGAAATTTGTTCTTGTAATGGAAAGCTGAATTTTCAGCATCATAACTCAAGAACCATTTCTGGTTGTTATCAATGTTGAAAACAGTTGCTTATAGGTGCCCTAGAATCAAAAATTGAATTTACCTTGGCATAGTTGAATAACAAGAGTTCAGTACATGGAAAAGACATACATTGAGTTTCAAACTCCATTGCTTCCTCCTTCTTATGTAAATCTCATTTGTTTAAAAGACCTCTGGAAAACAGGTGAATCTCAACATAACACTGACTGTTACGTAACAGTTGGGATCATTAATATGTACACCCCCAATATTTGCCAGCCCATGTTTAAGGCATTAGACAAGGGCAGCCAGTATTAACGTCTGGATCTGTGCACAGCTGAATCATCAGACTAGGTAAGCAAGCAAGGACAACAGCGAAAATTGGCAGATGGAGCTGTAATAACTGACATGATCCATGATTACATGATAATTTTAATGATATTTGTAAATTATCTTTCTAAATTTTTCGTTAGCATGTTGCTAATGTACTGTTAAATGTGGTTAAAGTTACCATTGTTTATTACTGAATTCGCAGAGACAAGAGCCGTCGCCATTTTAATTTTTAAACACTTGCCGTCTGTATAATTCATAAACACAACTGCATTCTTTATAAATCTTTCCAACAGTGTGTAATGTTAGCTTTAGCCACGGAGCACTATCAAACTCATTCAGAATCAAATGTAAACATCCAAATAAATACTATACTCACATGATCCGATGTATGCATGATGAACATTTTGTAAAGATCCATTTGAGGGTTATATTAGCTGTTTGAACTTTGTTTATGCACTGTTTTATAGTCGAGATGTATGGAGTCTGAAGGCATGTTTCAAAAGACCACTAAACTTCTTTGAAAATAAGAGCATTTAAGAATCACATTTTCTTCACATAGAAATGCACGTTTAAATCATCAGTGATTTGAACAAAGTCCTAACTCCAGCTTTTAAACTTTTATTGGTGCATAGTTAATGATGCCCGAAAAAAGGCAGTTAAAAAAATTAATTAAAAAAATCTATGGGGTATTTTGAGCTGACCCTTCACAGACACATTCAGGGGACACCTTAGACTTATATTACATCTTGTGAAAGAATGTTCTAGGGCACCTTTAAAAATGTTGAAAACAGTGCTGCTTAAAGTCCCCCCATAGTCAATAATTTTATCAAATTAGAATACCTGATCCATTCGCTCAACTTTGCTGTAGTAAACGCTGCACAATGGCAAGTGGAAATACTGGTTTAATTCAGCCATATATGTTTGAACCAGCAAATGATTCAGAAGAAGAGGAAGAGCGAATTATACAGGCTCGATGTATCAGAATGGTAATGCGTTTTATGTAACGCTCTCTACAACATCGGACACATAACAATAATTAAAATGATTAGCCTTTGGCTTGACTACGTTATCAAACAGCTAATGATGTGTTGTTAATATTACACAAACCATGTTCCCGTTCTTCAGAGTCAGACAGCTGCTTTCTGAAAATCAGCATCCTTAGAAACGCTTTGAACAACTTAGAACATAAGTAGAGAAAGGCATATAGTTCATTATAACACTGTAATATACGTTGTATACATCATTCACCCGCTTTATTGCTAAATGTACCAGATTTTTCACATCAACAGAAAAATATTCTGTGATAACCTGGCTTCTCTTGAGACCCACCTGCTTCGCAGCATAGTTAATAATATGCTAAAGCTAATAAGGGTTACAGGGCTAAAGTTAGAACATATTTGTGACGTAGAATACAGGGAAAATTTCAAAACTGCGTTTTTGAGACTGTCTTTGGTTCACTGCAGTTTTAAGGAGAAAAATTTCAGCAGTGGTGTTGTAGCAACCATTCAAAACCATCCTAGCAATGGCATAGCAATGCATTAACAGCCATTCAGAACACCTGGTGAGTTTTGCCCAGGCTAATGCCACTCACATTTTCTTCAGAACAGTCTGGTTAATATAATGAAACTGTTAAGTCAAGCTGTGGCTTGGTCTTGTGGTTGGTTTTATTTATATTCTTTCTCACAACTGCCTGTAAAACACTTTAGTTTTATATTCCCAGCACATTTGGTTATGAAATCATATGATTGGAAGTAACAAAAAAGCTGTTTTTTCAATTTTCAGCCATATTTACAGTGAATATTTTTCTGTTGATGTACTAAAACGATATTCGAGGGGAACCCACAGTCACTCTCTCCCAGAGACAGACCAAAGAAATTCCAAACGGGTTACATTACCCCGAAAACTCTTTCCCTAGCAGCTTTTTACGATTGTTTCTCAAACGCCCGTCCATACTAAAGCAATTAGACCGTTTATCTGAAATAACCAAGGAAAATCTTTGCATGCCACAAAGAGGAAAGTGTGCAAATCTACCAAAGGCAGGTGGAGGTGCTGTTTGATGTGCATTTGTTTTTTTATCTTATGGTAAAAATACAGTTTACCAAAACTGTTTGCACACTCAGGAATCAGGTGACAATGAGCAGATGTTTGTGAACTTTGACAAGAATATCTTTCATGCTTTCTGTAGGTGACGCCCTGGTTGCTATGGACGATGTGGAAGTCACCTCAGAAAACATTGAGAGAGTTTTGTCCTGTATACCGGGCCCCACACAGGTAAGTATGCATTTTTGGCTACGTTTGCATTAGAAAGGCAACAGTAACTCAAATAAGTACTCGTTACAAACCGAGGTCTGCAGAAGAGCATCTCTGAACACACAACACATCCAACCTTGAAGCAGATCAGCTAAGAACAGGAAACTGAGGCTACAATTCACATGGGCTTAGCAAAATTGGACAGTAGAAGATTGGAAAAACTTTATCTGGTCTGATGAGGCTTGATTTCTTCTGCAACATTCAGATGGTAGGGCCAGAATTTGGTATAATTAACATTGGATAGAATTGATCTATCCAGGCTGGTGGTGGTGTAATGGTGTGGTGGATATTTTCTTGGCACACTTTTGGCACCTGACCTTAGTACTGATTGAGCATTGTTTAAACACCACAGCCTACCTGAGTATTGTTGCTGACCATGTCCATGATTACGACAATGATTACGTATGGGCTTCAATTGTCTTATCCTGACAGATGACAGCTATAAGAGGAATCCCAGAACATAAACAGGTGCGCTCTGACCAGTGAGAGGACATTTTACTCGCACATGGCTTATATTCACAACTTTTGGCCCACTTAGAAATATTGCCTTGTAAAAAGTGAACCGAACCAAAAACAAATTGCAACATTGTAACAACTTTAATCCCTGTTTTGGTACAAAGCAAACAATCTACAGATTGTAAAACGTCCTGAGATGCACTTCAGTAGGAAAAGGACATTGGTCCATGACATTCGAAATGCTCTCAGTCCACACTAGCATCTTCCAGCGTTTTCCAAATGTTTCTCGTCTACACTGAAAAGACGGAAAATGTTTAAATCATCTTACTCCGCATGCATGAAACAGAATAAAAGCAGATACCGAAAGACCATACGTAATCATTGTCGTAATCATGGACATGGTCAGCAACAATACTCAGGTAGGCTGTGGTGTTTAAACAATGCTCAATCAGTAAACACCTTGTAAACTTCGGTATTTTTATGTGTCTTGGACAGTTCTAAAATGCCTGACCAAATTTCAATTGGTCATTACACTTCATCAGGTTAACCCACGATTCATTTTGAGAGGCATTTGCTTTTCACACAACATATGTAATTACCTATTATACCTTGTGATACAGCCTTTCTGGTTTGTTGGTATGTTGGGTTGGATTGCTTTCTCACCACAGGCGAACCTCTCCAGAGTTTGTTTTCAATCGGACCGAGACCACCTTGTTCAGGCAATCTCGGACTGATTTTTTTTGGTATAGATTTGAGTGTGATTTGTCATGTATGCCTAAACAAATAGAACTAAGGGAGAAAACGAGCCAGCTTTTGAAAACAAATGCTCCAAACAAACCAAGTGTGAAAACGCCTAAAAGTCTAAATGCTTAAACTGTTGAAACAGGCAAAGCTTGAACAATGAAAATGAACAAATCTTTGGCTCATAATGTTTATTTTGCTCTATGCAGCAGTCAAACAGTTCAACCCTGAGGTAAATATAAGGATGAAAGCTGAGAAATCTCTCTTTTTCACCACTTGTAAGAAAAAAACTTTTCTTGCTCTCAGACCTCCCATAAACTCACAAACGCTGAGAGCACATAAGGGCAACTCCATGTTTTGGGAACTGAAGTCTATTTTTAAGGGATTAATTTGACTTAACTGGCTTGAAATGAGTCTTTTTTTTTAACAAGACATAATGTTTTCAGATGAGCACTTTCTAAAATTGGTTTTGGTTTTTGGTCTGTGCCTCTTTGCCTGTGAGTAAATGCTCTTTTTTAGAAAACCCTCCATTCCAACAATATTTTCTACATTAACAAATGATTGTGCAAATTGTTAAGAGTTAAACTTAATTTGGGAAATATTGGTGGTAATCTTGTCATAAACAAGACAAATATCGTAAGCTGCTGCTGAGTTCTTTTGGTTAGTGAGGCTGTTGTTTGTTCCAAATTGTTAGTAAAGTTAAGCAGTTTTCAACTCTACATTTGCAAAAAGTTTCCATTTATGGCCACAATAGCTACTACGACTGATCTCAACCCAAAACACTTCATCAAAACCCCAAACCCAGAAGCTGTATGGAGTCTGAAGGCATGTTTCAAAAGACCACTAAACTTCTTTGAAAATAAGAGCATTTAAGAATCACATTTTCTTCACATAGAAATGCACGTTTAAATCATCAGTGATTTGAACAAAGTCCTAACTCCAGCTTTTAAACTTGGCATGCAACTCGCCCAACACAAATTATGCTACAGTCATGAATGAGAGGTGTGCTGTTACTAAGCAATCAGAAAATCTTAACATTTAATGGAGTGACCAAGTGATATCTAGAGACTAGAATATCATGGAGACTTGGGCTTGTGAGCAACCAACCAAAATGCCTTAACAAGTAAAAATATCTAAAATCTCATTTACTTGAGAAGTAACACTGCATGAGATGTTAAGACTTGTTTTTATAGATCTTGAATATATACCACCATTCAAAAGTTTGGGGTTTGGAAGATTTTTGTACAAATTTTAATTCAGCAAGGATGCATTTAGTTGATCTAAAGTGGCAATAAAACATCTATTATATTACAAAAGATTTCTATTTCAAATAAATGTGTTCTTTTGAACTTTAATCAAAGAATCTTGAAAAAAATGTATCATGGTTTCTGCAAAAATATTAAGTAGCACAACGGTTTTTAATTTCCATAATCATTTCCAAAAAGACTAATTAAAAAGTTTTTTTTTTTTTTTTTGTAGCATCATGGGAGACAAGTTTTGCACAAGCAAGCACCTCTCACAGAAAATACAGATGATTTGCAGCCACGTGATTTTGTAACTACATCTAGAAACTTCTTCTCTCTGAGAATGTTTTTCGTTTGATCACTTCTCAAGCTGGTTTTGTTCTCTCAGTTGCCTGGAAGAGGATGGAATGTTGAAATTACAGAGTTCTGTCGCCCCGGCAGCGACGGCGGTTACGGTAACGCTTGTTTTTGTAGGCCACAGGAAAAGAACCATTATCCTGTGGAGAAGAGAGAGGGAGAAAGTGATTAAAGGACGAGAACCGATAGCAAATTACAACATAGGACAGAAAAGGACAGGCAAGGCTATTATGATATTAGGGTAGAGGAACTGTGCTGTTGTGAGGTTTCCTGAAGCTTGCCAAGATTTTAAAATGAGCTGCATCTCAGCTGGTGATTTATGAAATTATAAGGTAAGCATGGCCACAGAAACAAAACCATCATGTCCACTGGTAGCGGTCCTTCTTTGGACATTGACACCAGTATGGGATCATTAAGATTTTTTTAAGGAACTTAATACTTTTATTCATCAGTGATGCATTAAATTGATCAAACGTGACAGTAAAGATATTATATTTAAATAAATGGTGTTCATTTGAACCTTCTGTTCATCAAATAATCCTGAAAAAAAAAGTTTTACAGCTTCCACAAAAATATGAAGCAGCACAACTGTTTTCAACATTGGCAATAATCAGAAATGTTTTGTGAGCAGCAAATCAGCATATTAGAATGATTTCTGAAGGATCATGTGACACTGAAGACTGGAGTAATGATGCTGAAAATTCAGCTTTGACATCACAGGAATAAATTACACTTTAAAAATATTAAAATAGAAAACAGTTATTTTAAATTGTAATAATATTTCACAATATTAGCTGCACGATTAATCGAAAAATGATTGTGATCTTGATTCAAACACCCACGTGACCTTATTTTGTTAATGACAACAATTCGCCAGATAAGCCAGAGAGAGCATTTTTGAACCACACAGTAGTTATTTCTGTGTTACAAATATTCAATTTATCACAGAAGTACTGAGATAAAAGTTTAAAGTTAGGATATAAACGCTGATGTCTATGATAGCGATCAAAATAGAGCAAACCACCTTTTGAAACAAACTTGGCGCTTCAAATAGCGGTTGAATCAATTACATCTTATGCCACTAGCGTAAAGTTTGACAAGTTGCTGTTAAAAAATTTATTTGTCATTGAATCATTCATTCAAAAGTTTCGATCAAAAACACTGATTCATCCAGTAATGAAAGAAGTATTTATTAATGAGTCATTGAATTCATTCAAAACCATTTTTTTTTTAAATAATTCCTTCAAATTAATTAAACATTTTTCCAGCAATTAGAGTCCAGCAATTGATATTTTGTCAGAACCTCTAGTAAATTACATGTTATTTTATTTAGTTTTATATTCAGAATCGTGATCTCTATTTGAAACCAAAAAAAATTATTTTTTAAATATTAAGTATTATATGTTTTTGGAAGCACATATAATTAAACAATAATACTTACATCAAGTGTCAGGCAGTCAAGCAACAATCATTGAGTTTGGGAATGCTATCTGATATATTTCTCCAGGTATTATAAACCACACCTGATAATAAGTAGAACCTAGAAGAACTAGCATTGGCTGTAATGTATGATGATATAATATCTCTATGTGATCTGTAACTGAGTTCGCTGTGGAAGCGGCAGTCTTCCATATCCCCTAATAACAGGCTCGTTTTTCCTCTCGCTGTGGCGTCCTGCCCGACAGACTCCAGCTCAGCACTGCAGTCCAGCTGCTTGCGGTCAGCTAAACATTTGTGTGTTTCTGTTCTGCATGTTAAACAGCTGAGTGGGAGTGAAAATGCCACTTTCTGTGTGCTGTTAACTCACAGATGGGCGCTGTTGCTTTAATTGATCTCAGAGTGTGCTTTATTTGATTTGTACAATCTTAGAAAGTTTTTTTAGCAGAAGTCCTGGGCTGACTTTGGAGCTCAACTTAAATCATAAATTATACATGTGAGTTGAAATATTTGTACACTAGCATTCAAACGTTTGGGCCAGTTTGATTTTTCTTATTGTTTTCGAAAGAAGTCTTATAGTATTTCTTATGGCTAGTCACCATTATGGCTGGTTAACAAGGGGCGTTGCCGTTGACCCTTCTCATTTACTTTGAAGGGGTGATGTCATGCGTTGCCGAACTGAATTGTGGGTTCCATTGGGTCGCGTCACTGGCGTTGCTTGTGGCAAAAGTTGAAAAATGTTAAACTTTTCAAGCGCCAATGCAGGCGTCAGCCAATCAGATTGCCTTTATGCAAATGCCCTAGTGCAGATGCTAGCCAATTGCAGCACCAAAAAATAGAGGAACATCAAAATGGAGGAAAAGCTCATCATTGTGGTGAGCAGGGGCAATTCACCTGTAGACTATCTTGTCCGCGAACGCAGTAAAGATAGTTTGCGGTTTGATATTCAGATTTCTTTTGGCTATAAATACGCAGTGCGCTGTCATAGACATGCAAATAATACCGAATATCATTCTCCATGATTTGTGAATTAAGGTGACGCTGTCCTTTGGGCCGAAATCAGGTTTTTTTTTCGTAGCGACTCTTAATTTTATAATGGCTATAGCTCCAAATGTTGGACACTTAAAGGGATTAAACTGGTGTCATCTTCACCAGCTTGATCTGTGAATTTTTTCACAGCAAAGCTCTTGTCCGTAAACCCCTTGGAAAGTCCGCCAGTAAGGAATGTGAAATAAAGGCGTTCTTCATGTTTAACGTCTATTACCAATGAACACGCAGACTGCTGGAATAAAATAACATTGTTTTAGGTCGAGCTCGATTTGTGAAAACTTTCACAATAGCATTTTAGCTCGTGGTCATGTTTCTCTTTGCTCTGCCCCCCGTTTTTTGTATAATATTTTATATATATATATATATATATGACCTTGTACAGATAATGTACATCACTATTCTCATCTGTGAAAACTTTCACAGTTCAGTACGGGTCAGCTGATCTTTCCCTGGGTCACTAGCATTACTTTTCTGATCTGTGAAAACTTTCACAGTTCAGTACGGGTCAGCTGACCCATCCCTGGGTCACAAGCATCACTATTCTCATCTGTGAAAACTTTCACAGTTCAGTACGGGTCAGCTGACCCCTCCCAGGGTCACTAACATTGCTATTCTGATCTGTGAAAACTTTCACAGTTGAGTTTTGGTCAGCTGACCCTTCCCTGGGTCACTAACATCACTATTCTGATCTGTGAAAACTTTCACAGTTCAGTACGGGTCAGCTGACCCATCCCAGGGTCACTAGCATCACTTTTCTGATCTGTGAAAACTTTCACAGTTCAGTACGGGTCAGCTGACCCCTCCCTGGGTCACTAACATCGCTATTCTGATCTGTGAAAACTTTCACAGGTCAGAAAAGTGATGTACATGACCCAGGGATATATATATATACAAAAAACGGGGGGCAGAACAAAGAGAAACACGACCACGAGATAAAATGCTATTGTGAAAATTTTCACAAATCGAGCTCGACCTAAAACAATGTTATTTTATTCCAGCAGTCTGCGTGTTCATTGGTAATAGACGTTAAACATGAAGAACGCCTTTATTTCACATTCCTTACTGGCGGACTTACCAAGGGGTTTACGGACAAGAGCTTTGCTGTGAAAAAATTCACAGATCAAGCTGGTGAAGATGACACCAGTTTCATTCCTCTAAGTGTCCAACATTTGGAGCTATAGCCATTATAAAATTAAGTCGCTACGAAAAAAAACCTGATTTCGGCCCAAAGGACAGCGTCACCTTAATTCACAAATCATGGAGAACAATTTCGGTATTATTTGCATGTCTATGACAGCGCACTGCGTATTTATAGCCAAAAGAAATCTGAATATCAAACTGCAAACTATCTTTACTGCGGTTTTTCCGCGCTCATTTGAAAAGTGTCTGTTTGTTGTGGTCATAAAGAGACAGTTCTATATAAACGCAGCGTTTTACTTGGCGATGTTTTAAGAAAAGATTTATATTTTTGGTATTTTATATGCTCTGTTGGTGGTTTGAGGAGTAGCATCACCCAGGGGGGATATTTTTTTATACTGACTCCAGTACTCACCGATATGGTTTCGGAATCGGAACAACTCTAGGTAAAAGGAAAGAATTGTGAGACACAGCTTTGGAGCAACTTAGTTGATTCACAACACTACATAACGGGTTCTCACTCTGCGTGTGTTTCGCGCTGGATGACGGTCGTGCTGAGCGGTGCAGGTACAGAGGAGAAGTAGAAGAAGAGAAGAGGATGACACCATTTGGGGGATGTTTTCATTTTCATCCTTAACACATACATTTGAAACCACAAACTACGGAGTATGTTTTGGACATTATTTAACCTTGTAAAAGACAAACAAAAATTTTAGAATTAAATTTCTTACTCCAAGTTTTAGGGGTGCTGAGCTCCTTTTTAGGGGTGCTGAAGCACCCCAAAAAAGGGGCTAGCCTCGCCCATGGTGGTGAGTAATCACTATGGGTGCTTCTCAATTCTTTTTTGTTCATCCTCGTTTCCTTTCCTTGCTTCCTTTCCTTGCGTCTTAGCTCCACCCTTTCAGGATGCGAGGGAAGAACACAAGGAAAAGATGCGAGGACGGAGGAATAATTGAATCAAGTGTAATGATATATCCTCGCTCCCTTCAGCATCACTTCAAAGCGTCATCAGCTGCACTCGAGGGATCTACTCATATGTTGATAACCTTTGGTTATTTAAAAACAATATAGTAAATATTAATAAAACAATATGCCCTGTTGAAATATGTGAGATGTAAAGTTTATTTAAACTGCAAAAGTAAAGCATACATTTAAATTATTGTGACATATATGAAGGGGGAGGAGAATTTATGCGTGCATCATGTTTCTCGAGGAGAAAGACTTCCGCAAAGGATGCACCTGTGTATCCTCGCTCATAACTCCTCGGGAAGCCTCCTCACTCCTCGATCCTCACCTCCTCGTGGTGCAATTAGAAAATTGAGATGTCCTTCAAGATGGCTGAGCTCAATCGATTTCCGGGTCATAGGATGGAGGACAGAGGAGTGAGGAAACAAGGAGGGATATTGAGAAGGCTGCGACAATAAATCGATGCTTCTCGATTTGTGGATTGATTCTGAGATTTTCCGAATGCATAGCGATTCTCTCTTAAATCGATTTCAAGCTTAGTTTTTATCAGCAGATAGCACTCTAGGCTAGTTTTTAACAGCACACTCAAATGCTCATGAAGAAGAGCATTCGTGCATTCAGCTGAGTCTGAGAATGTACTTTCACCTCTGAATGCTTTTATGATGCGAGATTAATGTAAACCAGGGGTGCCCAACCCTGTTCCTGGAGATCTACCTACCTGCAAAGTTTAGCTCCAACCCTGATAAAACACACCTGCATCAGCTCATTAAGATCTTCAGGAGCACTTGATAATCACAGACAGGTGTTTTGATCAGGGCTGAAGCTGAACTCTGCAGGAAGGTAGATCTCCAGGAACGGGGTTGGGCACCCCTGATGTAAACAGTCCACTGCAAACACCCTTGTAACTTGATAATTACACCCTTGTAATTCGCTTCAACCTTTTCGAACTTTATGATTTTCTTATTTTATAGAAGGTTTAAGTGGTGTGTTTAAGGAATTGGAAGCAAGCAGAGTATGGCTGCTTCTAAAGCACACTTTACTTTCTGCTGTTAAAATCTAAGCTCAGAATCGATTCGAGAGAGAATCGATCCAGATTTTCTCGATTTGCAATATATCGATTTATTTTCCCAGCCCTAGTAATCACCCAGTTCTATGATCAGTCTTTATACATGTACGTACTGGAGGGATGAAGCCTGAAAGGAGGTGTCAGAGACCAGCTTGTTTGGGTTGTGCTGTGGTCCAAGCTGGAAGCAATGTGATTGGCTTTTGTCACTATGACAGCTGCGTCAGCACCAAGCTTCAGACACGCCCTCCATCAAGTGCCAACTTGTGTGAGTCAACCGTTAGAGTGATTAGTGTTCTCTTCTGTAGTATTTCCTTCAATCTCAGCACATATAAACAACTTGCTTTAGCTGTAATTATATATAATCTTTTCAGTTTGCTTAACAAACAGATGCACAAAGTAGGCAAAGTTCTATATCACTATTATATAATATTCCAAATTATGCCCTTTTTCAAAGTCTTGATTTTGTTTTAGGGAGTCTACTAGAAGACTGATGTATAAAGACTGATCAAAGAACTGGGTGATTACTAGGGCTGGGAAAATAAATCGATATATTGCAAATCGAGAAAATCTGGATCGATTCTCTCTCGAATCGATTCTGAGCTTAGATTTTAACAGCAGAAAGTACAGTTGCATTCTTGAATGTTCAAAAAACATTCTTTTTCACATTATTACAACTCCTGTATTCTCAGTCGGTCAGTAACGCTCTGTTTAGTTCCTTTCTCTATGAAGCCCCTCCTTCCCAAAATTGCAGTGTGCACTGATTGGTTGGCTGGACAGGTGTGTTGTGATTGGTCAACCACTGTGGTAATTTCACTGTGGTAGTTTACTGGTATTCATTAACCCTTGGGGGACGGATTGGGCGGTACCGCCCAAAATGGCATACTTTTACAAATGTGTAGTTATCTCAAAAACTATTAATGCTAGAGAGATGCGGTCTTTTTTGCCGTCTTCCTCAGATTCCACTGAAAACAGCGGTGTCCCACGCTTCCCTTATTGCGCAATACCACTGCGCAAACAGGCCAATGAAAACGATTATGTTGGGCAGATTCAACACGCAACAACCAATGTAAAAATTGCCGCTGGGAGGAATATTTTTCTAACCCAATCAGAGGAAGGTTACCATGATGTATTCTAGCCATTCAGAGGACTCTGTAGCTCTGCTGTAGCCTTGTAAAAGCTGGCTGGCCTATAGTAAAAGACCGGCAGCCGGGTGTAACCAATAAGCGATCGGAGAATCAGCATCAGGTGGAGAAAGCGGGAGAAAGCGGAAAGCGATCTGAGCGTTACAGAGAGCGATCGGAGTATCACAGAGAGCAATCGGACTATCAAAGAGATAAATTCGAGAAAGATTCATTTTTGCTTGCCATTTTTATCAAAATGGCAAGCAGTAAAAGATTTACGGCAGAACAAGCTCTGGAACAATTACTGGACAGTGACGAGGAGAATTCTGGAGCAGACAGCTTTTACACAGATGACGAAGTATTTTACCAGGATGGGGAAGATCCATTTGAAGACTGGTATGTAACTTCAAATAACCTCTTTATCATTATAATTTATTATATCATACATCTTGAGTATGTATATGTTTTGGATTTTTAGTCAGATAGCAATTGAGGCATGAAATATTTGTTTTAGTGTACTATACTACTCTTTCCCTGTAAACTCAGTTCAAGAGTGGTGTGAAATTTGTTTCAATAGACTGACTTACTCAACTAAGTAAACTGCTCAGGTCAAGAGAGGTGAAATGTGTTTTTAGTGTACAGTGGAGTTTCATAGGGTTACATGAGTTTATAGGAGTTTTTTTTTTCTACATTGAATTTTGACACAAAAAAAAGCTTCCAGTTTTATTGTGTATTTTCTCTCTCCTTTTACATTTATTTCAGTAATGATAATGACCCAAGCACGTCATATACACCGGCAAGACCACCTCAGCTTCCACCGAGGAGGAGATTTAGCCAGCCAAGTACGTCATCTACACCGGCAACAGCACCTCAGCTTCCACCTAGGAGGAGATTGAGCCAGCCAAGCACGTCATCTACACCGGCAACAGCACCTCAGCTTCCACCGAGGAGGAGATTGAGCCAGCCAAGCACGTCATCTACACCGGCAACAGCACCTCAGCTTCCACCGAGGAGAGAAACTCTAACACGCAGACACTCTACCGAGAGTGTTCAGAGGCCCACGCTGAGCCGCTCAAGATCACGCTCTCCACACCATACAAGACCTGAACAACACTGGAAAACTGAAAACAATCCAGATGTGGCACCCATTCTCCCCAGGTTTGCCCCTGCCAGGCCCCCAGGAGTGCAACTCGATAAATCCAAAGTGTACAGTCCACTTGATTTGTTCCAGCTTTTTTTCAGCAATAATGTCATCAGAAAATTATGCAGTAACACAAATAAGCAAGCTTCAAAGAGGATATCAGAAGGACTTAAATTCAAATGGACTGATGTCACTCCCACAGACTTCCTAAAATATCTTGCACTTGTGATTTTCATGGGACTGCTAAAACTTGGATCAGTGAAAGCTTACTGGAGGCAAAAAAACATTTTTTCAGTGCCATTTCCAAAGAAAGTGATGCCAAGGGACAGGTGGCTCTCCATTTCCTCAAATGTGCACATGAGTGATCCGGCTGAGGATGTTGTAAATGACAGCAAAAAGGGAACATCAGACCATGACCCACTGTTTCGCCTCAAGCCTCTGATGACCGAAATCATGGAAGCATGCAAGTCCTTTTACCAGCCCCAAAAAAATCTGGCAATAGATGAGAGGATGGTGGCGACAAAAGCCAAAACAGGAATGACACAATACATAAAGGACAAACCGACTAAGTGGGGATTCAAACTGTTTATCTTGGCTGACTCTTCAAATGGTTATACATCTAGCTTTACCGTGTACACGGGAAAGGCAAAGTTCCCCACTGGCTTTGGACTTTCCTATGATGCAGTTGTGGGCCTCCTGGACAAAGCACATTTGGGAAGTGGTTATCACATTTATTGTGATAACTTTTATACAAGCCCTCAGCTCTTCAGACACCTGTCATCTCTGCACTTTAGAGCCTGTGGTACATATAGACAGGGGAGGAAGGACACCCCTAAATCTACTGTGAATGCCCTCTCCAAAAAATCCCAAAGAGGCACAATCAGGTGGATCCGAGATGATGACTTGCTCTTCGTCAAGTGGATGGACACAAGAGAGGTGTCCATCTGCTCGACCATCCATCAAGCCTACACATCGGAGAAGGTCACAAGAAGGCAAAAAAAGACATATGGAACCTGGGAGAAAGTGAGTATTCCAGTTCCCACTCCAGTTGTGGAATACAACAAACACATGGGTGGTGTTGACTTGTCTGATCAGCTCATCCAGTACACCTCTGCTCACCACAAAGCACACAGATGGTATAAGACTATGTTCTTGCACTTTGTGGACATCGCCACATGTAACAGCTACATCCTCCACAAAGAACTGTGTAAAGAGCAAAATACTACACCACTGACACACAGAGACTTTATGGAGGAGCTCTGTGCTCAACTTGCAGGGGTGACAACTGAGGATGCAGACAGGACAACTCACCACACACCCCTACCCATTGCTCCCTTGGACCCAGCAAACCCTGCACACAAGCCTGCAGATGTCAGAAAGTACTGTGAGCACTGCAAGGCAAGCAAAGTGTACAACAAGACCCCCTGGCAGTGTGGGGCTTGCCAGGTGCCCCTCTGCAACTTCCTGGAGAGGCCTTGCTTTGCTCACTGGCATGCCTAGGACTGTTTTTAAAAAAGTTATTTAATTGTTCTTTACACATTTAATTAAACAATAACATATTTCTGTCAAGCAAAGAGTTTGACATTTTTTTTTTGGGTTCAAAAACTGTTCTATATTGTGTGATTGTGTGATTTTCAGTAATAAATGACAAAAATCTAATTTTCGTTTTTGAAATTCTCTAGTTTATTGTACATTTTCTTTCACTCATACTTCCTTTATAAACACATTATATGCATGCTTATGGTAGCTTAGGGTCTTCTGAATCCATAGATACCAAACACAGGGTGTTCCATCTCCTTTACATATGATTTATGAGCCCAAATATAAAAATAGAGAAAACAGACCAAAAAGGGCTTAGTCCCAAAAATAAAAAAACGCCTAGGACTGTTTGTAAATAAAGTTAATTATTTAATTGTTCTTTACACATTTGATTGAACATTAACCCATTTCTGTCAAGCAAAGGGTTTGAAAAATATATTTTTGGGTCAAAAACTTTTCACTATTGTTGTGTGAGGTAGGATTTTCAGTAAAAAATGACAAAAATCTAATTTTCGTTTTTGAAATTCTCTAGTTTATTGTACAATTTTTCACTCATACTTCCTTTATAAACATATTGCATGCATGCTTATGGTAGCTTAGGGTCTTCTGAATCCATTGATACCAAATACATGGTGGTCCATCATCATTACTTATGGTTTATAAGCCGAAATGTAAAAATAGAGAAAACGGACCAAAAAGGGCTTAGTCCCCTAAGGGTTAAACCCTAAAACACAACACAATGCAAAGCAATTCAAAATATGGGTAAGACACCTATGAAAAATCAATACGGAAAATTCCTTCATATTAACGCAGTACATTGGGCTTTATTTTAAGAACTTTGAGTGTAAGCAGCTTGATAAGATTGTATAGTTGGTGTTTTCATGTTATCTTTTGTATTTATTTCTAATTCTTTCTGTGTTTTTCTCAGGTGAGGTTAACTCTGGAGACTGTCTGTCCCGTTGGGAGCAGCCCGGACTCAAGACCGAAACCGCCTCCTCCGGTCAGTCAGCTGGTCCGACTGCTGTGGGGGGAGGATACAGTCGAGCTCCAGATGTCTATCGCACACGTACCGCACATTGTGATGTACCTCTCACTCAAACTGGACTCTGAGTCACAGCAGGAGGAGGTCAGTCTAATTCAGAGGAGGAACAAAATGTTACGAGACTCTCCACCGATTGATTACATTATAAATATTATTTTCAGCTTTTTCAGGGAAAGCTAAAACAGCTGTGTGCGGATTTTTTCAATGCTTAATCCGTTAACATGATTTCGCCGTCCAAAAGAGTTTCCCCCCGTTAAATCAGTCAGTGCCGAGCTGCCAGAAATGAGCATGAATGGCTCTGCTGTACTGCTAACAGTCGCTCGTATTTATAGCCATGAGCGTGATGTCAGGAAACAGGAGAAGAGAGGGAAAAGCTCGCCTTCACCTGGCTGAATAATTCACAGCGAGACGCCGCATTCCCAACAGAAAGGAAAACCGCCCATCAGGACTTTGGAAGGTTTTCATTTTAAAGACTTGAATCGCTCAATTCATAAAGAGAAGCAAATGTCCATTAAAAGTTAGGATTGTTGGAAATGCAGGGTGGATTTCACAAAGAACATATCTAGGTCAAAATAACAAAAACCAACAAAAATTATATTTTACCTATAGAATTTATTTCATAACAATTAAACACCAACACCACCAAAATTTCATCACTGTAATAGGATATATCATTTTCAAATATATATTTTGTTTATGTATAGTCCCATTATTCTTGTAATACAGTAAAATATTATAATATTAAAAAATATGATATTGTAAATTGCAATAATATTTAAATATTTTCAAATTTTTTGGACATTTGATTTTAGAATGAAATATGACTGACATGTTCTTGACAGGTAAATGATTCACTTAGTGCAGGGTTCTTAATTTCTGGTCCTGTAGGCCACTTTGCTGAAAAATTTAGATTCAACTAATACTGAACAGATTTGAATCGACTAATCAGAGTTGTTGGGCTTACTTGAAAATTACAGCCAGGTGTGTTTGAGCACAGTTAAACTAAACTCTGCAGGAATGAGGAATCCTGACCTAGTCGTACACGCTTTACAAAGATTTAAGTTTGTTTTTGGCTTACTGTCGGTTACTGTCAGGTTGAAGTTTTGAATACATCGAAACAGCTTTTGTAAATGCATCCCTCCAGGTGCTGATAGCTTAAAGTAGTTTATTTACAGTGTAAAATCTTCGCTGAGAGAAGAGTGCTTGCAATCCAACTCACTTAAAAACCTCTTTCTGCCTGCAGTGATTGATACTGTGTGGAGCTCTAATGTGAGTTTGAGCGTTTATAATGTGTGTTTTTATGCGCTGCAGCTCTCGGTGCTCCAAACCACAGGCCACAGTGCTGCTGTAAAGACAGCAACGACCACCTCTGATTGCTGACTTGAGCTTTTAGAGTGTAAGGAATACGCTGAAGAGATAAGATATGTGTGTGTGTGTGTGTGTGTGTGTGTGTGTGTGTGTGTGTGTGTGTGTGTGTGTGTGTGTGTGTGTGTGTGTCTGTGTGTCTGTGTGGCTTGAGGTTGAAGGCTTGTGGGTTTAAGACAGGCATGAGAACTTCATTTCTCACACAAACTCAAATGCACGTGGTCTGAAAGCATTGCCAGCTTGAAATGTTCCTGCTCAGAATACTAATTAAAATGACAAAGGAAACATCCCTCCCCTTCATTCCCTCCTGCAGATAAACCTCAGACTTTCTCATACTTCTGATGAGAAGAATGACCATTCCTCATGGGGAAATGTGGTTTTTGGCAAAGTTATGAGCTGCGAGCTACTCGTAATTTAAAGACAATGTGAATAGATTTTAAAGTCATTTTTAAGAAAGAAAATGAAAATAAGAAGGGAATTGGAAGAGTAAGAAGGAAAATCATTTGAAATGCACTGATGAATCATTCAGGATAAGAGTAGGAACAAGTTTTAAGGAAGCAAATTTAAAATTAAATTTATAATATAAATAATATATATAATGTAATAATAATAATTATATATAAATATATATATATATATAATATATATATATATATATATAAATAATATATAATTTATAATTTAAAGGGCACCTATTATGCCCCTTTTTACAAGATGTAATATTGGTCTTGGGTGTCCCCAGAATGTATTTGTGAAGTTTCAGCACAAAATACCCCCCAGTTAATTTATTAACCATTTGAAAATGTCATTTTTGGGGCCTTTTTAAAAAGAGCTGTTTTGGTGTGTACCACCTTAAATATAAATGAGCTGCATATCCCCGCCCTGCCTTTGGATGAGGGCGTAACTTGCATACCTATGGCAATAAACAGTCGGTAGAAGCAGAATGGCTGAGAGTGAGAGACTCGCTGTTTTGTATGGCATTCAGCCGTACATGTTTGAACCGGAATCAGACCCAGATGATGAAAAGACTCCGGCAGAAGAAACACAATTGAGAATGGAGCAGGACGTCTCTGAATGGTTATTTGATACATTTATGGACTTATAGAGTTTTAATCGCGTCCCCTTTGCAATTATGGATGTGCAACACACACACACACTGTGATAACATTCGCGCAATTTTTTGAAACTACAAACACAAATACTGTGATAACGTTTGCTAAGTACAAACGAAATTATATTTATGCGAGGGAACAGTTGCGTCATGTTGACATTACTTGTCGTACAGGTGCTTATGTGGCAAATGTGAGAAGATGGCTACAGAACCAGAAAATATATGCTGCAGGGAGATAGAACAGGTATTAATTTATTTACATTTGTAATTGTTGCTGCACGCCAATATCCATCGTTCTACAGCTTCGTGTCGATGTGCTGGCCTTTGTATAAACAGCAATTTTGATGTCTTGTCTTTACAGAAAACATACAAAGTTTTTAATACAATATCTTTAATATATATATATATATATATATATATTTATATACACACGTGTGGATACTGTTGTGGCCAGTCTGCAGTGTCCTAAGATGATTCTGTTTTCTTCTCAAAAAAGCTCTGAGTCAGAAGTTCCAGGTCTCCAAAAGATATTCTTTATTGCCAGGCAACAAAGTGAGATGTCAGCTTCTCATCAGGCATCACATCTGATCTAAACAGAGCCAATGAGCTATCTTTTTCTTTTTGCTCCACCCTGGCGTTTTGCCACCATTATCTATGAATACCCCTCAGCTTTGGTTTTAATGGTGGCGGATCGCCAGCCGCTATATTTTTTAAAAAACATGTTTTAATGGTTTCTTTGGTACTTTCCACAACTTACTATTGTAATTTGCATTGAATACACTATATTTCATTTACGCTTGATGCTCTCTGTGCAGAAAACCCGGTGCTTTCCAGTGTTGTTCATACAAGCTATTCTCTACTGGTAATACGTTAATAATCAATGAATTTTCCCAACACATCCCCCCTTTGGGGCTCTCTTTAGCCCCACCTCTATGCCCTTATCCCAGAGCATGTCCTCATAGGTCAGCCTGTTTCCTTCTTCTTTCTTAGTGACCAAGAACAGTCACCCATCTTTTTCTACCAAGTGACCTTCCCATGGGGACACACTCCAGAGGAGAATGAGACCAAACATCTCCCCCCTTTGTTTGTCTAGAGAGGAGTAAAAGATCCCATCTCCCTACCTAAAACCTTCTTTTAGGGGGATACTTCTTCACATTTCAACTGATTCACAAGCTTTGGTTATATCAGTAGATTAATGCACTTCAGTGATTACACCATACAGTAATAGAATAATGGCAGTAGTAGAATGCACATATATATATATATATATATATATATATATATATATATATATATATATATAGTCCCACAATGCCAGAGGAACTCTCAGGCGCTTCCGGTGGCCTGGAGCGCTATCTGGGCTGCTCCACCGTTGCCAGAGGTACCTGGACCTGCCTAAGGTACTATCTGGAGTTGGGACTGACAGCGGGTTTTTAAACCACCAGTAGAGTCAGCCCTTGCTGCTAAGCACTGAGGTGCTCGTCGATCCTTCTTCTTTTCACCAGTGGAACGTGAGTGCACATTACATTCAAAAGTGAAATTTTTAGAGGTTAAATGATAAAAACAGAAAAACTTTCATATTCTTTTCTTTTTTAAGCGGGTTGCATCATCCCTCGGTGGTGTGCCGGATGATGGCCTGCTTCTGACCTTCATTCGTCCCCTCTCATTCTTTAAAGTGATATTTAATAGTGTGCAGGTATTCTATAATAATGGAAAAACAAAAATGAAAATAAAAATTGGAAGGGGGTTTATGCCAAAATAACAAACAAAACATCCACTTACTAACTGCCTACTCTACCCATTGTCTGAAATGCTTACTTGAGTTTTTGCCCCAAAAGAAAATACATGTTCTTGACTACCTCCCTCTCTATCAAAAACAGCATTAAATTCAGGGTCAAAAATAAAAAAGTGGCACCCCTTCCTTACACCCCAGTTAGGGATCTTTACGGGAATTCGTCCAGTTCATCCAGACCTGGACCTATTGGATACACTCCAGTTGTCGTGGTGCATCCAATGTCAACCCCAGATTGTTTTACAGACACATTCATCATCTGCTTAGCTGCTGCACCTGCCATCATTGATCTGAGAAAAGGTAACACACAACAGAACAACAGTACAAAAATTCCAATAGCAACTGCTATTATTACTCCCACCTTCCAGCATTTACAGTGACCTCTGTTCTCAGACTCTTTAGCTTCTTCATGGCTTTGGTAAAGGATCCATCAGGTGCTGTATTGTTTGGGATAAAGGTACAACAGTCAATTCCAAACATCACGCAATCCCCGCCTTTTTCCGCGAGTAACCAATTCAGCGCTTGTCTGTTCTGCCAGGTCATTTTACTGGTGTATTTCAATTGTTCTCCCAGAGCAATCAGAGCATAATCTGTGTAATTAATAAATCTCTGCTGATTATAGTAAATGTAGTTAATCCATTCAGCATTCTTATTTGGGGTTATCCAGACAAATATAGACTCAAATCCTGATTTCACTTCATCTTTTGCTTTAAATTCATGTGGTATGCCTCTAGGCTGGCCTATTGCGTCTATTATCACATTAGGATCTGGTTTGTATGCTCTTTTGGTTCTATGTCCGGGAGTTACATGCTGGCTTGGTGTTTCATCATCTGGGTCCCAATCAATCATTGTTACTTCTTGAGCTAGTCTTACTCTAGCACATATCCCTTTCCACCCTTTTGGTAAGGTGGCTCTTAGTCGTTTGCCTCCACAAATCCAAAAATGATCAGCAATTGCTTCATCTATTGCTTCAAATTGATCTATTATTGGGAAGGCTAGTGTGGCATTTTCACAGGCTTCTTTAGTTGTAATAAATGTCATGTTAATATTTACAGTAGCTGTAGCATATATTCCACTAAATGTTTTATGTACACCTGGTTTGTAATACATATCCCTATCCAAGTGCCAAATTATTCCACACTGTCCTTGAAAGGTTCCATAATCTACATCTCCTTTTGACTTGTTAAAACATTCATATATCAAAGTTCGGTCAAAAACATAGTTACTGGGAGTTTCTCTTCGCCTTAGATCAATTCTTACATCTAATTTTCTACATACATCTCC
The DNA here is from genome assembly GCF_024489055.1 of Chanodichthys erythropterus. NCBI lineage: Eukaryota > Metazoa > Chordata > Actinopteri > Cypriniformes > Xenocyprididae > Chanodichthys > Chanodichthys erythropterus. Next base: position 44,271,411 of record NC_090231.1, read on the forward strand.
CCAATATTCTTGCTCATAGTACCTGTGATAGTATTTACTTCCCAGTAATGCCAGACACTCTGCAGGGCAATAAGGAGCAACTCGCCCTGATATATTTACACAGTGATTCGAGTAAAATCTGGCACAGTGTGCAAAGCTATATTCGTCAGGCACCACTGTTAACTTTTTCAAGGGAGATGGCGAACACAACAAACAAGTCTTTCTCTTTGATTGTTTGGCAGTATAGTCTGCCCACTTGTACCACTCATTGTGATGAGCAATGTCCATCAATTTTTCTTTGTGCATTTCTAAAGCCATATCATACCCTAATCCTTCATAGTCAGTGTTATTTAGGTCAGCATCTCGTTTCCTTATAGATCTATTTACAACAGTACCTTGAGTTGAATTAATCATTTTGAGTTGGATCACTTCCGATGATCTCCTCAAGGTCTTGAAGATTGAGGGTGGGAAAGTCTCCTGTGAGGTTGAGACCTGGGAGGTCACTGGCTGGGGATCCGCTGTCTGCAGTGGGCAGGTCAATACCTTGGAGTTCGGTGAGGAATCCATTTGGCTGAGGTTGTTCACTGGTGGAGGGTCCTGCCTCAGGAGATTGGTCACCTGACAGCTCTGGATCAGTGGTAGCTGATTCAGCAGGTACATCAGCAGCAGGATCAATGTCAAGACCCTCCTCCACAGCTTCACCTGCTTGTGGGGCGTCATCCTGTCCCCGCATCTCATCTTGTGTCTCAGGTTGCTCAGCTTCCCTAGAAGAAGGTTCAGCAACAACATTACTAGATCCCTCACCTGGATCCCCTGGCCCCTCCCCTTCTTGGGCATCTTGGTCTGCATCTTCTTCTGCATCCCCTGCCTCTTCTTCTCTCCGTCTCAGCCTTGGCACCCTAGTACAATGATTCAAATGATACCAAGTCGTTCTCCCTTCTACTTTGACTGCAGTTGGAGTTGCTCTTAAGGTCCTTCTCGCCTTGGCTCATTCAATCTTCTCCTAAAAACTCTCAAATAGACCTGATCTCCAGGAAGCACAGGACAGGGTGCCTCTTCCTCCTCTCTTGGCCCCCTATTTTGCTCCTGAGTATGTATGGCTTCATGTATGGCAGTCAATTGTCTCATATAGGCCCTTATTTCAGTCTCAAGCTGTTCTAGGGGCGGTCCTTCATACGGGCCTCTCAAATGGGGCGCAGGCATGAGTTTCCCTGTCAACATCTCATGGGGAGTCAGATTTGTCACTCTGTTAGTTTGCATGCGATAACTCATAAGGGCAAGGGGTAACGCATCTACCCAGTTAAGTTTTGTATCTGCACAAATCTTGTTGAGTTTGGCCTTGAGGGTGCCATTAGCACGCTCAACAATACCCTGGGAGGAAGGGTGGTAAATGCAGCCTAATCTCTGCTTGATTCGTAGCTGTTGTATTACTGTCTTTACTGTTCTTTGAATGAAGGCTGAGCCATTGTCAGAACTAATCTGGGATGGTATGCCAAATCTTGGGATGACCTCTCTGGTCAAGAATCTGATTACTGTCTTAGCTCCTTGATCTGCTGAGGGTTCTGCTTCCACCCATCTACTAAATCGGTCTATTATCACTAGCATGTATCTTTTCCCCCTTACAGATTTAATCATGTCCACATAATCTAGTACTAGGTGTTTGAAGGGTCCCTCTGGAACTGGTATTGAGCCTAGTGGTGTTGCTGTTCCTCTTCTAACATTGTTTTGTGCACAGACTTCACATTCACTTAAGTACTCATCTACTCTTTGTTGTATATAGGGTGACCAGAATCCCTGTCTTTTTATTTTCTTTAAGATCTCCCCCCTTGCGCAATGGGCAAACCCATGCGCATCCGTTATTAAAATGTTCAATAATGGGTTTGGAGCTATCATGAATCCTTCATGAGAGCGCCAAAGTCCATTAGCATCTCTTGTTGCCCCTCGTTGTTGCCATATTGCTACTTCATAAGGGGGTGCTCTGTTTTGCATTTCACTTATGTGCTCAAGAGTTGGAACCGGTTGGATTAAAACTGATGGTGCCATCACAGCCAACTGACACCCTGAGGCCTGTTTGGCAAAAGAGTCCGCAGCATTATTTCCTTTTATTACAAAATCATTACCTTTCTTATGTGCCTGACATTTAATGATAGCCAACCTTGTTGGGTACATCATAGCCGAAATCAATTTAGTAATTTAGTCTCCATGTTGGATTGGTGTTCCATCTCTCTTTTTGAACCCTCTTTGTTTCCATACTGCTCCAAATAAATGGCATACTCCATGTGCATATGCAGAGTCAGTATAGATGTTTGCTACTTGATCTTTTGCCAATAAACATGCCTCAGTAAGTGCCCGTAATTCTGTCAACTGTGCTGAGCATGGCTGTTCACAATGTTTGAGTAAGACCGGGAAAAAGTCATCTCCTTCTCATTTTACAACTGCAAATCCAGCATGGTTCCCCAAATGATCTCTAAAACATGATCCATCAACAAAATAGTCAACATTTGCATCAGAAATTGGAATTGATTCCAAATCTGGTTTCAATCGAGTGAAAGCCAGAGATTCTGTCACACACTCATGTGGGGTTCCTTCTCCCTCCAAAGGGATGAAGTTTGCTGGATTTGTTGTTGTACATCGTTTGATAGTAATGTCAGGATATGTTAACAGGCTAGAATACGTAAGGCATCTTGCCTGTGTCAAAACAAATCTTCCTTTTTCTAACAGTTCAGCCACCTTGTGGTGTGTATATATAATGACTGGGTAGCCCATTGTCACAGTGGATGCTTTGTCATAAGCAAAATATACAGCTGCTAAGCCTTGCTGATAGCATGGCGGGTAGCCTTGGGCTACACTATCCAATTTGGTACTATAGTAAGCAAGTGGCTGCTTTTTCCTGCCACTGCATGTCTCTTGCATTAGTACCGCTGAAGCATAGCCATCTTTTCTATCAGCAACATATAAATGAAATACCTTACCATAGTCTGGTGTAGCAAGTGCAGGAGCAGTTTGGAGCTCCTTTTTTAATGTTTCAAAGGCAATCAGTGCCTCAGTATCCCATACAAGTTTTGCTCTGAGATTTTGATGACCAGCTTGTTTCATCATCGCCCGTAATGGGGCTGTTTTTATTGCATATTCTTCAATCCAATCAGCACTAAACCCTGTCATACCTAAAAAGGTCATCATTTGGCCCACAGTTTGGGGCTGTGGTGCTTTGCTAATTCCTTCTAATTGGCTTGGAGAAATTGCTTTTGTCTGGTGAGCAATAATTCGGCCTAAATATTCTACTTGTGTCATACAATACTGTAACTTTTCTTTTGAGGCCTTGTGACCTCCTTCTGCTAATTTAGTGAGCACTTTGATGGAATCTTGATGGCACTGTTCCAATGTTGTTGAGCAGATTAATAAATCATCCACATATTGTATCAGTGTGCTATCCAGTCTCAGATCTTCCAAATCAACCTTTAATACTTGGTTAAATACATGTGGTGAGTGTTTGAACCCCTGGGGCATCCTGGTGTATGTATACTGTTTACCTTGGTAAGTGAAGGAAAAAAGGTGTCTGCTCTCTTCCGCTAGAGGAACGCTGAAAAACACAGAACAGAGATCAATAACTGTGAAGTAATTAGGAGCAGGTGGAACATTCGTCAACAACGTGTGTGGATTTGGGACCTCAGCAGGCCAATCTTCCACTACCTCATTCACTGCCCTTAGGTCATGGACTAACCTCCACTTTGACTTATTGGCTTTCTCAATAGGTAAAATGGGCGTGTTACAATAGCTAAGTGTTTCAATTAACACCCCTGCTTTAATTAACCCTTCAATTGTTTTCCTAATCCCTTCCACTGCTTCAGGCTTGAGTGGGTATTGTTGTTTCCTGGGTAACTGAACACCTGGCTTTGTCTTAATTCTCACTGGGTTGGCAGATTTTACTAAACCTACATCTGTATCATGTTTGGACCACAATTTTTGTGGTACTTTTTGTTCCATTTCCATCATCAATTCATCCAATTTGGAATTCAATTCTCTTTTCGTTTCCCTAGTTTCCACTATCATTTTTGGTATTCCCCTCATTTTAGTCTGACAGAGAATTTTAAGATACATCATATCTGTAGTTTGAAAGATAAATGGGTTTTCTGTGGCCTCCCATGCTTTCCCTTTTGCATGTAGCATCATTGGTCCTAAGTCCTCAGGTCAACATCCCTCACTTATGTACAGAGTAACATGTGGAGTTGAATTATCTACCTTAAACTAATCTTGGACAAACCTATTTTCTTCAATTTGTAAGGCTGCTCCCTTTGATCCCACTACTAAATACTCAGAGTTTAAGGGTATTTCCAGTTCTTTGGTCTGATCTAACCACTGTTTTTCTAGCTCAGGGTCTCTGGTAGGGTCATATCTCATTGTGCAATGAAATTCAGTTTCAGGTATGACTGGATTCTTAAGTTGTTCTTTTATATATTTTCCCCATTTGTTAATAGTTTCTCCTACTTCTTTTTCCAGATTCCCTAGCCAATATATATTTGCCTGTGGTTCTTGTGAGCTTTGTTCTTCTGTTACTACCATCTGTCTAATTCCCTTGTCATCTATATATATTCCTTCTGGAGAGCACCATATTTGTAGTTTCAGTTTGCATATTGCATCTCTTCCTAACAAATTAACTGGTGTCTGTTCTGATATTAGGACTGGAATCTTTATTTCAGAGTCTTTGACTTTTATGGTGACAGGGGCCGTCATTTGGATTAGCTGCGTTTGTCCCGAGAATCCTACTGTCTTGACATATTTGCCAGACTTGGGGAGATGAGAGGCATATTTTGGGCTTAGACAAGAGAAAGTGGCCCCCGTATAAAACATCATTGGCGTTATCTTGTCCTCCACTTTAACCTGCAGCATAGGTTCTTGATCAGCATCAGAAGATATCATTGGAAGCTTATTCTTCCCCGTAGGATTCTCTGGGCATCCCTAATATCCTTGATTCTTGTTATGTCCGAATTGGTTGCATCCCCAACACATTCCTGGAGGACCATTCTTCTGTTGACTGTTGAATTGTCTCCCTCTTCCTCTTCCTCTTTGCTGCTGTTCAGCTGGATTCCTGTTATTCTGTTGTTCAGGTAAGTAGATCACAATTGGTGCATTGGGTTTGTTGCACACCTCCTGCGGGTGCAGGCGTGTTCTGAGGGACTGGTGCTGGTACTGATGCTGGTGCTGCTGCCATTACTGGAGCCTGTGCTGGTGTCACAACTGAAGCTTGCATAGGTGGGCTTGACATGTTCACTGTGGCCATCACTGCAGTTTGGTCTTCACTACTCTTCAAGGTAGCTTGAACTTTTTTCTTTTTGCTGGCCAGGTCTTCTAGCTGTAGTTGAGTCAATTTTCTTTGCAGTTCTCTTTCTTGGTTCTTCGGTTTTTGTTCATTCTTCCTATATTGTTCCACTGCATGGGCCACATGGTCACAGAACTCCTTTGTTGTCTTTGAGTTCAGGCCCACTACATCTTCCAATCTTGCTTTCACTGCTGAGGGCATGGCTTCCACTATGGGAGTTCTGAAAAGTGTTGTCATCACTATGTCTCCCTCTGGATCCTTTTCCAGTTCTTCTTTCCATCTTCTTAATTGTTTCTGGATGTAGGAGGTAGGGTTCTCCATTTCTCCCAGCTGTTCTCCTTTCAGTAGCTTGGGATCCATTTGTGTCGGGTAGTGTTTCCTCAGTACTCTCCATATCATGAATCGGTACTGATCAAAGGTGGTGGCATCCTTCCTTGTTCCTCCTACTGCAGACTTCAAACCTGCATCCTCAAGGATCTCGTTGTTCTTGGCTCCTCCCACACTCTTTGCCAGTAGGGCCTTGATGTCTCCAATGGCCAGTATCTTTCCCATTGTTTCTGCTTCCAATAGTCGAATCCATTTTCCAGCTCCTTCATGTATGTCTGGTAGACGAGCCACAAGTCCTTCCAAGTCTTGTCCCGCCCAGGGCACGTATTGCGCCTGTTCCCCCTTAATCAGGATGGGGAGTTGCTTGTTCTTCTTTTGTAGTATAGGTACTTGGGATACAGGGGTCGTCATGTCATGTGTGACCTCCGGTTACAACATTGAGTTGTGTCCTCCTGGAGAGTATCTCCCTTGTGCTTGAAAGGGGTTTAGATCACCCCAATTCCCTGCCAGGTTTCCTATTTGGTATGGTGTTAGGATTGGCATGGACTCTGCAGGGGATATGAGTTCTTCACTGTTTCTCCACATTGGATCTTCTGGAGGTATTTTCTCAAGTCGAAGGGTTCCTGAGACCCTTCTATATTCCTCCTGTGAGCTGTTTCTTCTGTGTCTTCCTAAAGGGCTGGCTGAGTGTGCTCTTCTTCTTTGCCAATGTTCGTCCTCATCTTCCCCAAGGCTCCTTCTCAGGTGTTGAGCCCTTCTAGTCAGGCGTCTTTGTTGTTTTTCCAGGCTTAGCTTTTTGTTCAACTCATGATCCAATAAATCCACACTGCCACTTTCTTTCTGTTCTTGTGTCATGAGTTCATTGTCGTCATCTCTTCCAGCTCTGTTTAGCTCCTGTATGGCTTCTCCCATATAGAAATAGGGATTGTTCAATAATGGATTTCTTTTTCCTCCTCCTTTTCGTTCTTCTTCTTGTCTTTTTTGTTTTACATAGGAGCAGTCCATCAGTGGGTTCCTTTGTTCTTCTTCCCTTTGTTCTTGTTGTTGTTGTGTCTTTGTGTTCGCTGTTAGCCTTCTCTTCATTGGTACAGGCTTATTAGCTTTTCTCTGTCCATTGCTCTCTTGATAGCTTCCTTGCTCGTCATCTTTTTGGTGGGTGTGCTCCTCTTCTCTTTCTCTTATTTGTTGTTCTTCATCATCTTCTTCATCAGTTTCATCAATACTTAAATGTCCATCCACCTCTAATGTACCTCTTACCATAGGCATTTGCTTTTTTACTTCCTGATAGGGAGGTGCATAGGGAGGTGGGCGCTCTGCCTTTTCTTCCATTTTCTTTTTCTGCTCTTCCATTTGTTTCTTCTTGTGATCTTTTATTGCTTGCTGTATGAAGAGATCTAAAACCTCCTGCTCTTTTTGTCTCTTTTGTTCTCTTTTCTTAGTTTTGTCATGTGGTTTATGGTTCTTTATTAATGCTCTCATTTCTCTACACATTGCTACATCAAATGTTCCCTCTGCTGGCCATTTTGTTTTTAATTTTTTTGTCCTTTTTTCCCACTTTTTTGATAATTTCTTAATAATATCTCTACATATGGGGTATTGTGTTATTATTCGTTCTACTGGTATGTCTGTTTCTGGTGACTTCGAAGCCATTGTGTCTTAAGACCAATCTTTTACCTCTTTAACCCCAGTTAAATCATTTTCCAATTTAATTTTAATTCTTCACCGGATTAGTCAGACGAGGACCACTAAAAGTATCCGACCCCTGACCTTCACCGGACTGGCACTGGGTTGAGGACTTTAAAACAATAGTTTGATGGTCTTTCTTTTTCTCATGTATTTTAAAATTGCTTTTATTTGTACCTCAGTCAATGGCTTCGGAGTCACGTCTTCCAGATCCAGCCAACTGTAATTGTTGCGTTTCCAAATAATGTCTTCCCCCAAGCAGATCAATTCAAAACTCCAGAGCTCGTTCTCCTCAACTCTCCGGCCAATTGCTGTTATTCCTCCTGCCCAATATGAATAAGTGAGACATGGGGTTAAATTTGCATTAAATCCTCCTACTACTGTTATTGAAATTTGTAATTGTGTTTTGGGAAAGGTAATAAAATCCAATGGCTCAAACACTTCAATCAAACTTTCTCTTTCTCTAGTATTCAAAATCCTCCTCCCCTTCCTCCCCCTCTTTCGCTTCTGCTTCTCTGCTTGAAGGTCTGTCATCTTCCACAGTCACTGGCTGCTCCTCCACTTCCCTTTTGCCCCTCCTTATCTCCACCCACAAGTGATGTATGTTCTCTGGGTTGTTCCTTAGCACCACCGACACTGTCAGTTTTCCCACTGTCCAATTAGTGGTTGTGACACTTTTGACTCCTTTTGAATCCTGTCACTTCCCCACTGTACTGGCCTTGTGCATGTACTTACAATGATGTAAATGTTTTTTCAGTATAGTTGCTCCCCCCAAATCCTGAGGCCAACGATACCCAACATTTCTTTTCAAATATGGAATGAGAATTGGGTCTAATTCTATTTCTGCTGTTGTCAGCAATGTCTCCAGAAGTGTTGTTCTGGGATGGCAAAATTTAGCTAAATATGACCTTAGTTTTTCAAGCGTTACTTGCTTTTTAATTTCTTCACTCCAATTCACTAAAGGCCATTCCTTTTCAATCAATTTTGCATTGGTGACTTTTACCAAATCTCTCAGCAACTGTTCTTTTTTTCTGTTCAGTGAGTTCCCCTCTCTGCCCATTAATGTCTATATATTCAGTTTCAAGCCAAAAATTATTTCGTATCCCTTGGGACTCTTTTAATGCTTGTCTAAATTTGGTTTCTTCTCTTTCTAGCCTCAAATACTCCCTCATTCTATCCTTCTCATATTCTGAGACAAATAATTCAAACATGGATCCTGGCCAACTGTTGCTTCTTGGAAAGGAATCTCTCTGTTTCTGCTCTACTGCACACTCACACACGCACACACCTCTCTCCCCTCCTCAAGCTCACGGACACTTCAATGCGCACTCACACACCCGGGATTTCACTCACACTTCTTATACAATATACTTACAATACATTAACTTTTTTCTGATTTTTGTGACAGTGGGAAAACAATTCAGTCTTGTTTAATTATTTTATTTATCAACGGCTGTATTTCTTTATCTGGATCACAGCGTCTGCAATCTGGAAAATGTCCAAATAATCTGCAACACAAAGTCTTTGGAGTATTTTTTGTTCTCACATATATTTTCTCACATTTTACATTTCCATTTTTATTTTGATTCTCATTGTCCATTAATAAGCTTGTTTTCCCAATTCACAAAAATACCTTTAAATACTTTCATCAATTCTAAGCATACTTTTTCCTCAATGCAAATTATACAAAGCCAAAGAATTCTTCTATCCACCTTATTTTTATACACTTATTATACAACACAGTTACTGGGCTGCCCACTCTTCACAAGGCTTCCCTGACACACATCAAACAACAAACGCACTTCTGCGCACACACATTCCTCTGTGCCTCCTTCAGGCAGACAGAGATGCACTTCTGCATAAAACACTTCTAATGTAGCCAACTTCTGGCAAAACGCATTTCTGCGTGTAAAATACTACTTCTACAGCCAACTTCTGGCTAAACACACTTCTGCGTGTTAAATACCTCTAAAGCCAACTTCTGGCACAACGCACTTCTGCGTGTTAAATACTACTAATCTACGCATGTGCTATCTTCAAAGACCTGGAAATTGTTCCTCATTTAGTTATTCAAAATAAGTCATTTTAATCAATTTAAATTTAGGTTCGTTTGGCTGAGGTCTTATAGTTACCACCCAGGCACCAGCTCACAAGGGGTCATACAAAACAAATATAAGCAAAAGTGCTTACCTCTTTGTTTTGGAGCCTTTTTGTTTTGTAGGGCCTCCTGCAGCAGTCCCGCCGTGGGGGTCACCTCTGACCTCTCGCTGCTCCTGGCTGGGGCTCGCCAATTATGTTGTGGCCAGTCTGCAGTGTCCTAAGATGATTCTGTTTTCTTCTCAAAAAAGCTCTCAGAGTCAGAAGTTCCAGGTCTCCAAAAGATATTCTTTATTGCCAGGCAACAAAGTGAGATGTCAGCTTCTCATCAGGCATCACATCTGATCTAAACAGCGTTAATCAGCTCGTTTTATATGTTTTTCTTATCGTTACAGAGCCAATGAGCTATCTTTTTCTTTTTGCTCCACCCTGGCGTTTTGCCACCATTATCTATGAATACCCCTCAGCTTTGGTTTTAATGCTGGCGGATCGCCAGCCGCTATATTTTTTAAAAAACATGTTTTAATGGTTTCTTTGGTACTTTCCACAACTTACTATTGTAATTTGCATTGAATACACTTATATTTCATTTACGCTTGATGCTCTCTGTGCAGAAAACCCGGTGCTTTCCAGTGTTGTTCATACAAGCTATTCTCTACTGGTAATACGTTAATAATCAATGAATTTTCCCAACAATACACACTATAGAGCAAAGAGATGTGTTTTCTGTCAGTTTAAATCTAGACTAAAAACACATCTCTTTGCTCTTGCATACACATAACACATTATCAATACATTAACATTTTTCAAATCCGTTAAAGGATTGTTACGCTGCAATAATTAGGTCGGCCGGAACCGAGAACATTTCCTATAACACTAGATATACCTGTACATCAGAACAAGAATGGCATCTACGCTAATATCTGTCTCTCTGCTTATCCTGAGGTTTGCCGGGTGCTGGATCCAGGCCGTATCCAGGTCAGATGGAGAACCTGCGTCTGGACCTGACTACAACGTAGCCCAGGATCCCCGTATCCGCTTACATATATTTATATATAATCGATTTTTAATCTCTATAATAAAAATGTACAATTCAGATTTTGATCTCCATATACATTTACATATATATATCTTCCAAGGGGTTTTTTCCCTCCTAGGACTTTTTTCCCAGTGCTAGCACGCTGGGTTTTTCTCCTAGGTGGGTTTTTTCCACCCCTGGAAGTCAGCCGACATTGGCTTAATGTAGCACCATCTTGTATATGTTACATATTACCACGCTTGTTTGTACAGTTTTAACCACTTCCCTTTTTTTCTGTGCTTCTAATATGTAAAGCTGCTTTGAAACAATTACCAATTGTAAAAGCGCTATATAAATAAATTTGACTTGACTTGACTTGACTATACAAACAAGGTTTAAATTATATACACAGACATTCTACGACGACGACAACAACTTTAGACGCATTTGTTGTTGAATTGGCTGACATCGACTGAAATGACTATTTGCTCAAAAAACATTAAATACACTTAACTTACTTCTTCTAGAGGTGACGTTGGATCGCGAACAGTAGGCAACGATCCACACTTGAGGATTAACTTTGAAGCAAGACCTGCTTTGAATTGACCCTCGTTCTCAAAACAGTCAGTCAAAAAATGATTCGCGCAAACATAAACGTATTTTGGAATTTTGAGTGGCGCCTTTCCATCGTAAATAAAATCCATCCACTGCGTTTTCAGTGGCTCTGATTACGGAAGTAATTGAAAACGTAATCGGTTACTAATGTAACCTCGGTTCCCTGAGATACGGAACGAGTACTGCGTATAGGGAAAGGTCTCCTTTTTCCCCGTTACTGAAGCCTTTTTCAACAACGCAGTGTAACTGCATCGTCATTGGTTCACTCATAGACAAGTTGTTGAACCAATGACGGCGCGGCATAGCTGCACGATCTATGGCGACAGAGCGCGCAAATATTCCCGCCGAAATGGGCGGGGTTTAGGGCTATATAAGCGGGCGTTTCGCCATAGGATTTCAGGTCATTCGACTGAAGCGACGACACTGAAGCCACAGCCTCGTGGCACGGCATGTAACGCAGTACTCGTTCCGTATCTCAGGGAACCGAGGTTACGTTAGTAACCGAGTACGTTCCCTTTCGATACTTCACTCGTACTGCGCATGGGGAGCGAATTCAACCGCGCCATGTCACAGCAGGGAACGACTGGACTTGTCTTGGGCACCGTGAGGGAACCAGAGGACAAGTGAGAAGGCCGGAGCCGTCGAACCCTCGTTGCACTACAAAAAGGGAGTTAACTCCCAGAGTGGCATGAAGCGGAGCTCGATAGAGGCCGCTGGATCATACCGAGAGGACCCGAGCTTGTAAGGTCGGAACGTCCAAATGATAAAATCTGACAAAAGTAGACGGCGAGGACCAGCCAGCTGCCTCACAGATGTCTTTAATCGAAACTCCACTAGACCAGGCCCAACAGGAAGCCATTCCTCTAATAGAGTGAGCTCTAACTCCTATGGGGCAGTCGAGGCCCATAGAGGAGTAACAAAGAGCAATAGCGTCGACTATCCAACGTGAAAGATGTTGCTTTGAGACCGAAGACCCCTTGGTGCGGCCACCAAAGCAGATAAGAGCTGATCAGATTGCCGAAAAGGCTGTGATCGATCAACGTAGGTCCTTAATGCCCTGACAGGGCAGAGTAGTTCCAACTCTCGCTCGTCCGACGAGGGAGGAAGCGCTGAGAGGGAAATAACCTATGCTCTGAATGGAGTCGAGAGCACCTTAGGGACGTAGCCATGCCTAGGTTTCAAAACGACTTTGGAGTCGTTGGGCCCGAACTCAAGGCATGCAGGGCTCACGGAGAGGGCCTGCAAGTCACCAACTCGCTTAACTGATGCTAATGCAAGCAGCAGAGCGGTTTTGAGCGTCAGGGGCCTGAGGTCAGCTGAACGCAGTGGCTCAAAGGGAGGCCCTTTAAGAGCTCTGAGGACCAAAGAGAGGTCCCAGGTGGGAACAGTGAGAAGACGAGGAGGATTTAATCGCCTAGAACCTCTCATGAAACGCACCACGAGGTTGTTTCGTCCCACTGACTGGCCAGCGATAGGAGCGTGAAACGCTGCAATGGCTGCTACGTAAACTTTGAGCATTGAAGGGGTGCGACCCAGATTCAAATGCTCCTGGAGAAAAGACAGTATCGGAGATATGTCACACTCCACTGGGTCTATGTTGCGTGTAGAACACCAGTCAACAAAGACCGACCATTTCTGGGCGTAGAGGCGTCTTGTGGACGGAGCTCTCGCCTGAGAAATGGTATTCAGCACGTCCCCGGGGAGGTTGGCAGGCTCCCGTCGAGGGACCAGAGGTGCAGAGCCCAGAGTTCTGGCTGGGGATGCCAAATCGTCCTGTTCGCCTGAGAGAGGAGGTCCCGTCTCAGGGGGATCGGCCACGGAGCTTTTGTGGAAAGCCTGAACAGCTCTGAGGACCAAACTTGGCTCCTCCAGAGCGGGGCCACCAGGAGGACTCTGTGCTCGTCTTCCCTGATTCGTCTGATGACCTGTGGGATCAGAGCGATCGGGGGAAAAGCGTAAAGGAGGGTGCTGGGCCAGACATGGGCCAGCGCATCCTCCTCCTTCGAGAAATAAATTGGGCAGTGAGAGTTGCCTTCTGAAGCGAAGAGGTCTACCTCTACCTTTCCGAAGAACTCCCAGATCATGAGAACCGTCTGGGGGTGGAGCATCCACTCATCTGAGGGGACATTGCTCCGAGATAGCATGTCTGCTCCCAAGTTTGTTCTCCCGGGTATGTGAGTCGCCCTGAGCGACTGAAACCTCGGTGATGCCCATTCCAGAAGACGCTTCGCCAGAGCGCATAAGCGGCTGGACGAAAGATCGCCCTGGTGATTTATGTATGACACCACTGTCATGCTGTCCGACTGGACTAAGACGTGGCGCCCTGTCAGGTGTGCCTGGAACGCATGAAGGGCTCGAATCACTGCCAACATCTCGAGGCAGTTGATGTGCAGATGGCATTCCTCGTCCCTCGCAAAGAGCGCCCCAACTTGTGTTGGACGCATCCGTTGAAAGCACCGTCCTTCTGGACACTGCCTGTAGGGGTACCCCTTGGCTGAACCATACAGGGTTCATCCAGGGTTTCAGAGCTGCCAAACAGGCCTGATTGACCCTGAGACGCAGGCGGCCGTGCCGCCAGGCATGAGGAGGGACCCGGAACTTCAACCAGTACTGCAGAGGCCGCATCCGAAGAAGGCCGAGCTGCAGAACCGGGGAGGCAGAAGCCATCAGCCCTAGCATCCTCTGGAAAAACTTCAGAGGGAAATAGGCTCTGTTCCTGACCGATGCCGCGAGCTGCTGAATGGCCAGAGCGCGCTCTGGAGATACTACAGCCGTCATACGGACTGAGTCGAAAACTGCACGCAGGAATGTTATACGCTGGCTGGGGAGCAGTGAGCTCTTGGCAAAGTTGACCCTGAGACCCAGGCACTCCAAGTGGCTGAGTAACACGGATCTGTGATGCTCCAGCTCGGCTCGTGACTGGGCTAGAATGAGCCAGTCGTCGAGGTAATTGAGTACCCGGATTCCCATCTGTCTCAGTGGGGAAAGCGCCGCGTTCATGCACTTGGTAAAAGTGCGAGGAGCTAGGGACAGTCCGAATGGAAGGACCATATATTTCTAAGCCACACCCTCGAACGCGAATCTCAAGAATCGCATGTGATGGGGGGCTATCTGGATGTGAAAGTATGCATCTTTTAGGTCCAGCGAGCAGAACCAGTCCCCGGGGCAAACCTGCGCGAGGATCTGCTTCAGCGTTAGCATCTTGAACTTCCGTCTCATGAGGGAGAGGTTCAAGAGCCTGAGATCTAAGATGGGTCTGAGACCGCCATCTTTTTTGGGAACTAGAAAATAACGGCTGTAGAACCCCGAATTGCTCTCTGAGGGGGAGACTATTTCTATAGCTCCTTTCCTCAGAAGAGACATGACTTCGGCTCGGAGGACATGAACGTCGTCTGTGTTGACTGAAGTCTGAAGCACCCCGCTGAAGCGCGGGGGCCTTCGGGCGAACTGAAGCGAGTAGCCTCGACTTATGGTTCCCAGAACCCAGCTTGACACTCCGGGGATGGCCCGCCAGGCCTCGGCCTGCGTGACAAGGGGCTGAATGGTATCGGGTGACGGGCCGCCAATCGGGGGCCCGTGCACCGGAGAGAGTGGAAGAGGAACTTCGCTCTTTCTTAGAGAAGGTAGAATATTCATAGTGTTCGCCATAAGAATTGCGTTTTGCATGGACGCAGCACTGGGCCCAGTTAGCACAACACTGAACATATCTCCTACGCCCGGAGCTGAACGAGGCAGAGGGGGGGTGGAACGAAAGAGCTTTTGGGGTGGTCCGGCTGTGGCGAGACTTTGCCCCATCCTCTTCCTTCCTGAAATATCAGGAGGGCTTAGGCCGGGGTCCCTGACATTGCCTCGGGATGGAGGAGCGCTTACGATGGCGCTGTTCCTTGGGTGGTGCTGCCTGAGAGGTAGAGGGGGCAGGTTTGTTCTGCTGAGCTGGCACAGACTTGGGGCGGCTGGAAGCAGACGTGGAGCTAGGGCGTTTAGGCAGGAAGTGTCGCATAGCCTGAGACGACTCTTGTGCTGCAGTAAAACGCTCCGTAAAGCCCTCTACTGCTGGCCCGAAGAGACCAGAAAGAGAGACCGGGGCATCCAAAAAGGCCATCTTGTCCATCTCCTTAATCTCGTTCAGGTTGAGCCACAAATGGCGCTCAAGCACGACCAGGCTGGCCACGGATCGTCCAATAGCCTGAGCTGTGGCTTTTGTGGCACGCAGGGCTAAGTCAGTGGCGCTGCGGAGGTCACGGAAGGCAGGTGCATCGACGCCGGACTCATCCAGAGAACGGAGGAGCTTCGCTTGAAACAACTGGAGAATAGCCATGGCGTGCAGCGCTGAGGCAGCCTGGCAGCCAGGGGAGAAGTGGTCCCGCAGGGCTTGGATGGAAGGGCCCTCTTAGTTTTCCAACCCACAGCCGTGGGGGGACAGAGGTGAGCCGCCACCGCTTCGTCCAGGGGCGGTAGATGCTCGTAACCCTTCTCTTCAGAGCATTCCACAGAGGTGAGAGCTGAATAATTCGTAGTACATAGGCGGGCAGAATACGGGGCGCGCCACGACTTCGTCAGCTCGTTGTGAACCTCTGGGAAAAACGGCGCGGTGCGTTGACGAGGGGCTTGGCGGGAACCATTCACTGAAGAAGGCGATCCGCGAGCGCAGAGAGGCGAGACTCATGTTCTCACAGTGAGAACACGAGGTCCCGGTGAGCGCGGCCTCTGCATGGGGTCTGCCCAGGCAGCCGACGCACACACCGTGACCGTCGTCGTCATGCAGAGGGGCTCTGCATGTGCCACACGAGTGGCGCGGCATTTGTAACAACGCCGCCGCCGTGAAAACGCCGTTTGAGGACTCTTTTAGAGCGGCGAGGGCCACTAGAGCAGTGAAAACCGCTGTTGGAAAGCTCTTTTAGAGCGGCAATAAACCGCGGGAAAATCGCTCTTTTAGGCGCGCCGGATGGCGGCAGGAGACGGGCTGGCAGGCGGCCGGAAGCGGGAAGCGGGCGGCTCGAGACGGCACTCGAGGCAGCAGTCGACGAGGGCGCCGGCGCTTCTTCCTCGGCGAGCTCAGCAGTCCACTGCGGGAGCCTCTTCGACGGCGGCGAGAGCTTCTTTCCAGGCGAGCTTCTTCCAGGCGGCGAAGGCTTCAGCCGGAGATCAGCGAGGAGCGATGTGAAGTCGTCGCTGAAGGAGAGAGAACTGAAATCCTATGGCGAAACACTCGCTTATATATACCCTAAACCCCGCCCATTTCGGCGGGAATATTCACGCGCTCTGTCACCATAGGTCGCGCGGCTATGCCGCGCCGTCATTGGTTCAACAACTTGTCTATGAGTGAACCAATGACGATGCAGTTACACTGCGTTATTGAAAAAGGCTTCAGTAACGGGGAGAAAGGAGACCTTTCCCCATACGCAGTACGAGTGAAGTATCGAAAGGGAACTACTATGTTCATTATTACATCCCACAACAGAACACTTATGTTTCTTAGGAGACATTACCGGCTGTCGTTGAAACAATGGAGGATGGTTGACAGATCACCGAGGGCGGGGTCTATGCCAAAACCAGATTGTCAATCAAACCACGTGGGTGGGGCTTAGCGCAATTCTACGTCACAGTGAGAGCAATTTTAGAACAGGGCGTTCTGAGACAGTGCTTTTGAATTATTGAGATTGTAACAAAACCACTGGGTGGATTTTTCTCATTCTAGGGTGGTTTTGCTCACACACTGCCAACACACATTTATGGTCAAACACCATGTAAAAGTGAATTTTGCATAATAGGTGCCCTTTAAATTTTAAATTAGAGTAAATTAAATTCATTTAATTTCAGTTTGTTGCCAATGTAACAAGTTTTTTAAGGTTTTCATTATTTATATTTTATTTTATTTCACTGAAAATTATTTTTATTAGTTTTAGTTAACAATAGCAACACTGTTAAGTGTGTACTATTTTTAATTAGTTATTTCCTAGCTGTGTTTTCTGCTTATTTTGTGATATTATTGACTAAGGAGACACTTTTGCTCTCCATTTAAGCAAAGTGAGTTTCAAATAAAGTTCATAAAAGCATTTATATGATAGTGTCATCATGCATAAATGCAGTAAAATGAGCTTGCGTTACCTGTTTGACTGAAGTTTGTTTCCTCTGTACAGCAGGAGATTTTGTACCAGTATCCGGTGTCTGAGGCTTCAGCCCAGCTGAAGGCGGTAAGAGGGATTTTCCTGACACTCTGTGACATGCTGGAGAACGTCACAGGTGGACAGATAGTCAGGTGAGACGCTGGGTTCGTAATGATGTTAGTGGATGTCCATGAACAGCGTTTATCAATATCAGGATTTTAGGTTAATGTAATCTGAATGTAATGGTGTTGGTAAGATTTTTTGATGTTTTTTGAAAGACATCTCTTCTGCTCACCAAGGCTGCATTTATTTGGTCAAAGATACAGAAAAAAAATTAAATAAAAAATCATTACTCCAATCGTCAGTGTCACATGATCCTTCAGAAATCATTGTAATATGCTGATTTGCTGCTCAAGAAACATTTATGATTATCAATACTGAAAACTGTTGTGCTGCTTAATATTTTTGTTTTTTTAGGATTCTTTGATGAATAGAAAGTTCAAAAGAACAGCATTTATTTGAAATAGAAATCTTATGTAACATTACAAATGTCCTTACTGTCACTTTTGATACATTTAATGCATTCTTCTTACTGAATAAAAGTATTAATTTCTTTAAAAAAAAAAAAAAAATAGAAAAATCTCACTGACCCCAAACTTTTGAACAGTAGTGTATGAAGGAAGTATTTAGTGTAGGTGCTGTAAATGGTCAAGCTTCTGTCTTTTTGCCTTTACTAGTTCATTTTAAGTCCTGCTCTGTCTTTTGCATTTTACAATAGTTTTAATGCAGTATATCATGTCACATGTCCTCTGTTTCTCCCACAGTTCCTCTCTGTGGCTCAAGCAGCAGTTGGTTCATGTGGGCTACTGGAAGGAAGGATCAAATCTTCTGGTCATCGCTGTACCTGCCAGCAGGTAATTCTCATCTTTATAATCATCCCGCCTGCCAACAGGCAACTGTAATCTAGATAATAACTATGATAACTGTCATTATAATCAGCTCAGCTCATAAAACTGAAGGATAATCTCTATAATCATCCTGTCTGCAAACGAGGATCTGTAATTTAGATAATAACCCCAGTGATTGTAATTGGTATTGATCCTTATAATCAGCTCTGATGATCTTTGAATTCATCCTACCCACCGACAGTTCCCTTTCTCAATAATAATCAATAATCTCAGTAACCTGATCCATAATCCCAGATGTTCAGCTTGTTCATGACCTTAGATGTTTATTGCTTCACAATGAATAATGACTGAAGAATGATGTCTCTCAAGCCCCCGATACACTCAATTTCTTTTTCATTCTATGCTTAGGGGTAAAAAGATGTTGATAGATGATAGATGAATATGTAAATATGTGTTGTGTGCTTTCCTCTCAAAAACAAAATAAATACACAACAATACCGACAGCAGTCAGAAAACAGTAAAGAAACCATCTGATCCTAGTGATGTGGATGTTTGCACCAACTCTGCAATTCCAGTCACATTGCCTTTATTTATACAGAACCTTATACAATGGATTGCTTTAAAGCAGCAGGATGTTTCTCAATCTTCTCCCTGGTTCAGTAATGAGTGCACTATCCAGTGACACAAACCGCAGAATATCAGCTCTCATGTCTTTTAAAGTCTCTCAAATAATGCTCCGAAATGCTTTTAGAAAAATGTTAATTTAATTTAATTTGATTTCATTTGATTTATTTTTTTATTATTATTTTATAAAATATAAAATAAAATAAGAGGTGGAAAGATGAAAAATATACTATTATTATTATTATTATTATTACATTTTAATTTATTTACATTGTTTAGTTTAATTTAATTTTTTTTTAACCTTTCCACCTCTTATTTTATTTCTAGTTTTAGCATAGTTTTTGTTTTTCTCTCAATTTGTTAATGCTGATTTTCATTCAGTTTTCTCTTTTGGGTAAATCTGAGATGTTTACATTTGTTTAGTTCTCAGTTTAGTTTCTGTTTTTGTCCTGCAGAGTTCCTCTGTTGTATCTGCAAACTATGATTGAGGGAATTGTCCGAACACTCAAGGTCATGTATGGCTCTCTTGACAGGTGTGCATTTCTATATTTTTCTTGAGAGCTTTATGTAACTGTACACTGTACACTGTCTCTTCAAATATTCTTTGAAGTTGTAAATAAAACAAAGATTATTGGTGTACATTTTACAAGAAAATTTGTTTTTCTACTTCAAAATTTCACATTTAATTCAATGTGTTACTTGGTGTTTTTTGTAATTATTAGTGAAATTTACTCACAATTTCTGAGTGCAAATTATGGAAATCCTACACCAAATGTTTTTAGTATAGATGATAGATATTTCATAAACCAGATGATCAGTGTACAAAGGCTGTCTTTGTGAACTCTGTCTCTCTTCAGCGGGTTCTGTGAGGTGGAGAACGTTCCTCGTCTGGATCACTTCTTCTGCCTCTTCTTTCAGCAGCTCATCCAGCCCTCCCGTTTGATTGACAGCTCCAGACCCCCCACCCCCGACATCTCAGGGACCCTCTTCTTAGACGGGTTACCTGCCGTCCGCTGGCTCACTTTACCAGCAGACATAAAGGTGGGACTACTAGATGACTAGTTAAAGGGATAGTTCACCCCAAAAAAATTTTGTCATTAATTACTCACCCTCATGTCATTCTACAACCGTAAGAACTTCGTTCATCTTCAGAACATAAATTAAGATATTTTTGATAAAATCTGATGGCTCAGTGAGGCCTCCATTGACAGCAAGACAATTAACACTTTCAGTGTCCAGAAAGCTACTTAAGCCATATTTAAACAGTTCATATGACTACAGTGGTTCAACCTTAATGTTATGAAGTGATGAGAATACTTTTTGTGCACCCAAAAAAAACATTCAACAATATCTAGTGATGGGCGATTTCAAAACACTGCTTCATGAAGCTTCAAAGCTTTACGAATCTTTTGTTTCTAATCAGTGGTTCGGAACATGTATCAAACTGGTATCCAACTGCCAAAGTCACGTGATTTCAGTAAACGAGGCATTGTTACGTCATTGGTGTTTTGAAATTTCAGTGGTTCACCACTGGGGGGCGTGACTTTGGCAGTTTGATAAACATTCCGAACCACTGATTTGAAACAAAAGATTTGAAGGTCTTAGGGGTGTGGAATGACATGAGGGTGAGTAATTAATAACAGAATTTTCATTTTGTGGGTTTACTAACCCTTTAATAGCTATATTTTCATCCAAAGTTACGTAATTTAACTTGTGCACAATATTGGAATATTGCATAAAACATTTGCGAATAAAGCACTGCTTACATCACCTTTTGGGAAATAAACCATCCGCTGGGTCACTTTACCATTTTGGATTCCTGTCTGTTTTACAAGGTGAGTCTTGAACCTCCTGAAGCTGCATGTTATCATGTTTGTGTCTCTCAGTGTCACATCTAGAAAGCGTTACACTGCTGCTGTCAGTAAGTAATTGAAATTTAATCATCCTTGTAAAAGAGTCTTGTTCTGGTTTAATATTTGAAATGAGTCTGACAGAATGGTGTCATGTTATCTTGAGATTAGATGCTGGTGTTTGGGAATGCAATCTTTGCTTCTGGGAGGTCATCATACCCAAACGTTTTGATGAAAAACTTTGGCTCAGGCATTTCAGAATGGCCAAACCAACATTTGAGACACTGTGATGCGATTAGTCCACTGGTTAGTCCAGTTATCCAATCACATCCACTGTTGAGGCAAAGTCACGTGAGTTTGTTGTTGAACATCGAGAGATTTATTCTGTAAATTTGTTTAGTTTATGTGCATGTCTTCTTGTTGGTAAAAAAAAGATCAGTTTTTCATGCAAATTTTTGGAATTTATGTGCATCTTGGTGTGTCCATCCAGCATTTTTTATGGTACAGTATATCCCAAAATTTGCATAAAAATAGGTAGATGGAAATATAGCTGATGCATGAGCTATAACTAAATGTCTCAAATAATGTTTCACATACATTAGTTTAAAGGAATATTTCACCCAAACATGACAATTCTGTCATCATTTACTCACTCTCATGTTGATCCAAATCTATATGTTATGTTTTTTGGTGAACATCCTCATGCAGCTGGTACAGTTGTGGGCACATTAATAAAGGACACATCGCCTCAGGTTTTTATCATGTTTTGACTGTTTCTCCAGGTTGAAGTGGACACTATCCTCTCAGACTTTGAGTCGTCAGACTTTGGTGACATGGTAAGATGAGTTATTGTGCTCAGATATCTGGCTAGAATGTCATGTCTTTTTAATGTCATAACTCTATAACTATGGAGAAAGGTGGTGTTACGTCATGAATTTAAGGAATAAAATTATAATGGGTCTTTATGATTTGATGTCAATATTGTTATTGTTAAAGGATTACTAAAACTTAATAAAAAAATATATATAGACATTTTTTTTTTTATAAAACAACTGCCAAAAACAACAAAATGACTAAAACTTTAACTAAAATATAAACGAAAACAGAAGATGTTCAAAATATTAACAAAAACAATAATAGTATATCAATGATCCTAAATTAACTCTGGTAAAAAGATGTGGCCTGTATACACTAATCCTTCTGTTCTCTCATTGGTCAGTCTGAAGATTTTTTCGGCATGAGGCGTCTGTACGTCATTTTGGGCTCCTGTCTGTTTTACAAGGTGAGTCTTGAACCTCCTGAAGCTGCATGTTATCATGTTTGTGTCTCTCAGTGTCACATTTGGAAAGCGTTACACTGCTGCTGTCAGTAAGTAATTGAAATCATGCGTGTAAAAGAGTCTCATTCAGGTTTATTATTTGAAATGAGTCTGACAGAAGGGTGACATGCTACTTCATGTGAATACAGCTGTCAGCTGAAGATACTGTTTTGATTGTAAATGATGATGTGAAGAGGATTGATTGGTTATTAAGTCTACAACTGTTGCTCCTTTAACCCTGTAATAGTAGTCAGAAAAATTATTTGGTAACACTTTACTTAAAGCCTTTATAAATATAATGCATTATGAAAGTATTTTTATTGCATTGACTGTGCTATGTAATGCACTATGCGATCTCATGAATAATTGTAATGACAGCTATAATACATTATAGTACTTGAACACACCTTTAGAATGTATAATGCATTAAAACACAAGACAAACAACCAGTTTCAGATGTAACAAGGAATTTGCAAATATTATAATGGATTTTAACTTTGGTTACAATTATTTATGAAAATATATAATGCATTATAGCATACATTATTAATACCTTTATAATGCATTATACAGTTTTAAGTAACCATTTTTATTTATTTTTTATTTTTGGGAAATGTAACAGTTTCTTGAAACTTTAGACAAAATATATATATATTTTTTTAAGTTAGAACGTGTGTGGGTTTTTTTTTTTTTTTTGATGAGTATCATATTTGAAACATCGGGCTTGGTTGGCTCATAGGAGCTAAAATTTCATTTTATTCAAAGGCCCAAACTGAGCAAAAATGTGCGATTTGGTGCAGATGCTGATATTTATATGACCAAAAAATAAGATGAAGTGCTGAAAGCTTTAATATAAATTATTGAGATCTTTATAACAGTATAGCAGATATCTACATAAAATGCATATGAATACGAGATGTCACTCTATATCTGCCAATAATATGTCTTAGTAAGATATTTAAATGCTTAGTTTCATGATCAAAAGCTCTGTAGTTTTAAAACATGTAATGCAGTGCAATACAATGATGATTGAGAGATGAACAAATAAACCTTCCTCAAAAGCCTGATGATCATTTGAACATGATTTTCTAAAAATTGATGTATAGATAATCAAGCAAACCTAAGTTGCTTCAGTCCAGTATGTGTTCATCTTGAAATATTAATAGCAATATAAAAGTTATTCTTAAGTTTACTTTATAAAAATCAGTAAAAGTTTCACAACATAAAGACACGTGAACCACGAGTTGATGGGAGAAGTTTTTTACAAGTACACTAAAAGGCCTTTTACTTGCTAAAAAAGTATGAACTATCAATCAGACAACAGAAGGTATTTAGTAGATTGTGCGACAGCAAATTTTTGTACATGTTGATCATTTAGAGGCCTTAGAAATGTATCAAATATGACACAATAGGGTTAAAATCTCAAAGATATTCAGTTTTTTCACTACAGACTACTGAGATACTTGTTGGCAGTGTTATGCCAGGTCTTCCCTATATTTTCATTGTCACAATTAATTTTTACACTACTGATTATCCAGAACACAGATCTGTACTTCTCCATCTGTCTGGCAGGGATATCTCATAGCGAACCACCTGCCTAAAGAAAACCTTCTGGACGTGTGTTTGTACTGTCAGCATTACTGTCTGCTGCCGCTGGCGTCCGAGCAGCGTGTGGGACAACTAGTGGTGTGGAGGGAGGTGTTTCCGCAGCGGAGAGCCCAGCTCAACCTCGGATACTGCCAGCCACACGGACGACACTTCCTGCTCATTGTTGGACTGGTGAGACATTTACAGTGTTACAGATTACAAATAAACACTGTTCTTTTGATCCTTCTCTTCATCTATCATTAAAAAAATGTATATGAAGCAGCACAACTGTTTTCAACATTGATAATAATCAGAAATGTTTCTTGAGCAGCAAATCATCATATTAGAATGATTTCTGATGGATCATGTGAAGACTGGAGTAATGATGCTGAAAATTCAGCTTTGATCACAGGAATAAATTACATTTTAAAGTATTTTACAATAGAAACCAGTTGTTTTAAATTGTAATAATATTTCACAATTTTACTGTATCTTTGATCATAAAAATGCAGCCTTGCTGAGCATAAGATACTTCTTTAAAAAAACATGAGAAAATCTTACCGACACTAACTAAAATTTTGAACAGTGGTGTACTTGTTTACCAAAGCCAATATAATTTAAGAAATGTATCAACCCTAATTCATACTCAAACCAAAAACCTGCTACTAGATCAGCAAGTTGTGATTGATGGTGCTGGTGTATGGATTTAATCATGGACTGACAGGAAAATGGAAATATTGTGTGAAAACATTTTTACTTGTACAGAACTGTTCAAAATTTTGGGATCTGTAAGATTTTTTTTGGCTGTATTTTTGTTGAAACTGATAAAAAAAAAAATATGTTCAGGATTCTTTAATGAATAGAAAGTTCAAAAACAGCATTTATTTGAAATATAAAGTTTTGTAACATTATAGAAATTTTTATTGTCACTTGATCGAAATAATGCGTTCTTGCTGAATAAAGTCTTGTTCATGCATATAATCAATGATGAAGCACCATTGCACTGTATTTTATGATGTTATTTTACTGTTTTAATCGTTTTATTTTAGTTTGTTAAGTAATATGTCTTTTATATATCTTTATATATCCTGTAAAACACATTGGTCAATTTTGGTTGTATTTAATGGTTCTATATAAATAAAATTGACGTTGACATTGACATTCATACCAAGTATGATAACTAAAAAGAAAACCATAAAGATATCTATATTACCGGCGACACCAATGCACGATAACATCTGTTTATTTTAATTGCAGTCTTCACTTTTGACATTATAGTTGATATCGTATAGTTGTGGACAGGGCTTGACATTAACACCTGTCAAATGTGGGTCGATTTCAGCCGTAGTGTGTAACACAGTTACTAGTGTTGTGTTGTCAATAATATAGATTTTTTTTGATACATATTGATACTGAAATAACGTTTCCAATAAGCATTTCCCTCAGAATAGATACACGATACCAGCTGCTCTTTCTCTCTCTCTCATCTCTCCGACAGCGAGTTGAAGCACAAACCCACAAAACCACCCTCATTTCATTTGCTCCGGATGAATATTGTTGGTATTACAGGGCTTGAATTTCGGCGTGGGATTACATGTATTGCGAATAATTTTACTCATTCCCGCAGATTTTGTGCTCACACCCAAAGTGTGCCACATAAAGCCGCCTCTCAGTAATAAATTAAACTTAAACAGTCAAATAAACACAAAATAATGTCAAAATGCTGGTCTTGGCGAGTATTCACGTAAACACAGTCAGTTATGTTTTAAGTGAACGTAAACAGTTGAGAAAGAAAACAGGTGTAAAAGTATAATGGTCAGGTCGTGTGTCAGGTCTTAAAGTGACAGCAGCCTAATATACCTGCTGACAAATTATGAGGTAATATTAAAAATATCTATATGGCAGTTTTTTCCCATTGTATCAAGGTCAAAATTCTGGCCAGTAAAAATGCTGAGTGGCTAGTAACTTTGGAAAACTACTAGCCACAGTAGCTGGTGAGCAAAAAAAATTAATTACTAACTGCTTGTGGACACACTATATAGGGTCGACTCTGCTATTCTATTAAACTTACAAGATTCTTTTTAAAAACTAAATCTTTATCGTTATCATTATTGTTATTGTTCTTGGTGTGAACAGGCCTTAAAAGTCTTAATTTCTTTCAAAAATACTAATCTTACTGACCACTTACCTTTGAACGCTAGTGTACATTCTGTAACTATATCTTAAGCACAGTGATTGAACATTGAATTATTGAAGATGTAATACATACCTGTGTATAAATGCAGTTTTTTCTGACTTGTGTTTCCAGAGGCACTTCATGCAGTGTGTGTTGCTGGAGGCCGGTGGCTGTGCGTCACCTGCTCTGGGATCTCCTGGTCCCGACTGCGTCTATGTGGACCAGGTCAAAGCCACACTGCTTCAGCTGGAGAGTCTGGATGCTGCCATTGAGGAGCGTCTCTCTGCTCCGCCCACCCCCTGTCTCTCCTGCGCTGATTGGTTCCTTCCTGCCGGTGGGCGGGACCGACAGGACGGCATCAACAGCTCACCGATTCTCAACCGGCTGACAGCAGCCATCAAAACCCCATCGCCAGGCATGATTGGGCGAAGTCTGTTTGGGGAGGTGGGATCGGGGTCATCAAATCTTAGAGGACGAAGACCGAGTCCTCAGAGGAGTCTGTCTGATAGCGGCAGCGAGGGTCACACGGACGCGTCCTTTACTTCAGGTCTGAGTCCTCATGCCACACCGGACGCAGTGCGGCGGACGCCCACTAGTGGCACTCGCAGAGACTCTCTCGGCTCAGGAGGGTCAGACGGCAGCTTGGGCAGTGCAGGATTTTTCAAGGTGTTCGTCTTACATTAATTACAGTTTATGTGCTGTTTTACTATTGTTACATTTTACACATGTTCAGGCCATATTTCACCCCTAAAATAAAAAAAATAAAAAAATAAATAAAATGATAAATGAGCATAAATAAAATTAAGTCCCATTATTTATATATATTTACATACATATATATATATATATATATATATATATATATATATATATATATATATATATATATATAATATAAACAAATGAATGAACGAATGAGGCATTTATATAGCGCTTTCATATATTCTACTGTACACCCAAAGCGCTTCACATTCGTATCTGGGGTCCTCTCCTCAACCACCAACAGTGTGCAGCATCCACTTGGATGATGCAACGGCAGCCACATTACAACGGCGCCAGTGTGCTCACCACACACCAACTATAGGTGGAGCCAATTCAATGGATGGGGATTATTAGAAGGCCATGATTGGAAAGGGCCTGTGGAGGGAATTTGGCCAGGACACTGGGGTTACACCCCTTGGATTTTTAATGACCACAGAGAGTCAAGACCTCAGTTTAACGTCTTATCTGAAGGATGGGAGATATATACACACACACATACATACATACATATATACAGTGCCTATAGAAAATTATCATACACCTTTGAAATAGTTACATTATTTGTCATACAGCCTGAAATAACAGCCAATTTAAAAAAAAAAAAAAAATCTTTTCTAGCTTTATTTTCAAGTTTTGCCTTACAACATCAAACTAATGAAAGAAAAAGCAACAGTTCTGAAAATTAATTTAAAAAAATGAAAAACTGGAATAACAGGTTTGGAAAAGTCATCAGTCCCCTGATTTAATACTTCGTAAAGCCACCTTTTGCTTTAATTACAGCCATTAATCTTTTTGGATATGTCTGTACTAGCTTTGCACACCTAGATTTGGGAATATAAGCTTATTCTTCCTTGCAGAATTGCTCAAGTTCAGTCAAATTCCTTGGTGAGCAGCAATGAACTTCTCTTTTCAAGTCTGACTTGGCCACTCAAAGACATTCACCTTCCTATCCTTAAGCCATTGCTTTGTTCTTTGGGCGGTATGTTTAGGATCATTGTCGTGTTGGAAGGTAAATGAACTGACCATCTTCAGCTGTCTAGCAGAGGAACTCAGGTTTTCCTCAAGAATTTGGATGTGCTTGGATTTTCCCTTCAATCCTGACCAATAGTCCAGTGTTTGCTTTTCGCCAAACATAGCACTGAAAGAAAGAAGTCTTTCCTGAAAAAGTGCCACACTCAGTTTTTTTGCGCTATGCAAAAACACCTGGAAGACTCTGATGCCATCTGGCAAAAAGTTCTATGGTCTGATGAGACCAAAACTGACCTTTGTGGTCAGTGATATGTTTGGCTAAAAGTAAACACGGCACACCAACCAAAACACACCATACCTACTGTGAAGCATGATGATGGCAGCGTTCTATTGTGGGGGTGTTTCTCTTCAGCAGGGACTGGGCTATTGGTCAGGATTGAAAGGAAAATGGAAGCCAAAAGAACAATACAATGGTTTAAGGATAGGTAGGTGAATGTCCTTGAGTGGTTAAGTCAGAGCCCTGACTTAAATCCAAGAAAATCTGTGGAGTCCATTGCCGCTCACCACAGAATTTGACTAAACTTGAGCAATTCTGCAAGGGAGGATGAGCAAATATTCCACAAACTAGGTGTGCAAAGCTAGTACAGACATACCCAAAAAGATGAATGGCTGTAATTAAAGCAAAAGGTATAAATACACATACATATAACACTAGTAAAGTTTGACCTTCAGTTTAGAACTTTCTCTCAGTGTTTATAGAAAGGTTGACATTAAAAATTGTACTTTCCCATGACAACTTGCAGAAAAAGAAAAGTGACATCTAATATTATTAATATTATGTTTTTGCCAATGATGAGACGTCTGTGTGTATATCAGCTCTGCCGTGTTCACTGCATATGAATTATGGCCAGGTCATCTATTATTGAGAAGGCTTTTGAGTATCTGCCAAAACTGTGTCTTGTATAGCAGCATCAGGAACTACTGTTATAAATCACGTCCATCTGAGTTTAGCTGAATGCACATATTTTACAGAATGGACGTCCAGGCTCATAAATTTTAATAGAGAGAGACAAGCTTAACCAAACGCATGGAAACTAGCTTTCATCACATTTATCGAGTCAGTCCTCAAGATTAAGAGGGCAACAGAAAGAGAACATTTATACATCCAAGTTGGATTAAAAAAAAAAACAAGATATACTGCTATAAAAACAGGCCAGTGCTGTTTTGTTTTCAGTTTCATTATTGACTTTTAGTTTAGTTTAATTTGGAAGTTTTGGATTTTTCTTATACTTTATACTATTTTCTATAGTTGTGTGTGTGTGTGAGTGCGTGTGTGTGTGTGTGTGTGTAAGTGCAAGTGTGTGTGTGTGTGAGTGCGTGTGTGTGTGCGTGTGTGAGTGTGTGTGAGTGTGTGTGTGTGTGTAAGTGCAAGTGTGTATGTGTGTGTGTGTGTGTGTGTGCGCGTGTGTGCAAGTGTGTGTGTGTGTAAGTGCAAGTGTGTGTGTGTGTGTGTGTGTGAGAGAGTGTGTGTAAGTGTGTGTGTGTGTGTGTGTGTGTGTGTGAGTGTGTGTGTGTGTGTGTGTGTGTGTGTGTGTGTGTGTGTGTGTGTGTGTGAGAGAGTGTGTGTAAGTGTGTGTGTGTGTGTGTGAGTGTGTGTGTGTGAGTGTGTGTGTGCAAGTGTGTGTGTGCAAGTGTGTGTGTGTGAGTGTGTGTGTGAGTGTGTGTGTGCAAGTGTGTGTGTGCAAGTGTGTGTGTGTGTGAGTGTGTGTGTGTGTGTAAGTGAAAGTGTGTGTGTGAGTGTGTGAGTGAGTGACTGTGTGTGTGTGTGTGTGTGTCTGTGTGAGTGTGTCTGTGTGAGTGCGTGTGTGTGTGTGTGTGTCTGTGTGAGTGCGTGTGTGTGTGCGTGTGTGTGTGTGTGTGTGTGTGTGTGTGTGAGTGTGTGTGTGTGTGTGTGAGTCTCCATTCATAAATGTCTTCACGAATTTTGTGAAAGGAGACACTCGTGATCAGGATCTCACAAGTAAGGGTTTTCAGCAGATGTGTGTGAGTGAGGTTAGTGATGATGTTAGTGTGATGTTAGACTTTTTCTTTTACATTCCTGATTTAAAATGCACTTCAATAACAATAACACTTCAATATATTTTGTATAGTCCAGCACAAACAGTAATCCAATCCTTATGTGCGTTTTTCTTGTCTTTTGTGCATGTTTTCTGTCAGATTCCCAGGTTAAAACACCCTAACCCGTTCTACCTGGGCTCATTGAAGAAGAGTCTGACTGACAGAGAAACTGAGGAGATGCACAATGTTCTCAAGTGAGTTAAACACCATCTAGTGTTTTTTTTTGTTTTTTTTTTTAGAAAAAATGTCATGCAGGGTTGTAACACTGTACTGTAAGTCACTTTAAATGTCTAAATGACTGCTTATCAAGAACAGAGTGAGTGGTTTGACCTCACATCATGTTAATGCTGATGTTAATGCTGCTCAGACGAAGTCAGTTTTCATGTGTGTGTGTGTTAACAGATTGACAGCGGGTGCTGAGAACACGCTGTTCCATTACGTGCTGATGGAGACGGTGCAGGGCATCTTCATCGCTCCCACACACAGAGAAGTCAATCATCTGAGCGGCTCCATCCACCCACAGCTCATCCACAACTTCTACCACTGCTGTCTGTCCATACGGCAGGCCTTCCAGCAGAGCCTCCCCACTCGGGTAACATCGCGTTGAACTTTCTATATTTATCAAAGAATCCTGAAAAAGATGCATCATGATTTCCACACACATATATAGCAGTGCAACTGTTTTCAACATTGATAATAATCAGAAATGTTTCTTGAGCAGCAAATTATCATATTAGAATGATTTCTGATGGATCATGTGACATTGAAGACTGGACTAATGATGCTGAAAATTCAGCTTCGATCACAAGAATAAATTACATTTCAAAATATGTTTCAAAATAGAAAACAGTTATATTAAACTGAAATATTTCACAATTTTACTGTATTTTTGATCAAATAAATGCAGCCAGAGAGATTTTCAAAAACATTAAATTGCTGAATTTAAATGTTTTTATAATTAATTACAATTTTAAAAGACTATCTATTTATGTGTACAGTTTTTTATTTTTTATTTTTTACAGTTATATTTGTTTTGCTCAGGTGATATTAGAGACAATTTGAGTTGCAAACTGCAAATTACTTTTATTAGAAGTTGCTATAGTATTTTGGTTTCTAAATAAATTTACAAATACATTTTTTAAAAAACATTCATAATTTCTGATAAACAAGCATGTAGTATTATTTATATACTATTATACTATTACAGCTTTATTAATATTTTTATTATTATTTTATTTTAGTATTTATTTTTATTTGATATATTTTTTAATTTATTCATATTATTTTCTTTTATAATTTTATTTTTTCATATTAACTTTAGTTTGAATTATTTTGTTATGTGCTTTTGTCATTTTTATTACATGTATAATTGTCAGTCAAATTTGTCATCTAATATATGTATTTAATTTTATTTACTAAAAAATAATTTGTAACGGTTGTTATGCATTCCTATGTATTCCAACCAGTCTATTATATAGTCCTAAACATAACGTTAATTAATAAGCTAATGTATTAGCTAAGTATTATTGCTGGTCATTTCTCTGCTGTAGTAACATGGTTTGGTCATCTCTCACACACGTGTAAATGTGTCTCAGGATCGGAGAGGGACGGAGCGGCCGCAGAGCACTCGAGGTTTGGGTCCAGTGAAAGAACATGGAGTTCTGTTCCAGTGCAAACCTGAAAACTGGACCGATCAGAAGAAACCAGCTCCCACCATGACCTACTGGGTTATTGGGTACATGTTCTGACCTCCAACAGCTTATAACAAGACAAATCAATGAACGACTTGAAGTATTCCATAGGTTGACATTGGTTGAGATAAGTTTTGTCTTTGCATATTAATTAGCCTGAAAAACAGACCTTTAACAGTTTCCAGCCACATATTTTTATGCACAATTTGGGATATCGCATAAAAAAACACTGGATTGAAATGCAAAGATGCGCAATTCTAAAAATGCACATAAAAAAATGTATGCGCTCAATTGAGGCGGATAGATTTTTTTTATCCAATAAGAAGACATGCACATAATCTATGATTGAAACACGTTGACAGAATAAATCCCTCAATGTGCAACAACAAACTCATGTGACTTTGCCACAACAGTGGATGTGATTCGATAACAGCATCTCAAATGTTGGTTTGATCATTCTGAAATGCCTGAGCCAAAGTTTGTCATCAGAATGATTGTTTATTTCTCTCCCAGAAGCGTCTTACATGACTGTTTTCATATCAAACACAAGATAACATTACAGAGTTTATTGCATTTTGTCTGCGAGCAAGAAATGCAAGAAATAGTGCCTTCAAGTGGTCCTGGGAAATTCGTATTTACAAGTTGGGAAGTGGTGCTTTCAATCCCTTTGATCGGAGCAAGATGGCAATAAAATGTAACAAAATCTACAAAATGATGAATTAAGTATGCACATCGAGTGTGTTTTTGCTTAATGTTTTTACTCAATTTATGAAGGTGCTGTAAATTGAATCGTCATTTATTTTTCGCAATGGTACAATACTGTGGTATTTTGTACATGCAACTTGAAAAAATAATAGTTTAGTTAATTTTAACATATTTGCCCATAATATAGACTGTTATTGTGTCTGATATGTTTTCTCACCAACTCGGAAAATCGGGGCTTACAGAAAATTCAGTTTCCCACTCGTAATTACTACTTTATGGTGACGTTCAACTCATAAAAACAGTCTTTCCAAATTTTTAATAATATTTTATAAAAATATTTTTGTAATAATATTTCGCAACATTACTGTTTTTACTTTTATTTAAACAAATAAATGCAGCCTTAAGAAAATTCTTCCAGAATCAAAATTTTGAACGGTATTGTATTTAATTCTATATATAACATTGAATTTTTTTTTCCTTTTTAAAATTTAAAAACTATTTGTTTATTTTGTTTAACAACATTTTTAATAATTAATTAACATTTTAAGTGTCTATTTATGTGTCCGTTGTATAATTAAAAATCAACATTTCTTTTCCTTTTGAAATATAAAAAATACAGTTTTTGTTTATTTTATTCTTTTAATTTAACTTAGTTTTTAATAAATACAATTTTAAAGCTGCTGTAGGGAGTTTTTAGAAAACCTTGACTTAGCCTGAAAATTTGAAGAAGCACAACTCACAGGTCACTCCCCCTTGCTCTATGCTGCGCTACAGCCCTCCCTCCACAGCTCCTCCCCCATCACAACGGAGCCTGCCGTGAACGCGCAGGCTAGTAAGGCGGATAAACAGTTATGGCACATTCACTTGTACAGACAAAACATCATCAATATGATTTACATTGACTATGGCCTGCCCATACTTTGACTACAAACTTGGTCCTCAAAACATTACGTATTTTGCAATACATGTAATGTAACTATATGACATTGCACTATTTCTATAAGTAATAGTATGATAATATAACGGTAACTAACGTTACAGTATGCAAGTAATTATTCTATCGATATGTAATGCTAAATAAGGTTTGCTAGTACATTATTTCAGCAACATGACAAGCCAGTGAATTACGTTTCAATAGTTGCTTTGCACAGTGTGTGACATTTTATCTGTATGTTATGCGGCTAGAGTTTTGACACCGAGTCAATGGGCTCCAACGAGGAATTCACACCCACAGCGACTTTGAGGAGTCAACGGGCGGGGAGAAGAGGAAGCATCGGGCAGGGGACGGGCAGGCCTGTTTTGAAATCATCTTAGTTGTGTAGTTCTTAAAAAATGAAACAAATCAAGCAGATTTGTTACTTACTTGTCAAGCAGAAATGTGGCTAACTCTGCATCGGTTTTTAAATTCTTTCAGGACACGTAGCTCCCTCCACCTCGGAAAAGCCGCTCCGATATTTACCCTTGTTTTATTTCGGGCTCTATCTAATTCTTTCTTTTTGGCTTTTTTATCATCGTCATCTGTCTTTTTCCTTTACCCGTCTTTATTTTATGAGCAGGTGCCACTGGAGGAATTGGCAGTTTGGATTGTTTTTCCACCATAAGCAAAGCTGCGGTACACCGGTAATCTTGAATTTGAACGCCTGTATGCGCTGGCGCTGTGCATGAGAGGGGTGAGATCAGCGCGCAGGCAAGCTTGATTGACACTGCTAAGACACTCCTCCTGGCTCTGATTGGTTGTTTCTTACCTGGAGCGGTGTATTTCTGCAAATGGCAATAGGACCACTGGGAGGAGCCAGAGGAGCTTGATTTTTTCACAGATTATCTGTCTCATATTCTACTGTCAGGACATAATGACAGGTTTAACAAATATGTAAAAAAATACATGTTTACAAAAGTTACCTACTGCAGCTTTAAGTATGTCTATTTATTTGTCCATTTAAAAAAATGCATTTTTATTTTTAAATGCATATATATATATATATATATATATATATATATACACACATACATACAGGTGCTGGTCATATAATTAGAATATCGTGAAAAAGTTCAATTTTTGTATTGTAAATTATTTTTAAAAATGAAACTTTCATATATTCTAGATTCCCTACATGTAAAGAAAAA
This sequence comes from Chanodichthys erythropterus, assembly GCF_024489055.1. Taxonomy (NCBI): domain Eukaryota; kingdom Metazoa; phylum Chordata; class Actinopteri; order Cypriniformes; family Xenocyprididae; genus Chanodichthys; species Chanodichthys erythropterus. Next base: position 44,305,386 of record NC_090231.1, read on the forward strand.
CATTTCAAAAGTTTTTTTATTTTTTATTTTTTTATTTTTTTATTTTGATGATTAGAGCGTACAGCTCATGAAAGTCCAAAATCCAGTATCTCAAAATATTAAAATATTTCCTAAGATCAATCAAAAAATGGATTTTCAAAACAGAAAAGTTCAAGTTCTTTAAAGTATGTTCATTTGTACACTCAATACTTGGTCGGCAGCACATATTACAGCAAATGACTTGCTCCTAGCACAAATTACAGCATCAGTGAAGTGTGGCATGGAAGTGATCAGCCTGTGGCACTGCTGAGGCACTATTGAGCCTTCAGATCATCTGTATATTGTTGGATCGACTGTTTCTCATCTTTCTCTTGAAAATATCCCATAGATTCAGGGGTCAGGCATGTTGGCTGGCCAATAAAACACAGTAATATCATGGTCAGCAAACCACTTGGAAGTGGTTTTTGCACTGTGGGCAGGTGCTAAAGTCCTGCTGGAAAAGGAAATCAGCATCTCCATAAAGCTTGTCAGCAGATGGAAGCATAAAGTGCTCAAAAATCTCCTGGAAGATGGCTGCATTGACTGCACTTGATAAAACACAATGGACCAACAGCAGCAGATGTCACGGCCCCCCAAATCATTACTAACTTTAGAAACTTCCCACTAGACTTCAAGCTGCTTGGATTCTGTGCCTCTCCAGTCTTCCTTCAGACTCTGGGACCATGATTTCAACATTTACTTTTATCTGAAAAGAGGACTTTTGACCACTGTTTACTGTCCAGTTCTTTTTCTCCTTAGCCCCAGGTAAGATGCTTCTGACATTATTTCTGTTTCAGAAGTGGCTTGGTAGTCCTTTTCCTGAAGATGTCTTGAGTGTGGTGACTCTTGATGCGCTGACTCTGGCTTCATTTGACTCATTGTGAAGCTCTCCCAAGTGTCTGAATCGGCTTTACTTGACAGTATTCTCAAGCTTGTGGTCATCCCTGTTGCTTGTGCACCTTTGCCTACCCAATTTCTTCCTTCTAGTCAACTTTGCATTTAATATGCTTTGATACATCACTCTGTAAACAGCCACCACATTTAGTAATGACCATCTGTGACTTACTCTCTTTGTGGAGGGTGTCAGTGATTGTCTCCTGGACCATTGCCAAGTCAGCAGTCTTCTCCATTAGTGTGGTTTCAAAGAACAAGAGATACCCAGAATTTATGCTGTAGGAATGGTCATTTAATGAAACTCAAATGTAAATATTCTAATATTTTGAGATACTGGATTTTGGACTTTCATTAGCTGTATGCTCTAATCAACAAATAAAAAAATAAAAAAAAATGTTTTTTATATATATATATATATATATAAAATATTTATTTATTTATTTTATTTTTACAATAAAATCCTATCAAATAAATTTATCCTCCACAGTGTTTTGCTCATAGGTGATATTAAAGACATTTTGAACTAGATGACTGCATGTCTATTAGAAGTTGCTTCAGTACATTTATTCCTAAATAAACAGTCCTTGAGGAACATTTTATTCTATTCATTTTTTCTGATAAACAAGCATGTGGCCCATTGCTATTTTAGTATTATTTATACTAAAAACATCTTCTTATAATCCTTCTCTTACTGTGATTCATCAACATGCATACATACAGCAGAGAACATCAAAGCATGTTTCCACCACCGATTCACAATCTCTCGTTTATTTTCCAGGCGAATGCTTCTGGAACCCGTCCCTCAAGAGTTTTACGTGTGCTTCCATGACTCCGTGGCAGAAGTTCCTGTGGAAATGGCCTTCCGGCTGTCTTTCGGCTTGGCCGTGTAGCCCAGGGGCAGAGAGACGCCTGCAAGTCGTCATCCGTAACACGACACCCTGTCATACAGCATGAGAAGCTTTTGTGAGGTATGTGTGGAAATGAGTCTTCCACTAGAGACAGAAAACACTGCTACTGTCAGAAAGTGCTACTGGTTCATGCTTTAGATTAAATTATGATCCTTGTGGTGTTCATATGTCATTGTGGACTTAAACAATTAAAATTAAATACAAGCAGAACTAGTCCGCAATGTCTGTATGGTGAAAAAGCACAACTTTAATACCTCAAACTATGCTAAATTTCACAAGCTACGGGCTCTCGAACACTCGCACCAGAAAAAAGATTTTTTTCACTTGACTTTTCCTTGCTGGATCAAGTGGAATGATGTTTTCTTGGCAGCAGCTATGCAGCGTTTATGACCACAGCCTTACCTGAACTTTGTGATATGAAATGTTTTCGTATTTTATTTAAGGTATGGAACTTCATGTTCTCCTTTAAGTTAAAACTTTGTAATACATTGTTCATCCAACAAAAGTGCATCATTTATCAAATAAATGAAAGCAGATTTACTTCAGGTGTTCTTTATTTCAGTGTTTTTAGAAAAATAAACCCTGCTCTTATGTCAAGATTGTTCATTCAGTAAACACAAGCAGAATGAATTTGTTACAAATCACCATTATACTCAAATTCAATGTGACAATTTCCACGTTTTTACAAAAGGATTTACGTAGAAACACATTTGCTTGCCATTATGTAATTGAGCTCAATTAAAAGTAGTTTTATTAACTATTTTCAAAGAAATTAATTCTCGTGATTTATGAATTTCTCCGTAAATCATTTTTAATTCTTAGTTAATTGTCACACTGAATTAAAAAATAAAAAATAAAATTTGGGTAACACTTTAAATTTGTTAACATTAGTTAATGCATTAGGTATTTTTAAAATTAACAATGAAAACTACTTACTGCATTTATTACATTTTTAATGTTAATTTGTACATATGCCAATACATTTTACAGTTGTTTACACTTACGTAATGTATTATAAAAGAACCAATAACAATAAACAATAACTTAGATTAATAATTGCAGTAAAACATTGTTAATTGTAACTAATGTTAACAAATTATGCTTGATGTGGGTTTGAATGCACAAAATAAATACAACTTCAGCATGATTTTATACTAATTATTCAAAGAATTCTATCTTTTGTTCAACATAATTGTATCATCCTGCTATTTTTAAGTACACATCATTCTCGAACACAAAGTTGCACTGTTTAAGCGACTCCCTCCAGCAGAATCAGGTTCTTCTTGTAGCACTCCAGGCTGCACAGAGGCGTCCCGGTCTTGGAGCAGGAGTATTTCTTCAGGTTGGAGCATCCCGACACCCCACAGCTCGCTGGTGCAGGAGGAGGCGCTGATGGCGCTGCAGGCATCGGGGCGGGAATCCCGATGGGGTAGGAAATGGCCGCGCCCTGGGCGTTACTGCTGTACCTCACCATGGGCAGCTGGGCCTGTTTTGACTTGCGCTCCCTCATGCTCTTGATCTTGGCCTTGCTGGTCTTGGTCAGTCTCTCGATGGTCTGGTTCTTGTTCTCCTCCGCTTTCTTGGCCGCCTGAAGACGTCTTTTGCGGGCACGTTCCTCGCGTTTCTGCATCATCTCGGCTGTCAGCTCCTTCTCTTTGTATCCCATGGGAAGCTCGAGTAATGGCTGGATCTGCTGCTTATGTAAGAGGGCTTTCTGTTCAAACAGAGAAGAACCTTTGTCAAGGTAAAGATTGTTAAAGTACTTCATTTGAAGTTGTTAAATCAAAAACTATTCATTTTCAACTTATCAAATCATATTTTATATGATAACACATCTCTTCAAGAGTTTAAGGTTGGTATGATTTTTTTTATGTTTTTGAAATAAGTCTCTTCTGCTCACCAAAGCTACATTTGTTTGGTCAAAATACAGTAAAAACTAATATTGTGAAATATTATTACAATTTAAAAAATTTTCTATGTGAATATGTTAAACATTTCTATGTGAATATGTTGAATAATAAACTGTAATTTATTCCTGTGATCAAAGCTGAATTTTTAGCATCATTACTCCAGTCTTCAGTGTCACATGATCCTAAATCATTCTGATATACTGCTCAAGAAACTTTGAAAAAGTTGTGCAACTTAATATTTAAGCGAAAACCATAATACCATTTTTTTTTTTTTTTTCAAGATTCTTTGGTGAATAAGAAGTTCAAAAGAGCAGCATTTTTTGAAATGGAAATCTTTTGTAACCAGTGTTGGGTAAAGTTACTTTTAAAAGTAATGCGTTTCAATTTTGCGTTACTCCCCAAAAAAGTAACTAATTGCATTACTTAGTTACTTTTTGTGGAAAGTAATGCATTGGGTTACTTTTGCATTACTATTTCTGACCTGGGCTGAGTTTGCTTGTTTGTTTTTAATAATAAATGATGAGCCTCAGGCTGAAGGAAATGCAAATTCACGGCTGTACAGTAGAGGGTGCAACTTTTCAGCTGTGATGCCATTCTGGATTAAATAAGAATACGACGCAGGAAAAGAAAGTTTAAGGCTGTGTCTGAAATCACCCATTATACCCTTAAATAGGGCACTATTTGAGGGGACATACATTTGTAGTGGTGTCCAAAACCATAGTGGACGATACCGAGTGCACTTGTTCAATCCCACAGTGCACTGCAATAACAAGTGTACAACTGATGTACGCTCAGGGGCTAGAGAATACGCATAATGCACTTTGAGAGTCACGTGCAGAATGAATTCCCTTGTCTGACCAAAAGAAAATTGACCATTATTCCTAATGAAACATAAATTGCTGTAGTCTCCTTATGACTTTGGAATGTAGTGGTTGGTTTAATGAAATAAATCAGCCTCAATGACATAGGTGACAAAGGTGACCTCCGGAGGACCTTCGAAGGGAGATGCAGCTTCTTACTTTAGCAATGAAAACAAAGTAATGAAACACAAAGTGATGTTTATCTGATTTTTGCTTAATAGTATGGATAAATTGAATCATTGAAGGTCAGCAGCAAAGACACAGGTCATAAAGTGAGATTAAGTACATAAAGTATGTTTGTGGTATTAAAAATATTTCATTATTGCAGGTTAGTGTAATATTCTGAGTTTGCATTTTGCTTTTTATTCATTTTGAGGAATACTGAATCTGTTTTTGTGCAAGTGAGATGAGTAAATGTCTAGAACTACAATAACCATCATGTTCACACACAACGCCTCTGCACATACAATTTCTCTCGACATTGGGACAGGAGAGCTGTCAGTCAATAAATGGGAAAACAAAGTAACTTGCATTACTTATTTGAAAAAGTAACTCAGATATTTTGTCGTACATTTAAAAGTAATGCGTTACATTACTAGTTACTTGGAAAGGTAAAATCTGATTATGTAACTCAAGTTACTTGTAATCCGTTACCCCAACACACCGTTTGTAACTTAATCCATACTATTGCCACTATTTTGTTTTCTAAAAAATCGTTTAGAAACATTTAAGAGTGGATATGCACTGTGTGATTATTTACAGAGGACTGTACTAAATATTGAAAATGAAAATAATGCTATATGGGTGAATGATATGGGTATATGGGGACTTGTATGAAGTGATAATGCCAGATAATAAATGATTTCATCAATAAGTTTATAGTATAGCAAACATTATGATACTGAATGGCATATCTTGCTATTATTTTCAAAATATTTTCTAAAAATGCATTATTTTAAAACATATAATATGGATTTAAAAAGTATGCAGTCAGTGAAAGCATGAAAGCGTATCAGACATAATCCAGTATTTTAGCATTGCAGTTTAAATAAAATCAACTTTGTTGTTAATTGGTTTGTATGAGCTACAGTACCTAGCTACAATACACTGGCAATTATTTGGAAACATACATAGAATGTAACATGTTTTTTATATAATTTAGCAAATGTTAAATATGGTCTGAAAATCCACAGATAAGTCTGGAAAGGCACAGAGTCTTGAAATGGAAAATGTGTACGAACCCTGTGTTTAGGCTGTATAATAGTTTATTCCCTATCCCACTGGTCAGATGTGTGTTTTAATACGGCACCTGTCTGGCCGTGAGCAGAGACTCATCGATCTCTTTCTTCAGCTCTCCATTATCATCCAGCTCTCCCTTCTCCAGCGCCTCCAGCCATCGCTCCTCCTCATCCATCGGGCCTCCCAGCAGCGAGTCCGTGTCCATGTCCGGCAGAGGAGACGGGTCCAGGTTACTGTCCTCATCTGGGTATTACACACAAAAACATTCATACACATTAACATGGTTCAGACTGGCTATTTTTCCTATATTCGCTCAAGGTTTTGCATATTCAAATTCTCCACTCACCCAGCCAGGCTCTGTACTGCTCTATAGGAACTCCCTCTGACGGCACATCATCATCAGAGTCGTCATCATCATCACCATCATCATCACTCTCTACGTTCAGAGGCGACACAGAGCGCAGACAGTCCGGGATCACTGTGAACGTGGGCACACTACAAAAAGACAAAACGCTTTATCAAACCTGAGTTATTACAGACAAAACGTAAAAACACTTTATGAATCACCTCTTGCAGGGTTTGAACCTACAAACTTCTGGTTACCAGCCCAGTCTACATACACCATGAAATAATTCATCCAAGAATAAAAATAGGCAACATTTACTTTAAACTATATTAATATTTTTAGTGAAACACAAAATCAGTTTTTTGGGGGGGTGAACTGTTCATTTATAGCAACAATAAACCAATATAAAGAATATGTATTAATTTGTTACATTAACATCTATAAGAGATTTTGTTCTGGTTATCACTCCATGAGTTCAGTAAGAATGACACTGAGTTTTTATACTGTAAATATATTGATACTATAATGATGTGTAAAAACATTCAAACGTACATGAGGAAAATGTCAATAAAATATTTTCCATGCACATGTTTCTCTTTAAAAATAAGGTGAATTATTCAAGACAAGGAGATTTTAATGAAGAAGTGAATTAAAAACACCTTCTTGAAGCTTATTTATTTAAAATTACAATTTCAATTACAAATGTACAATTTGCACATTTAAATCACACCTATTTGCATTGTCTCTTGAAGAATATAAGCATATATTTTTAACATTATCTTTATTTTAACAAATAAAAAAATATGCAGATATTATGTAGAATAATGTTCAAACATAAGAGTCTTGCTTGTTAGTAAATAACAAGGGAGTGGGAAAAAATATAAAACAATATAAAAAGTCTCCATACTGCATAAAAATATCTGTATTCTTTCTCATTGAAAATCTAATCTTTTCCAGTTAAAGGTGTTCATTGAAACATTTTAAATTGTAATTTTGTTGTCTAACGAAATACAGGAGTTCATATATAGTTTATATGGTATCATATTTGATACTCACATTTTAACATGATATTTCTAATAATAATAATATTGTATGGATAATCTAGTAAACCTAAGCTGCTTCAGTCCAGTAAGTGTTCACCTTGAAATATTAATAACAATGTAAAACTTACTCTTATGTTTACTTCATAAAAAAAAAAAAAAAAATGTGAAAGTCTTATGCATCACAACCTGATACATTTTTTTTACAATTATAATAAAAGGTCAGAAAAAGGCATGTAGTAGATTGTGTACAACAGGTTGTTCAGCAAAATGAGTTTTGATCATATTGATCATTTAGAGACCATAGAAATTCATGCATCAAAAAACATGTTAACATTTTCTAAAAGGAATTCTAATGGAACTACTGTCACAATTTGGAACCATTTCCTAAAGGGATCAATTCAAAAAGCTCAAGTCTCAGTCTAATTTATTGTTTGCAAGATCACTGACCTCTTGGTACCTAGAGTTTGACCTCCAAGTTTGATCTTGAGTTTGAGTTGAGGAGGTTTGAGCACCAACATCCCAGAATCTGACTCCAGAGCTTCAGAGGAGAAACTGTGTCCATCATCCCTATGATGCTTCTTCTTGTGTTTCTTGTGCTTTTTGTGTTTTTTCTTGTGGAGGTTATAATCATCCCCGTTTCCTGAGGAACAAACATCAACCAACCACACAGTTCAGATGAAATGTAGTTGATTAGAAACGCAGGAATAAATAAAAATACTCTCAAGGTCCTACTTAACTGCCAGCTCTACATTGCTGTGCATGTTAAAGGAATAGTTATCCCATAATGTAAAGAAAATTGCCCCATAATGTACTGTCATATATAGCATGGCTTAAGGATTAGTAAATTGCACTTGGGTAAAGTTGGTTTTATATTCGCACATTCGGACATCCGTATTCAATAGCCTTGTTAGTCACACTACATTGGACATTCACAAGTAAATATACCATTAAAACAATATTTGCCTATTCTGATCGACTGTGAAAAATGTTGTAAGCTGGCTATTGTTGGTTGTCAATATCATGTCGCAGCTTAAAATTCGCAAACATTAATTTATTGCACATTTATTGGAAAGTCTGAATTTATCAGAAGTCCGAATGTGCGAATATATAACCAACTTTACCCCCCACCCCCACCCCTTAAAAAAAGTAAATTGCGGGATTTTTATTTTTGTGTGAACTATTCCTTTAATTAACATGTTTTTAATACTCAAGAAGACACGTGGGTAAAGAAACACTCAATATAATACTCTCTATAATACTCTACGAGAGCATTAAATGAGACTTACCAGCGAGAAATCTGGGGTGAATCATGTCTTTTCTTTTCCCCATGGACACGTAAAATGATTCTGAGCTTAATGAATCGCCACAATAATCATACTGAATACATATAACGTTAGCTGTAACGTTATTCCTCCAATTGCAGACCAGATCAGATTAACGCAAAAATACTAATTCCTGCGCAAACCGCCGGTTAGTTCTTTTAATAAACTAACTCTAGTATTAAAACGAAATATCAACTATGATACGATAGCAATATAGCCAAGCCTTTCGTAGACATCTTTCTTCTTTAGCGTTCTAGCCATAGACAGTAAAAGGTTCTAGCATTGTTTACAAATGTGCTTCCTACTGGATAGCATTTTGGGTAATGTAGTTCGCTCGCTCTCCGCTGCTTGTGTCTGATGGAGGACAGTAGATGTGATTTTTTTTCCTAGTTGTAAATTATTTTTTATTATGTGAACGCAACATAATTATCATATTTTTAAATCGTGGTTGTGTGTTTTAGGTTTAATGTCCATTGCCAATGGCGATGTCATTTGTTACCTGTTACTTTTCTCAGCGCTGCTCAGACTGGCCCAATCACAGTCCTTTGTGATTACCGTGTGTGTTTATTTAAGCCAAAATCTTTGGGCCTGTGTAAATACCCACACTTGAGGCCTTAATTGGCCACTTGAACACTATGACCAAACTCCGGAAATACGTCATGTAAGTAGACAAGCGGTCAAATGCAAAAACAGCAAATGTGTTTTTTTTGGATGGTTTTTGGACAGGCACAAATTGTCTCTCCAAAGAAAACTACACGACCCAGAGAGCTTTGCGGGAGACGATCAGCGGTACGGGAAGTTACGGGTCAGTAATGTGCTTTAAAGGTTAGGCTTGTAGATTGTAAATTGTGCCTCGTTTTTCAAAGCTTGACGTTCTGATGATTCGTATTATGTATTTATTTATATGAATGGTGATTATGTTGATTTGCGTCTGATTTATTTGCACGCTCATGCCATGTTGACGTTTGGAGTTGATCAGCTGTGCATGAGGAGCATGTCAGTAAATCATGTTTTCCATAAATATAAGTTTCTCTTCGAAAATTAAGGTGAAGTTTTCAAGATATCGAAATTTTAGTCAAGGAGAGAATTTAATGCACCTTGTTCCACCTGTTGCACAAGAAATTTATTTCAAGTTAGCTTAAGTTTCAAAATAAAAAATGGGATCAGTATTTATTTATTATAATTTTGTTGCACAATAAACCAATTTTCTTTATTTATGAATATGTGTGTCATTCACATTTTTTTTTTTTTTTTTTTTTTTGCAGTTTATATCATAAACCAATTCCTGTCTTACAAGATTCCTTTAATAGGCTTTTTACAATTAAAATGTCTAAATGATTGCATTGCTAGATTCATTTTTTATAATCATATTCTATCCAGTAAAATCTGGATAATACAATTAAAAGTCCCATTAGGATTGCTCCCATTAGTACTCCTCTGAATTTTTGTAATAAACTCTGTAGTATAGATGCACACAAATTAAAATCACTTTTCTTTGCCTTGTATGTTTAAAAATAAAGTTCTCAATGTCCTCCATCCCATCAGAAGCATGAATTACGCTCGCTTTATGACAGCTGTGAGCGCAGCAAGAAAACCATCAGCTATTCGCTTACTGAGTGAGTCTGATTTTTATTATTATATTACTGTTTATTACCATGATTGATATGAACTGCCTGACTCAGATGTGACTTCATGACCAGATGTTAACTAAAAAGACACTTAATGTTCAGTAATATTTTCGATTTGACTGCACTCTCGGATGAGGACAAAACTTAATGCTTTATTATTGTCTTCTGTAGAGCTGCTTTACAGCTGAATTGAGCTCATTTTATAATTGATGAATTTTATACAGTCATTGAACTGTGAATCAACACTGAACTAACTTGAGCTGAATAACGACTCCATTGTTTTTAGAGCTGTTGTACAGCAGAATTTGATTGTGTCTCTTATTTGATGGATCGATCATTGATCATTACTTTGAAAAAAAGCTGCTTTGAAACAATCTGTATTGTATAAAGTGCTATATAAATAAAGATGACTTGACTTAATAAACACAGCCTCATTTATGTTGTCATCATGATCCAGCTGAGCTGCAGCAGCGATCTCCTCCGTCTCTGATCTCTCTGGCTGGAGGAGCTCCCAATCCCAACACCTTCCCTTTCCAGTCGGCCAGCATTAAAGTGAAGGGAGGAGATGCTGTGGTTTTGGATGAGACACTTATGAAGAGAGCGCTGCAGTACTCTGGCTCATATGGGTATCAAACTGTACACTATTGCTCAGTGCTGGTTACAGCTGATTACATGTACTCTGTATTATGTATTCTGATTCCAAAAATAAAGTACTTGTAATTACTGTAGATTATAATACATTTTATGATGCTGCTCGTTATCAGATTACAGTTACTTTTTTATGGATTAAATGAATAGGGTCTATAAATTGGGGGCTCGTCCGGGATTTGAACCCCGAAATTGAAACGTTATTCAAAACAATGACAGTAAATTATTTATAATTTATAAGTTCTTCCTAATTCTTTTCCCCCCTAAAATTTTCTTTCCAAAAAAGCCTACCATTATATATGTTTGGAAAGTCTTCCAGTTACTTCACAAACCCTAGTTTAGGAAACCCTTATGTAATGTTTAATGCAATGAATGCATGTTTTTGATAAAGATTGGAATATATTTTAATTTTTTGTATTTTTATATCAGTATGGCACAAAATAATCTTATTTAAATCTATGTAATAAACAAGTTTGGTCAAAATTAATCTAAAAGTTGTCAATACATTACATAAAATGTGTAATCTAATCAATTATGTTGCTAACTACAATTTTCGTCATGTAATTTGTAATCAGTAATGGACTACAATTTGTAAGCACTGCTACTGCTTCGTTGGCTCATATGTGTGTCCGTGTGCTCGTAGTATTCCAGAGCTGGTCTCATGGATGAAAGATCTTCAGAAAAGCCTCCACAATCCTCCTACAGCCGGCTACAGTCCAGAGAGAGGACAGATGGAGATGTGTGTCACCACCGGCAGTCAGGAGGGCCTCTGCAAAGTACCACCTCATACACACCACTAACATCTTGCATGATATTATCTGGGCATAATCAGACAGATAATGAGCATTTTACAGTGCTATTTATGGGCAATAATAATATGGTCACCACTATATTATGCATCCCTAGTCAGGGTTATTATAGTTAATGAAGCCTTCCTTCAATTCCCAGGCAAAGCAAGAACTGATAATGTGTACCTTGAATCCAATGTAAGCTGCTTTAAATAAAAATCTGCTAAATGCATAAATGTGAACTAAAACCATTACTTTAAAGAACATAAACCTTACCTAAAATAAAATAAATTATTAAACTTTATTTCAGCTATTTCACATTTTCTTTTAGTTTAACTTGATGTACTAAAATAACCAGAATTAAAATTGAAATAAAAATAAATGGAAAAAAAAACAAATATAGGCATAAAAAACCTAATAAAAACGACAAAAACACCCAACAAAATTACTAATACTTTAAGCCTGGTTTCACAGACAAGGCTTAGCCTAAACCAGGATTAGGCCTTAGTTCAATTAGGATATTTAAGTAGCTTTTATAAACGTACACTAGAAAAAAACATTTTTGGTGTGCATCTTCAGACAAAACAGTGACACTTACCCCTTTTCCACCAAAGCAGTTTGAGTGCTGGTTCAGAGCCAGAGCCTAGTTTCAAATCAGTTCTTTGTCTTTCAACCCACAAAGCACCAGCTCCGAACCAGAAAAAGTGGTTGGTAAGTAGCACCAAAACACTGCTGGGCTAGAAGTAAGAACCGCTTGCGTCAGGGGCTGGGGGCGGGGTTACCGTGACCAACAAGAAACTTGTGACCGCTGTAGGGCCTCGCTCGACAGAACTTACCAAGGACTTTATCAATGAACAAAATGATTGAACAAAGCTTCATTTGGTCCAAAAGATCCATTTCCTGACAGGAAACACCTAGCCTTAACAGAAGTGATGACGTGACTTCTTTTAACAAAGGACTCACTGTCTAAAGGACTTCTTAGCTCATCAGCAATAAACTAATCAGAACCCATCACGTGGATCTGATCACATTAAATCTATTGATTCTCTCACAAAACCCTCTTGTATTATCGGACGGAACAGGAAAACACCCATCAACGGATTTAAAGACGAATCTGTCCTATCAATACCTCCCTTGTGTGAGCAATCCATCCTGACCCGGTCACTCGTGACTCCGGTCAAAGTTTAAACTATGCTTAATCATTCAACAGCCGTCACATCCAGACTCCAAAACCCTCTTTGAAATATCTGACCAAAGTCTCCCAAGAAGAGAGCCGCTCAAGCCGGACGCTCAGATCAGTGCGCTGCACCAGCCAGCAACATCCTTCAAAGCTTCCGTGCAACCCACAGGGCTTTCCCGAGAAGACGTCACCTGAAAGACAGCCAATCCAGAACGGGATTCCGCTGTACATGAGTCACGGAACAACCCGACTACCTCAGCTGTCAGAGCAAACGCAGGTACAAGCAAACTTCTCTTGCTGGAAACTGGCGAAACTCCTTTAAACCTAAAGAATCAAGCCAAAGCTCTGCTTTTGTGATTTTCCTCAGGTTATGAGTTAAGTTAGTACTGAACTTGGGACTTTTCATAACTCATCAACTCCGCGAATGTGTGTGCATGTATGTATGTGTGTGTGTGTGTGTGTGTGTGTGTGTTTAGCCTTAGTTTCTTGTAATCATTAGAAGTAGTCAATAAATCTTGTTTTGATTTTCACATATACGAGTTTCTTGTGCTGTGTGTCAAATTACTGCCTTAAACGTAAAAGATCAAGTTACCTCTTGCTAATAATTATAATAATAATAATCATAATAAAATATTGTTACTGTTGGCCACAGAATAATATTTTATCCAGAATTGGTAAAATACTCTAACCTCAATTTTCGCTGGACGAATAATTGATGAAGTGTTAAATATTGATTCTGAATCATTTACAGTGAATCATTTACAGCTGAGTCAATTCTTATTCCCTGCAACAATTAAATTGAGCTAATAAATGACCTAAGGTCCTTACACCGCCATTTTTGAAATAGCAGCTAATCGAGCTAATAGGAGCTCGATTGTAATTCCGTCCATATACAAATTATGGCGAGCCGTGTTTGGATGCCGATGTAGGTTCGCAAAGCCATGAGCATCAACAGTAGTGAAACATCCGTGATTGTTGATAGAAGGCTTGTTCGAAATGCATCGGGAGCGTTTGTAGAGCATACGACTCCGTGTACTTTTGGATCGTTCTCGCGGAGCTTTGATGTCATGCACCGATCGCTTTGCGAGAATCCGATGCTTCTCAAACGAGCCTGGTGTATTTGTGTTTGGCACTGCGCCGCTAGCTTTGCTGTGAAATATGAAACGTATACAGTGACGCAAGACCTGGCTCTGTGGTGGCTCTCTATCCTGTGGAAAGGCAAACTGGTTGTTAGAAGGCTCTCAGTTGAACCAACTCCGAACTAGCACCTGGTTCGTGCTGGTGGAAAGGGGGTAACTGACATATTTTAAGATCTGCCAGTGCAAGTTGCTTTCAGTTAAAACTGCCATCAAATGAAAAATTGAATTTACCTTGGCATAGTTGAATAACAAGAGTTCAGTACATGGAAATGACATACAGTGAGTCTCAAACACCATTGTTTCCTCCTTCTTATATAAATCTAATTTGTTAAAAAGACCTCAGAAGAACAGGCGAATCTCAACATAACACCGACTGTTACGTAACATTCGGGATCGTTAAAGGTGCTCTAAGTGATCTCACGCGTTTTTAGGCCAAAACATTTTTTGTCACATACAGCAAACATCTCCTCACTATCCGCTAGCTGCCTTTTATGGAAGCCCGTTTCCGCCACAGTTCAGTTATTCTGTAAGTCATAATAATGAGAAAGTTTCTCATAATTATGACTAAGTATCTCATTATATTGAGAAAGTTTCTCATAATAATGACTTAGTATGTCAGAATAATGAGAAAATTTCTCGTAATTATGACTTATTTTCTCGTAATAACAAGAAACTTTCTCGTAATAATGACTTAGTTTCTCATAATAACGAGAAACTTTCTCATAATAATGACTTAGTATCTAATAATAACGAGAAACTTTCTCGTAATAATGACTTAACATCTCATAATAATGAGAAACTTTCTCGTAATTATGAGAAACTTCTACGCATGCGCAAAGCAGCGGAGCAGTGACACACTAGCGACATCCGCTGGTCAAATGCGAGAACTCCGCAACCATGGCACGTTCTGCAAAAGTGTAATCTATAATATTATTAAATAAATAACATTATTGATAAATTATCAGTAGCCTAGTGAAACGGGACAGTCTTCATTTGTAACATTCATTTGTATTTTTGTGTATGAACAAGCAGAAACAGAGTGGTGATCCATGGATTTCAAACAGATTGAGAAATGATAAGACAGCACACACCTACATATCCAACTCTGTTAAAGAATGCTTCACCTGGAAAGCTGTCTTTTGCATACATTCTAATGAGTCATAAACATCTTAAAAGGTGTTTTCTGTAGGAATATCGCTGGAATGAAGGTCACTAGCCAAGTGCTTTAGGACCGGGTTTATATTAGAAAAGCTTTCCAGTGCCTGTCTAGGCAAACCTGCACATCAAATAGCCTAGACTCATCCACAAAATACCAAAAAACCAACACATTTTATGAAGACGTTGCACTTAAACTTAACGAACTTCCTTCGTTAATCTGATAGTTTTGAAAGCCTTCGCGTTCATGCAGCAGTTTCCACCATTACCACGGAAACCACTTTGCGTTCGTGCGCATGGAAATGTATTGAAGATACTGATAATTTATAACTGATGTTATTTAATGATACTATAGACTGCAATTTGTATATTACACTGAATTTAACGAAAACAGAAGTGCACGAATGCAGAATGTGCCATGTTTGCTGTTCTCGCATTTACGAGACTTTGACCAGCGGATGTCGCTAGCGTGCCACACCCTTCTGCTCTGCGCATGCGTAGAAGTTTCTATTACGAGAAACGTACTCGGTTACTAACGTAACCTCGGTTCCCTGAGATACGGAACGAGTACTGCGTATGGGGAAAAGTCTCCCTTTTTCCCCGTCACTGAAGACTTTTCAATAACGCAGTGTAACTGCACCGTCATTGGTTCACTCATAGACAAGTTGTTGAACCAATGGCGGCGCGGCATAGCTGTGCAGCCTATGGCGAGAAAGCGCGCAAACTTTCCCGCCAAAATGGGCGGGGTAAAGGGCTATATAAGCAGGCGTTTCGCCATAGGATTTCAGTGCCAATCGACTGAAGCGACGACTCTGAAGTCGCAGCCTCGTGGCACGGCAAGTAACGCAGTACTCGTTCCGTATCTCAGGGAACCGAGGTTGCGTTAGTAACTGAGTACGTTCCCTTTCGATACTTCACTCGCACTGCGTATGGGGAACGAATTCAACCGCGCCGTGCCACAGCAGGGAACGACATAACTTGTTTTGGACGCCGGAAGGGGACCAGGAAAACAAGCAAGAAGGCAAAGCCGCCGTATCCCTCGTTACACTACAAGGAAATGAATCCTGTAACGGCGTGAGGCGGAACCCATAAGGGGCCGCCAATCACACTGAAAAAACCCGAGCTTGTAAGGTCGGGACATCAAGATGGTAGAACCTGACAAAAGTGGACTGCGAAGACCAGCCGGACGGCGAAGACCAGCCGGCCGCCTCACAGGTGTCTTTTATGGAAACTCCATTGGACCAAGCCCATGAGGAAGCCATTCCCCTAGTGGAGTAACCAGAGAGGAGTAACACAGATTAATGGTGTCGACTATCCAACATGAGAGACGTTGTTTTGAGACCGGAGACCCCCTGGTGCAGCCACCAAAACAAACAAAGAGCTGATCCGACTGCCTGAAAGGCTGAGATCGCTCTACATAGGTCCTCAATGCCCTGACAGGGCAGAGTAATTTCAGCTCTCGTTCATCCGTAGAGGAAGGAAGAGCGGAAAGTGAGATGACCTGCGCTCTAAACGGGGTTGAGAGCACTTTGGGAACGTAGCCATGCCTGGGTTTCAGAATGACCTTAGAATCATTAGGTCCGAATTCGAGGCAAGCAGGGCTCACAGAGAGGGCCTGCAAATCGCCAACACGCTTGACCGATGCTAGTGCAAATAGCAGAGCGGTTTTTAGCGTCAGGGACCTGAGGTCAGCTGAATGCAGCGGCTCAAAGGGGCTACCTTTTAGGGCCCTGAGGACCAGAGATAGGTCCCAAGTCGGCACAGTAAGGGGACAAGGTGGATTTAATCGCCTAGAACCCCTTAAGAAATGGACTACAAGGCCGTTTCGACCCACTGATTGGCTGGCAATAGGAGCATGGAACGCTGCGATGGCTGCCACGTAAACCTTAAGCATTGAAGGGGTGCACCCCATATCCAAACGCTCTTGGAGGAAAGACAGTATGAAGGATATGTCACTCTCAACAGGGTCTATGTTGTGTGAGGAACACCAATCAACAAAGACTGACCATTTTTGAGCGTAGAGGCGTCTCGTGGACGGGGCTCTCGCCTGAGAAATGGTATTTAGAACGTCCCCGGGGAGGTTAGTCGGCTCCCATCGAGGGACCAGAGGTGTAGAGCCCAGAGCTCTGGCTCAGGCTTCTGTTTGCCTGAGAGAGGAGATCCTGTCTCAGGGGAATCGGCCAAGGGGCTCTCGTGGAGAGCTTGAACAGCTCCGAGGACCAAACTTGGCTCCTCCAGAGCGGGGCCACCAGAAGGACTCTGTGTTGGTCTTCTCTGATGCGCCTGATAACCTGGGGGATCAGTGCGATCGGAGGAAAAGCATAAAGGAGCGTGCTGGGCAATGCGTGGGCCAGAGCATCGACCTCCTTTGAGAAAAATGTTGGGCAGTAAGAGTTGTCTTCTGAGGCGAAGAGGTCTATGTCCGCTTTCCTGAAGAACTCCCAAATCGTGAGAACCGTCTGGGGGTGGAGCATCTACTCGTCTGAGGGGATGTTGCTCTGCGACAACATGTCCGCGCCCAGATTGGTCTTGCCAGGAATATGAGTCGCTTTGAGCGACTGAAGTCTCGGCAGAGCCCATATTAGAAGGCGTTTCGCCAGAGCGCACAAGCGGCTGGACGAGAGACCTCCCTGATGGTTTATGTACGACACCACTGTCATGCTGTCCGATTGGACTAAGACATGGCGTCCTGTCAACTGAGCCTGAAAAGATTGAAGGGCTTTCATCACTGCTAGCATCTCTAGACAGTTGATATGTAGACGGCTTTCCTCGTGACTCCACGAGCCGAAGGCCGGTCTGCCCTTGCACACAGCGCCCCAACCCGTGTTGGAGGCGTCCGTTGAGAGCACCGTCCTTCGTGAGACCGCCTGCAGGGGTACTCCAAGACTGAACCAGGCAGGGTTCAACCAAGGTTTCAGGGCTAGAAGACAGGCCCGATTGACCTTGAGACATAGGCGGCCGTGCCGCCAGGCGTTTGGAGAAACCAGGAACTTCAACCAGTACTGCAGAGGCTGCATCCGAAGAAGGCCGAGCTGCAGCACCGGGGAGGCGGAAGCCAACAACCCTAGCAACCTCTGGAAAAGCTTCAGAGGGAGATAGGCTTTGTTCTTGACTGATGCCGCGAGCTGCTGAATCGCCAGAGGACGAGACTACTGACGAGACTACTGCTGTCATACGGACTGAGTCGAAGACTGCCCCCAGAAATAAAATTTGCTGGCTGGGGCACAGCGAGCTCTTGGCTAAGTTGACCCTGAGACCCAGGCATTGCAGATGGCTGAGGAGCACGGATCTGTGGTGTTCCAGCTCGGCTCGCAAACGGGATAGGATGAGCCAGTCGTCGAGATAATTTAGAACCCGGATTCCCATTTATCTCAGAGGGGAAAGCACCGCGTTCATGCACTTGATGAAAGTGCGAGGAGCCAGAGACAGCCCGAAAGGCAGGGCCGTATATTGGTACGCCACCCCCTAGAATGCGAATCTCAAGAATCGTCTGTGATGGGGGGCTATCTGGATGTGAAAATACGCATCCTTCAGGTCCAGCGAGCAGAACCAGTCCTCGGGGCAAATGTGCGCGAGGATCTGCTTCAGCGTCAGCATTTTGAACTTCCGTCTCATGAGGGAGCGATTCAAAAGTCTGAGATCTAGGATGGGTCTGAGACCGCCATCCTTCTTGGGGACCAGAAAGTAGCGGCTGTAAAAGCCTGACTCGCGCTCCGCAGGGGAAACTATTTCCACAGCTCCCTTTCTTAGCAACGTCATAACATTGGACATGAGCGTCGTCCGGGTTCACCGAGGTTTGAAGCACCCCGCCGAAGCAAGGGGGCCGTCGTGCAAATTGGAGCGAGTAGCCCTGAGTTACGATCCCCAGGATCCATTCTGACACACCGGGGATGGCTTGCCAAGCCTCGGCCCGAGTGACAAGGGGTTGAATGACATCGGATGGCAGGCCGCCGGAGAGGGGGCCACACACCGAGAGAGGTGGAAGAGGAAATTTGCTCTCTTTTTGATGAAGTAAAATAGTGTTCACCGTGAAAACGGCGTTTTGAGTGGGCGCAACAGGTGTGGGCCCAGCTACAACATGAAGCATGTTTTCCACACCCGGAATTAGACGAGGCGGAGGGGAAACTGTACGTAGGATCTTTTGGGGTGGTCCGGTCGCAACGAGACAATCCGCCATCCTCTTTCTTTTTGAAAAATTAGGACGTCTTCGGAGTCACCGGGTCCAGCACAATCTTGGGCCGGGGTCCCTGGCGTCTCAGGAAGGGAGGGCGCTTTGCAGGGCGTGAGCACTGGCGGTGCTCCTTAGGCGGGGCAGAAAATGTCCCATAGCTTGAGACGACTTCTGCGCCGCGGTGAAGCGCTCGGTAAAGACATCCACTGCTGGCCCAAAGAGACTGGAGGGAGAGACCGGAGCGTCCAGGAAGGCCGTCTTATCCAGGTCCTTTATTTCCGTCAAGTTGAGCCACAGGTGGCGCTCCAACACTACCAGGCTGGCCATAGAGCGGCCAATGGCCTGGGCCGTAGCCTTTGTGGCTCGCAGGGCTAGATCGGTGGACCTCCGGTCCTTTAAGTCGGTGCGTCTATACCGGACTCATCCAGCGAGCGAAGGAGTTTGGCCTGGAAGACTTGGAATATGGCCATTGTATGGAGCGCAGAGGCAGCCTGGCCCGCCGAGGTGTAAGCCCGTCCAGCCGCGAAGAGTTCGGCATCCATGCCTTGGCCGTTCTCTATGGGCTCCAAAGGAGGTGGGGGAGCGGGATCTTCCGGCTCGCCAGCCCAACCTTCTGCTTCGGAGGCAGCGAGGGACATGGAGTCATCCTGTTCGTCATCCGATCCTCCAAACGAGACGAGGTCGCTTGCATCGGCAGAGGGACGCTGATCGGGTCAGGAGAACAAGACGGGAGAATGTTCCCTTGGAGGAGAGGGCGAGTCACGCGGGGGCTGGGCCGGAATGAGCTCGCCAAACTCCGGGCGCTGGGTCGCTCTATCCCGCTGTCTCTTCCTTGCCGGCTCGTGGGAGGAAGGAGACGGGAGGGCGCGAGCGGCGAGATCGCCCTCTGTGAAGAAGGTGACCCGCGAGCGCAGGGAACCAAGACTCATGCTCTCGCAGTGCGGGCATGAGGCTCCAGCAAGCGCGCCGTCAGCGTGGGACTTGCCCAGGCAAGCGACGCACTCGCTGTGACCATCGTCGTGGTGCAGAGGGGCTCTGCACATGCCACATGAGTGGCGCGGCATTTGTATCAACGCCGCCGCCGTGATAATGGCGATTGGGGAGCTCTTTTTAGAGCGGCGAGGGCCGCGGAAGCTCAGATGGAGCGGTGAAAACCGCTGTTTATGCTCTTTTAGAGCGTCAATAAACTGCGGAGAAGCCGGCAGGAGACACGCTAGGAAGCAGCCGGAAGCGGGAGGCGGCGACTCGAGGACGACGCTGCAGGCTGCAGTCAGCGAGGGCGCCGGCGCTGTCTCCGACCGCCGAGTCCAGCTGAGTCCGCTGCGGGAGCCTCTTCTGACGGCGGCGGCGAGAGATTCTTAAAGGCGGCGAGCTTCTTCGGCTTCAGGCAGAGATCAGCGAGGAGAAGTAGAAGTCGTCGCTGAAGGAGAAAGCCCTGAAATCCTGTGGCAAAACACCTGCTTATATAGCCCTTTACGCCGATCATTTCAGCGGGAAAGTTTGCGCGTTTTCAATATAATGAGATACTAAGTCATAATTATGAGTTATAACTGGCTGCTGACAGTCTTTATTCTCACCAGAGAAAAATATCCAACACATAAACAAAAAGACGGTGCAACGCACACTCAATAATTCCACATCCAAGGACGGGCTTCACTCCACGACACGAGCACAGCTCACTTAGTCCGACTGTCAGCAGTCCCTCTCTCTCTCACACGCTCCTGCTTCTCCTGGCGTTTTATCCTGTCTCCACGCCAGTTATTGGAACGAGAAACAGGTGTTCGTGATTTACATTCAACCCGTTCAATCACCGCACATCCCCAGACACTCCCTCCTGCCGCAGACCCCGCTAAACCACGCCCCCCTCGCCACATACCCCCACCGCCCGACTCAGGCCGGGGAGCCGTCCGGCCTGGAGCCCCCCCCCTTTTCTGGAGAGGAAGTCGGCCACAGCCATCTGAACACCCGGCCTGTGGATCACTTTGAATTTAAAAGGCTGTAAAGCAAGATACCAACGAGTGATCCGCGCGTTGGTGTCCTTCATGCGGTGGAGCCACTGCAGAGGGGCATGGTCCGAACAGAGGGTGAATTCCCGCCCCAGGAGATAATAGCGGAGGGTGAGGACGGCCCACCTGATGGCTAAACACTCTTTCTCCACGGTGCTGTACCTAGCCTCTCTCTTAGAGAGCTTGCGGCTAATGTACAGCACCGGCCGCTCCTCACCCTCTATCTCCTGGGACAGGACCGCACCCAGCCCTCTGTCCGACGCGTCTGTCTGCAACAAAAAGGGGAGAGAGAAATCAGGGGAATGAAGTAACGGCCCGCCACATAAAGCAGCCTTCACCTGGGTGAAGGCCTGCTGGCACAGCTCCGTCCACTGGACCGTATCTGGTGCATCCTTTTTAGTCAGATCAGTCAACGGGCTGGTGAGGTCCGAATAATTAGGAACAAACCTTCTGTAATATCCCGCCAGCCCGAGGAACTGTCTTACCTCCTTTTTGGTCTTGGGACGCGGACAGGTTGCAACCGCTGCTGTCTTATCAATTTGGGGACGCACCTGTCCATATCCCAAGTGGAAGCCCAGATACCTTACTTCCACGCGCCCAATTGCGCACTTATTCGGGTTGGCCGTGAGCCCAGCCCCTCTCAGCGATCTCAGGACAGCCCTCAAATGCTGCATATGCCGCTGCCAATCATTACTAAAAATAATAATGTCATCCAGATAGGCAGCCGCATACGCAGCATGGGGGCGTAAGATCTTGTCCATGAGTCGCTGAAAGGTAGCCGGTGCCCCGAACAGCCCGAACGGAAGGGTCACGAATTGGTGTAATCCAAACGGCGTCGTGAAAGCGGTCTTTTCTTTGGATAATGGAGACAAGGGGATCTGCCAATACCCTTTTGTTAAGTCCAGTGTCGAATAAAAGCGAGCTGTACCGAGCCGGTCAAG
This sequence comes from Chanodichthys erythropterus, assembly GCF_024489055.1. Classification (NCBI taxonomy): domain Eukaryota; kingdom Metazoa; phylum Chordata; class Actinopteri; order Cypriniformes; family Xenocyprididae; genus Chanodichthys; species Chanodichthys erythropterus. The sequence continues at coordinate 44,327,582 of NC_090231.1, forward strand.
CAATTCGTCCACACGCGGCATTGGATACGCGTCGAATTTCGACACTGCATTCACCTTGCGATAATCCACACAGAACCGTACTGAGCCGTCTGTTTTGGGGACCAAAACTATCGGGCTCGCCCAGTTACTGCTGGATTCCTCTATTACCCCCATTTCAAGCATTGCCTCTAATTCTGCCTGAACCACTTTTTTTTTGTGTTCAGGTAACCTATACGGCCGGCTGCGAATCACCACGCCCTCGATGTGGTGCTGAATGAGGTCAGTACGGCCCGGTAGGGGAGAGAACACGTCGGCAAATTCAGCCTGTAATTTGGAAACATCAGTGAGCTGTGAGGGCGAAAGGTGATCTCCCCCCGGGGCCAGAGCGAGGGATTGTTTTTTTACATTCGCCTCTGGCCCGAGATCATCCTCCCCGCTAATCACCGTCGCCAGCATCACTGATTCCGCCTCACTCCACTTTTTCAGGAGGTTGAGGTGATAAATTTGACGTGCCCCTCTCCTATCGGACCGTATTACTTCATAATCGAGATCACCAACTCGCCGTGTGACCTCAAATGGTCCTTGCCACTTCGCCAGTAATTTTGAGCTTGATGTGGGGAGTAATACGAGCACTTTCTCTCCCGGTGCAAAATTACGCAGATTAGTTCCCCTGTTATACAACCGGCACTGTCTGTCCTGGGCTTGTAACAAATTCTCCATAGATAGCCGCCCCAAAGTGTGGCGTTTTGTTCTCAAGTCCAGCACATACTGAATTTCATTTTTTGATTGAGACGGTCCGTCCTCCCAAGACTCTCTTAGGACATCCAACACCCCGCGGGGGTGGCGCCCAAAGAGAAGCTCGAAGGGGGAAAACCCCGTGGAGGCTTGCGGGACCTCTCGCACAGCGAACAACAGGGGTTCCAACCATTTATCCCAATTTTTGGCGTCTTCTTGAACGAACTTACGAATCATGGATTTAAGCGTGCGATTAAAACGTTCGACCAGCCCGTCCGTTTGTGGGTGAAAGACGCTGGTTCGAATCGATTTAATGCCCAACAATTCGTACAGTTCGCGTAGCGTACGTGACATAAACGCCGTGCCTTGATCAGTGAGGATTTCTTTCGGAATCCCCACTCGGGAGATTAAACTGAAGAGGGCGTCCGCAACACTCTTAGCGGAAATGTTGCGGAGAGCCACTGCTTCTGGATATCGTGTTGCATAATCCACAATGACCAATGCAAAACGATGCCCTCTCGCTGATCGCTCTAATGGCCCGATGAGGTCCATGCCAATTCGTTCGAAGGGGACCTGCATTAATGGAAGGGGGCGCAAAGGCGCTTTTGGAGTGGCCGGAGGATTTACCAGCTGACATTCACGACAAGACGCGCACCACCTGCGCACGTTCTCGTGAATGCCCGGCCAAAAAAATCGGGTCATGAGGCGATTTAGTGTCGCTGTTTGTCCTAAGTGTCCAGCCATTGGGTTGGAGTGAGCCGCATGGAAAAGCATTTCCCTGCGGCTCTTTGGTACTAACAACTGGGTTGTATCTTCCTTTGATTGAGTGTCTTGGGTCACTCGATACAACCTATCTTTAATAATCGCAAAATAGGGATAAGTTAGTGGTCGTCCAGGCTGGAGAGGCTGACCGTCAATCGTACTGACCCTCTCAAACGCATTTTTCAGCGTGTCATCGTGAGACTGCTCCAGGGGAAAATCATCACGGTCCGAGAGAATCAGTCTCCCGATCCCGCTCGGTTCCCCTGAGGCAGTCACCACTGGTCCCCGGTCAGTCTCCCCCACCTGCACTCGCACTTCCCTTCCCCGCGTACACTTACTCCAAGAGGCACCCGAGCATAAATGCCCCAATAATTTATTAAATGCGGGCCAATTTGTCCCCAAAATTAACGGGTGCCGGAGGTGCGGATTAACTGCCACCTCCACACTATGCTTTTGACCCCTAAATAGAATTCCGACTGACACCAACGGATAACTCGCGATATCCCCGTGCACACACCGTACCTTAACCACGCGGCCTGTATCCAATGCCCCGGATGAAATCAGGCTTTGATGCATGGAGGTTTGGTTACAACCCGAGTCCACCAAAGCCTGATATGTAACCCCCTTGATACTCACTGGTATCTGGTACTGACCAGCCTGACCGGGGGCGACCTGCAGGTCGTCCGGGACCCGGATCAGTGTCCCCACCTCCATCACTGGACACCGGTCTATGAAGTGATCCGGGTCCCCGCAACGCCAACAGGCCGGCCCAGACCTGCCCGCCGCTCCAGTGGCGGAGAACGGGCCGAATGATTGGCGTGGAGAGAGGGGAGAAGCAGGCGCGGGGTCCAGCCCGGCGGTGGCCAGTCCCGCCCCCCTGGGCGGGGCTCTTGGCGCCACGAACTGCCGAGAATCCGTTCCACCCCGCCCTCGGGGCGGAACACGAGGCGGGCCGGGCGGACGGGACCTAGGTAGAGGGACAGGTTTAGAGAGAGAGAGGGGAAGAAGAGAGGGAGAGAGAGAGACAGATGGCAGGGATTCGCCGACCCCTGGGCACGCCACCAAGTGGTCCTCCGCCAATTGGATGGCCGAATCCAGCGACGTGGGCCGGTGGCACTGGACCCACTCGGCGGTCTTCTTTGGGAGCCGAGTGGTGAACTGTTCCAGCACCACGCGATCGATCATTTGCTCCGCGTCGCCTCCGTCGGCCATCAGCCATTTGCGGCACGAGTCCCGGAGCTGTTGGGCCAACACGAAGGGTCGGCCCGCCTCCCCCAGCTCCAGAGACCGGAAGCGCTGACGGTGCTGCTCGGGGGAGCGGCCGACCCGCTGCAGGATGGCCCTCTTGAGGTCGTTGAAGACCAGGAGGTTCTGGACGGGCAGCTGCTGTGCTGCCACCTGCGACTCGCCCGAGAGCAGCGGGACGAGCCGCATGGGCCACTGGTCCCGGGGCCAACCTGAGACCTCAGCAGCCTTTTCAAACAGGTCCAGGAAGGCCTCCGGGTCATCTTGCGGGCCCATCTTCTGCAGTGGCAGCTGGAAGGGGCCAGCAGCTGCCGCGCTGGTCGCCGTGGGAACCTCCCGGCCTATCCAGCTCCGGAACCTCTCGCGGTCCTCCTGCTGGCCCTGGATGATCGCCTCGAAGCGGCGTTCCTGGTCACTCCGAAGATCCAGCAGGGCCCGATGTTGTTCTTGATGCAGGACCGCGAGGGATGCAATGATGTCCGCAAACGGCTTTCCAGCGGCGGGGGATGCCTGCATGGCGGCGGCTTCCGTCTTCCTTCCCGGGTTTCGGCACCAGTGTAACGAAGGTTCTTTGTGTAATGGGAAGGAAGAGGACAGGAATCGGCTTTAGGGCTGCTGACAGTCTTTATTCTCACCAGAGAAAAATATCCAACACATAAACAAAAAGACGGTGCAACGCACACTCAATAATTCCACATCCAAGGACGGGCTTCACTCCACGACACGAGCACAGCTCACTTAGTCCGACTGTCAGCAGTCCCTCTCTCTCTCACACGCTCCTACTTCTCCTGGCGTTTTATCCTGTCTCCACGCCAGTTACTGGAACGAGAAACAGGTGTTCGTGATTTACATTCAACCCGTTCAATCACCGCACATCCCCAGACACTCCCTCCTGCCGCAGACCCCGCTAAACCACGCCCCCCTCGCCACACTCAGTTACAAGTTTTATTGCACCAATAAATGCCGCACACAAAACGTGCATCTCTCCTGCATTATCCACACACATAACACAGACTCTTGCATTAATGTAAAGACATACTGTTTTATAAATGAACATTAACAATCACAGGAGATGAAATATTATCCATTATTACCATTGCTGTATTACAATCATTGTATTCACATATATATGTGGTTTTATGATACACTTAAAGTAACTTCAATTATGCTATGTTTAGTGTCTATGGGTTCCCAGCGGGAAGATTTGAATGCTTGCATGTGTGGTATGTCTATACCTGCGCAACACATAAGTATTACAAGAATCTTTAATAGTTCTTCTTCAAAGCTCAGCCAGTTTAATCTTGCTCGGTCATAAAAGCCCCAACAAGGGGGAGTGTTGTCACCCGGAAACACAACACCTTCATTTGCTACACCAATTTTAAGAGGTTGGACTTTGACCAGAGGTTAAAAGCTAGAGGACAATGCCACTCCTTCTATTTTCCTTGCCTTGTGGACAACTGAACAGAACCCTCTTGGCCGAAGGCCGCTTCAGGCCAAGGCCTGGTAGGCCTAGGCCTGCCCCCTCGGCCTACAACCCAGCCATGTGCTCAACATAGAAAACATAGAAAAGACTGGCAACAACTTCGGACTGAATCCTCAAGATCTCTCCTCAACCTGCCGATCCGACGCTCCTCAGCCTAAAGGCATCGTGCAAGTATCGTACATTTTAACACTAAACAGCGATTTAGTATTGATTTGTAAGACTTACCTTTGCTATGGCTAAAATAAACTGATGATTCCTTTCCAGATTGTCTTTAACTTTTCCTATAGCTCTAGTAACATTACCTCCTCCGGTTCAATGGAGTGTGTGTTTATTAATGTGTGAATGTGTGTGTGTGACCTTTGTTGTATGTTATGTGTTTGTTAGTTTAGTTATGTGTTTGTGAGTTAGTTAATTAAGATTGTGCACAATATATGTTTGGTTCTGACTCCATCTGCTAATTAATTGCCTCTGAAGTGATTTAGATCCCGAACCTATGCTCTAAGTAGCACTGTGTAATACGAATATTATTTTTCCATAACCTGGAAATGAACATTTCTTAGAATTATTAAACAATCAACACTAAGTGTTCCCTGGACAACAGGTTAATTGATTGTAATATTAAGATTAATGTAGCTATATCCAGTAAATCTGATTAACAGATTTACATATTCATAATTAATCATAATTAACAGATCATATTGAGTTATGAATAATTATTAATATTTCCCCTTTGAGTTAATTCGCTACACTCTGTAGTCGCAAAAGCTCCAAAAACGGCAATAAAAACAAACTGGTGCAGCCTGGACCACGAATCATAATAAACATGCTCCAGCCAATAACCGACAAGAATGATTTTAAATGACTGTTTCAGGAAGCATGGAGGGGAGTGGGAGGAGGAGGAGGAGGAGGAGGAGGAGGGAGGGTCTAGCTAGCCTCTGTTTTGTTTGACAACACTTCGAACGTCAACAGGAAGTTACTCCACCCAGGATCGCTTAGAGAACCTTTAATATGTATGACCGCAATATTTGCATATGCCAGCCCATGTTCAAGGCATTACACAAGGGCAGCCAGTATTAACGTCTGGATCTGTGCACAGCTGAATCATCAGAGTAGGTAAGCAAGCAAGGACAATAGCGAAAAATGGCATATGGAGCAATAATAACTGACATGATCCATGATATCATGATATTTTTAGTGATATTTGTAAATTGTCTTTCTAAATGTTTCGTTAGCATATTGCTAATGTACTGTTAAATGTGGTTAAGTTACCATCGTTTCTTACTGTATTCACGGAGACAAGAGCCGTCGCTATTTTCATTTTTAAACTCTTGCAGTCTGTATAATGCATAAACACAACTTCATTCTTTATAAATCTCTTCAACAGTGTGTAATGTTTAATGCTTTAGCCACGAAGCACAGCCTCAAACTCATTCAGAATCAAATGTAAACATCCAAATAAATACTATACTCACATGATCCAATGCATGCATGCAGTATGCATGTCGAACATTTGGTAAAAATCCATTTGAGGGTTATATTAGCTGTGTGAACTTTGTAAATGCACTGTATTATAGTCGAGAGCTCAGGGGGGCAGGGAGCGAGAGGATTTACAGGGGCCGCACACGCTTAATCGGTGCATAGTTAATGATGCTTCAAAATTTTCAAAAATTAATTAAAAAAAATCTATGGGGTATTTTGAGCTGAAACTTCACAGACACATTCAGGGGACACCTTAGACTTATATTACATCTTGTAAAAACTTGTTCTAGGGCACCTTTAAAACACCTCAATCATGCATTTTAGTCTAGGACTAGTTTAAGCCTTGTCTGTGAAACCGGGGGAAAATAAAATAATTAAATAAATAGATAAATCGAAAATAATGTACAAGCTAATTAAAAAAAAATATTAATTAAATTAATAATCATTACATTAAAATCAAATGCTCTTGTGGAGATAGTCACTCTTTTCCTAATGTATAAACTGAGAATTATGCTTGATATTATTAGTTATATGCATATGTGCCATAATCTAGACAAAAGCTGCAAAAAAGTCTACCACACCATGAGGGTGAAAAAGGGCAACAGCTGTCTCAAACAGCAAACGTTTCAGTCACCTTCAGCGCTGAATTAGGTCATGTTGTGACTGAAATGTTTGCAGTTCTTCAGTAAAGCTGCAGTTTTTATCTCACACTTGCTTTTTTGTTGTCTTTTTTCATCCTTATAATGAGCAGCAGGCCTAAGTGATTATGGTGATTTCTTCCCAATTTGCTATATAATAAAATTCCATGTTTCTTCTTCATTCTGTTCATCAGATATTTGAGATGCTTGTCAGTTCTGGAGACAACGTCCTCCTTGATGCTCCCACATACTCAGGAACCCTGGCGGCCGTAAGGACAAAGATGGACCACATTTTCCCATCAACCATGTTTTACCTGTGATCTCTCTTGATCCATTAAAGGAACATGTTTACATGGTAATTATTGGCAACTATTTCATCAACAGCTGCAACCGCTGGGCTGCAACATCATTAATGTGCCAGGCGATCAACATGGCATGATCCCAGAAGGCCTCAGGAAGGTTCTGGCACGGTGGGATCCTACAGACACACTAAAGCCGGGCAGCACTGCACCAAGAGTCTTGTACACCATCCCCAACGGAGGCAATCCAACAGGAGCGTCCATGACTTATGAGAGGAAACAGGAAGTCTATGAAGTAAGCAGTGTTTATTTCCTCAATGCACACCGTTCTTGTCTGCGTTTGCCAATTTCCATAGAGTATGAGGCTGAAATGGTCCTGTACGATGTTACAACATTCAGATGTTGTGATATATGATTTAGTGTGTTTATGTGCTCTTGTCTTTATCATCTTTTATACACAATAATTCAAATGTAATCCAGTGTTGTTAAGTAAAACTTAAACTATTAAAAAAATGTTGAAATTTAATAATTAAAAAAATTTTAAGTTGATGTACTGAATTTACTAAAATTGAAATAAAAATAAATGAAAGCTATAAACATAAAAAAAATCCCCATGCCCCTTCAAACTGTTCAAATCGGAGGACAAAAATCAGGGTAGAAAAATGCCATTTATTTCTACATTATGACAATTATTTAATGTAAAAATCATATTAACATTATAAGTACACCTCAGGAAACATTATAAAATAATAAAAAATGCCGTTCATGACCTTTCAAATTAAAATTAAAAATAAAAATATTAATAAACCTTATTAAAAATATTAAAAGGGTAGTTCACCCAAAAATGAAATTTCTGTCATTAATTACTCACCCTCATGTCGTTCCACACCCGTAAGACCTTCGTTCATCTTCAGAACACAAATTAAGATATTTTTGATGAAATCCTCCATAGAAAGTGTAATTACCACATTCAAGGTCCAGAAAAGTAGTAATAATATTGTTAAAATAGTCACTATTGTGACTACAGTGCAGGGCAATGCATGCGTGTGATGCTGATGCAGGAGTCAGCCAATAATGAGTCGCCGTTCTGGCGTAGAACCTGGAAGCGCTGAACATAAACCGCGTAGAAGAATAGTCAAGTTGACTATTTTAACAATGTCTTTATTACTTTCCTGGACCTTGAATGACGGTGCTTTCTATGTGCAGGGGCGGACTTAACCAATAAGCAAGGTAAGCAGCCGCTTAGGGCCCTGGGCTGGGTTTCCCGAAACCTTCTTAACTCTACGTCGTTCTTAAATTATACCTTAAGCTGTACCTTAACGTTAATACGTGTTTCCCGAAACGTTCTTAGTTAAGTATACCTTCTGTAAGTCATACTTTCGTAAGGTTGGTCTGGACCACTCTTAGCTATACCTTATCACTGTTTATAGTCAATACGAATATAATTCTGAAGCTGTAATACACCCAGTGTTCGATTAGGATTATGGCAAAGAATAAAATGCAAAAACATTCAATGCTAAATTCAAATGTGCTTTAGCGCTGATCCAGAGACAGACGCGCGCTCTGCGCTTGTCACGTAACTTTATCACAACTATTCGGTGTTTTTTACCTCAGTTTTTTACCTCATCGCGCTTTATTTTAGGTTTCAGACATTTAAATACACATTTGAATTAAGTAGGCTACTGCATAAAAAAAGACATTTATAGTTTGTTAAATTCAAATTACACTGATGTCTACGGAAGCTGCAACAATAACCCTTTTTTCATATTTGATATGTTTTATTCATATCAGATACACATTGTTTATGAAACAATAAAGTTTACTCCATTCTTCTCCCAGTTCACCGGCAACATACTTTTATGTATTTCGGGGAAGATTTCGTATAGGCTATCCGACAGCTCTAACTGCCGTGCAAACTCATCGCGTGACAAAACACATTCACTTCCACATATTTTACAATCGTAAATTCATCATATAGTTAACAAGTTTGTGAATATTAAAAAAAAAAAAAAAAAAAAACGATATAAACGAGATACCTACATGTCTGTCAGCTGCATGACGCGTCTCCAAGGAATTAAAACTTTATTCTAAATAAAGGTCGCCTTAAACTCACGCTGATGGGAGCTCCGCGCCCCCAGAATATAGATAAATTACAATATAGATTTAGTTTGCAATTTAGATTACTTTTATAACATACCATGAGTCCTGATAAATGCAATTTCTACTTCTGAAGTGCTTATTTTTATAAAGAACACTGATTTCTCACATAACGCAGTGAAGCAGCGACCGTATAGAGTGAATTATCGATTCTCGAGCCATCGATATCAACCAATTCAGCACCGCCACCATGGACAGCACCTGGTAACGTGGCACTTAAGAAGATATACCTTAATCAACCTCCTAAGGGATAGTTCGGGGAATACGCCTAGAAACGGTACATCTTCAGTTAAGGTCTACCTTTAGAGTCTTCGTAGCGCGCTAAGAGACAACGTTATCGGGAAACCCAGCCCTGGGCAATTAGGGGTTCCCTGACAAATACCAAGAAGCCTATATAAATCATATATTACCTATTAATTTTCTATCATATATTGTATGATAGAGCTTAGATCGGGCCCAACAAATCAAGACCGACCCTACCTGAGCCCGAGCACGTTGTGTCCGAGCCCGGCCCGGCCCGACACGTCCACTGTAATTATGAGCCCGAGCCCTATTTAAACCCGACCATTTTTAATATGTGGGCCGTTATAACCAGGGGCGGCGCCAGATTTTTTATTTTTTTTAACGCAGGTTCTGCTGTGCTAGATCTTTTACGCTACAGGGGGGAGCTGTGCAGTTATATAAATTATATAAATACTATTAATAAATGAGCAAAACTGGCCACTCAATATTAAATATTAAATTATTTTAATTATCATAATTAAAGTTTTAATTTTATTAAATTGAACAAGCTCAACATTCAGCATTCAATCAAATATTCTTAAAGATTAATTATTATTAATAATGTTACTTCAACATATTGTTATTTCAACATAATATGTGTGTGAGCAACAAGCAAGATGTGCATTTGTAAATTCGGTGACAGCGTGTGTTACCAGTTTCAAAAGGTGTGTGACCGCGGCGCGCCGGCGCCTCCATGTCATAATTACATTGTCTGCTATATTGCTTTTTATGTATTAAATCCAGGTAATTGGATGATGAAAAATGTATTAAAATTAAGATACAATTTATACTAAACGAAATTCACTTTAAAGAAAATATTTCTTCAAAACAAAACTTAACAAACTTGAAACTAAATGTGCTTAGGCCTATTTAATGGCTAAAACAGGTAGACTAAAGACTCTCTTTTTGTACAAATTGCAGCACATTCATTTAATTCTGAATTTTGCACATGTAAGTTGAAAAGCATTTGTTTGTGCATAGTAAACATATCTGTAACATTTATCAAGATCATAATTGTGCGTGCATTTATTAATTATTATCTTAATGAATAATACGACAAGGAAGAAGCATGTAAGCTGCGTTGTTTGTTTATTAAAACTAGTTTAAAATGTTTCCATACATTTTCCTCCAGACTTGCTCAAAGTTAATTCTCCTGTTTTAATTTTTTTCTTTGCTTCTTCAAGCTCCATGTTGTACTTAAGCCTCGTTTACACAAGGTTTTGTTCCGTCCTCTGAGCGGTGTCAACTCACACCAGAAGCATTTCAGAAGCGAAGCGGCTGGATTCGCGAGATCACTAGATTTGCCTGGCCAACATTGTTTTCGTTAAATTTTTCATGTTTTTAATGGCTAAATGGTTATATTTTGTCCGGTTTGATTGTGTTTATTGCTATGCCATACTTTATTTTGCTGTAGCCATACAGATGAAGTTAACACACTTAAAATTTCAGTTATGGACAACAAAAACAAAGAAATTTCAAGTTTTTCAACTTCGAATCTCTTGTCTTCAGTTTCTGTCATTGTAATGATGTGAAATATCAGCAGGAGTTTACAGGATTATTTTGACTTTATTTTGTATTTGAGCTGCGCGTCAAAAATAGGCGAGGCGCCTACACTGTAAAAATAAAAGGTGCCTGTAGGAACCTTTTGGGGTTCTTCACTTTGCCACACCGGCGGAACCGTCTGTAGATCCTCTAGGCACCCTTTCAAAAGGGCTGGTTCTCTGAGGAACCACCCAGGTTTCCTGAGGAACCCTTATATGAAGCATTGTGTTGAACCGCTTTGGGTGCCTCCAGGAACCAAATTTCATTTTTTTTTTAAATTATTAATTTATTTTCATGTTGGTACTATGGTTATCCTTAACTTCTATTATAATAAATAAATTGAAAGACTGCAAATGCAAAATAAAAACTGTTTATTGCATATAGATGAATTTTATTACATACACTTTAAGGCACTTAAAAAAAGCAATAGGCTTAATATCAATACACATTTAAAAAATAGGGTAATACATAAGCAACATGAATAACCAACCATTTATAAACAATAGGCAATACAAGAATAGACATCTCAACAAAATGCATGGAAACACAAATGTCCCATGTAATAAATCAATGTTTAAAAAATGACATTAAAGTATTAGTTAGCCCAAAAATGAAAATTGTGTCATTAATTACTCACCCTTATGTCGTTCCACACCCGTAAGACCTTCGTTCATCTTCGGAACACAAATTAAGATATTTTTGATGAAATCTGAGTGATTTCTGTCCCTCCATAGACAGCTACGCAACAACCAATTTGACGTTTAAAGGTGCCCTTGATTCAAAAATTGAATTTACCTCGGCATAATTAAATAACAAGAGTTCAGTACATGGAAAAGACATACAGTGAGTCTCAAACTCCATTGTTTCCTCCTTCTTATATAAATCTCATTTGTTTAAAAGACTTCCGGAAAACACACGGATCTCAACATAACACTGACTGTTACGTAACAGTCGGGGGCTCCGCCCCCAATATTTTCATAGGCCTATGCCATTGCCAGCTCATATTCAAGCCATTAGAAAGAGCAGAACATCTGGATGTGCAAAGCAGAATCAACAGACTAGGTAAGCAAGCGATGACAATAGCAAAAAAGGGCAGATGGACCAATATTAACTGACATGATCCATGATAACATGATATTTTTAGTGATATTTTTTAAACTGTCTTTCTAAATGTTTCGTTAGCATGTTGCTAATGTACTGTTAAATGTGGTTAAAGTTACCATTGTTTCTTACTGTATTCACGGAGACAAGAGCCGTTGCTATTTTCATTTTTAAACACTTGCAGTCTGTATAATGCATAAACACAACTTCATTCTTTATAAATCTCTCCTCATTAGCCGTTAGCCACGGAGCACAGCCTCAAACTCATGCAGAATCAAACGTTTAACATCCAAATATATACTTTACTCACATAATTCGAAGCATGCATGCAGCATGCATGATGAACATCTTGTAAAGATCCATTTGATGGTTATACTAGCTGTGTGAACTCTGTAAATGCGCTGTAATATAGTCCAGAGCTCGTGTGGCTGGGAAGATGCGATTGGCAGGGGGCAGGGTCGAGTGAAAATCAGTGCATAGTTAATGATGCCCCAAAATAGGCAGTTAAAAAAATTAATTAAAAAAAAACTATGGGGTATTTTGAGCTGAAACTTCACAGACACATTCAGGAGACACTTTAGACTTATATTACATCTTTTAAAAACATGATCAAGGGCACCTTTAAAAAAGTTCATAAAGAGATAGTAAAAATAATCCATATGAATTGAGTGGTTTTGTCCAATTTTTCTGAATAAACTCAATCACTTTAAAGCTGCGCACACACTTAACGATTGTAAGGCTGATTATGAATGTAAATTGATACTTTGACTGGACGCGTTTGAGCGCGATCAGTCATGAGCCAGTTGCGTTCAGTCTGCGATTACAGTTGGTGTTCAAATTCCATGTGTTAGTATTTAAATCGGCTTCAGTCGCAGGAAACAATCGCTGTATGTTGAGCACAGTCTTAGAATGTTTTAGCTAGTCATTAAATGTGTGCCCGGCTTAAATGGTGAACAGATTTATTTTAAGCTTTTATTCACATGTAAACATTGATCTGCGAAAAAAAACAGAAGCTCAACCGAACCACCTCAATGGTTCTTGCTAAAGCTCAAACGTGCTGTGTAACACAAGAATGAACCTCGTTGGTTCTTGCACGTTAAACAAACATGTTTAAGCTTCCATTTACCACATTTACACGCCAGTAAGACCTTCGTTCATCTTCAAAACACAAATTAAGATATTTTTGATAAAATCCGATGGCTCAGTGAGGACTCCATTGACAGCAAGACATTTAGCACTTTCAATGCCCAGAAAGCTACTAAAGTCATATTTAAAACAGTTCATGTGACTACAGTGGTTCAACCTTAATGTTATGAAGTGATGAAAATACTATTTTTGCGCCAAAAAAACTAAATAACGAATTTATTCAACAATTTCTAGTGATGGGCGATTTCAAAACACTGCTTCATGAAGCTTCGAAGCTTTACAAATCTTTTGTTTCAAATCAGTGGTTTGTAGCGCATATAAAATTGCCAAAGTCATGTGATTTCAGTAAACGAGGCTTTATTACGTGATAAGTGTTTCGAAATTTCAATGGTTCACCACTGACTTTGGCAGTTTGATACACGCTCTGAACCACTGATTCAAAACAAAAGATTCATAAAGATTCAAAGCTTCTTGAAGCAGTGTTATGAAAATGGCCATCACCAGATATTGTTGAATAAAGTTGTTATTTTGTTTTTTTTGGCACACAAAAAGTATTCTCGTCACTTCATAACATTAATGTTGAACCACTGTAGTCACATGAACTGTTTTAAATATGTCTTTAGTAGCTTTCTGGGCATTGAAAGTGTTAAATGTCTTGCTGTCCATAGAGCCCTCACTGAGCCACCGGATTTTATCAAAAATATCTTAATTTGTTTTCTGAAGATGAACGAAGGTCTTACGGGTGTGGAACGACATGAGGGAGAGTAATTAATAACAGAAATTTCATTTTTGGGTGAACTAACCCTTTAAGGTGCAGTAAAATTTGCTGCTGTTTGGAGAATGAATTCCAGTAATTTCAATAAAAATCCACACAATCATTAATTTCATGTGTGGTAAAAAAAAATTTCACTATGAGTCCAAGTTGGTTACTCAAATTCGCCAGATTTGACCAACAGAAAGCTGACTGAAAGTGACTCCTATATGAGCTCCATCATATAATACATCACTATATTGCTGAAAATGATAAATGGACCTTTTTGCCTGCGTGATTTCACAGAAATGTCACAAATGTGACTGCACCTTTACTCGCGGCAACATAAAATCCAATCAATAATAAAATCTTCACAAGGTACATTTGAGGTAATTAATCAGAAAAGTAAAAAGGTACAGCAGCTTTGTTTTCTGCTAGGCTTCTTTTTCCTCTTTTTTGGTGGATGATCCAGGCACTTCAATGATTTCCAGGTCTACAGGAGGATTTTTGTTTAAGTATACTAGGCCAAGATCCCTGCAAAGTACAAAATTTACTGTTAGTAACATTATTAAAGTGATAGTTTTAAAATTAAAATAATTTCCTCAGCCTTGTAACATTCCAAACCTGTTTGACTCTGTCTGTGGAACCCAAAAGCAGATCTCGGGCATAATGCAGTCACCGTTCAATTTCATTGCATGAAACACAAACAGAAAAAAAAATTGTGTAAATCATTCATTAATCAATTCAAGTCTCATTCAATTCAATGCATCAATCTATGTAAAATGGATAAATATTCTAAGCTCCAAAAATGTCCAAGAAAAGATCCTAAAAAGTATCATACGAGTGCACAAATCATGTGTTATGAGTTGTGTTGTAAGTCTTCTGAAGCCACACAATATCTTTCTTTTTTCTTTCTTTGTTTTTATAAAAAAGACTAAACTTGAAGATGTAATTTCAAGTTCAAATGTCTTAAATTCAAATGCAAATGATTAAGGCATAAGAAAAAAGGCATCTAGCATCATTGATGCCACACCTGTCATATTATTTATATGAGTAATGTGAATGAGATCTGAGAGCACGAGGGAAGATTTTCAGAGAATAATGGATTAAATTTGTGTCTGTTCATCACAAATAGCTATTGTATGGCTTCTAAAAACTAGGAATATAGTGTATGAATGGTTTTAAGTTAATTTTGAAGTTTCCTATACCCAATCACTTTTGATAAATGGAAAAGAGCAGCTTAAAATTAAATTAATATCCCTTAACCTTACTTCTAAAACTCACCACATTACAGCACCTTGTATATCTTGATCTGTGAATATCTCCCAAACTGTCATTGAAATTAGATTTACAGTAGGTAGGTAAAGTTAAAAAACACAAGTACGCAGTCAAACATAGGCTACAATTTCACACAGAAAATTGTAATTCAATACTTACATGGTTCAGGTACTCTAACATTTCAAGATTATTTCAGAAATGGTTGTTCTGGGAAAACAAAATAACAAAGCTGATTATATCCATGCACAACATTAAAAGATAAAAATGTACTGGCCAGTAAAGAACTTTAAAAGGGTACTATTAGAGAAAATCTGTAGTAAATAAACAAAAACTATATTAACCATTTGTGTTATTCTGTATGCCTAATAACAAAAGCCAATGACGACAGGTATCAGCAAACATAGTAATGTTGGCAATTTGAAAACACAATTACGTTGAATGACTAAAAAAAAAAAAAAATCTTAGACAATAAGTTAATGAACTCCGTTTGTAGCGTAAAGTTCATTAGATTCGTTAGCATGGCAGTTAAAACGGCTAAATCATTCTTAACGACATACTAAGGGGTAAACACTGTAAAAACATAGTATTGTATAATTAAGATAATGTGTATGTGTTTGCACATATAGTGAGTAGACTGCGTGTTTATATTTCGAGTTTACAAACCTTATAACGGATAGCCGAGCAAACCGCGGATGCGGCGGCAGGCTTTGATGAGGGGAGCCGTTACTTTCAAATCCGATGATGATGATGATGATGACGAGGTGAGCTTTTGTGCGCGCGAGCAGCGCGAGGATCACTGAAGCGATGACAGCAGAGGAATAGCAGCAGTTCCGAGACAGCATAATCATTTTTATCCTCCTCTTGTTTCTTTTTCATATAATAATAATAATAATAATAATTATTATTATTATTATTATTTAAGCTTTAAATCAATCTATAAAATATACAGAATAAATGTATGCCTATGTAGGCTATAGGCTACTTAATCAAACTTAAGTATAAAAATAATAATAATAATAAATAAATAAATAATAATAATAATAATAATAGGCCTAATACATGTTCAAAGCTGTACATCTTATTGTGGCCTCACAGAACTTTTGGGTTACTCTAGATGCTGGCTTTTAAAAAGAGAGATCTTCCAGGAACCATGTAAATGTTTACAGATCTTACAAGAACCCTTTTATAGAATTTGAGTTCCTCGAACTTCCCCCAAAGCACTTTGAGGTCTCATAGTAATGAAAAGGTGACTCCAGAACCTCAGAACTGAATACAAAGTGCTTAAAGGATCCTATAAGTACCTGCAAGAACTGTATAGACTGTCAATGGTTCCACCAGTAACCCCACTATAGGAGAAAGAGCTTTGAGGCACTTAAAATACATTTTGAAGTTCCTTGAGTATCCAAAAGGATATTTGAGGCACCTTCAGTTTTTACAGTGTATCTTTAGCGAAGCGGCGCAGTGAGCCCCTTCTGGGACGCTTCTCAAACGCACCGCGGCGCGGCTGGTGTAAACACGAGCATTGACTAGAGTAGTATGGCGCTCCCTTTGTATGAGGTGTCGTTTCTCTATTTACGATGCTAACTAAGCAATCAGTCGTGTCAATCGTCGCGTACCTTGCCGTGAGCAGAAGCCGTGACCAATGACGTGTGATAAGAAGCGTGACACTTTCGTCGCCCCCCTTCTCGCCTGAGAAACCGTGTGAGAAGCTACGTGAGAAGCTACGTGACGTCTGCGCTGTGACGTCTGAAGTAAGTTTTGCCAGTTGTTATTTTGTAAATTGTCTGAAGTTCTGTAAATGAGTGTTTTTGCTTTGTTTTGAGCAAAAAGAAAACACATTTAACGCACCTCAAAATCGCTGAATATTTCTCCATTCCTAATTTTGTTTAAATATGTTGACGAAAACATGACCTAACGTACACTATTAGCCAATCAACTGACATTAAAAGATGTGCTATTGCTTAACTTGAAAATGCCTGGGCTTAATGTCCTAAAATGACAACCAGAGACAACTAATCAACACATTTCTCCTGTCATAAACACTACTGCTAAGATAATGACAGCATTATCCAAGTAAAACATTGTTACAGAGTTTTGTCCCCCATAGAAATCCTTTATAAAACAAAACAAATCAAACAAACAAACAAAAACAAAAAAATGCATGATGCATGAAAGACAGTTAAATTAAAAGACCAAATTCGAAATTAAAAGATTAATTCAGAGTGCAAGCTATGGCCTATTATCAAACACTTTAATCATGTATTTTAATAGAAATTATAATATTGTAAGCTATATACCGGAAAAAAGAAATGCACATGCAGAACAAACTGTCATAGGCTATTAGTTAAGACAGCATATAAAAATATTTATTCTTGGGATAAGCATTTCTCATATGTCAATGTACAGTAAAACTATATTGTCAGAACATGGTTAAAGAAATTTAATGGTTATAGTTCAAAAGTATAAGTATGGAAACAGATAAGCTTAAAAATAAGGAAAATAAGCTTAAAATATTCCTTATCCTGTGGCTCCCTCTATTGGACAACATTTTCAGGCGAACCTCTTTCTTTCTTTTTTAACGCCATACCAGCTTCAAAGGCTATATTCATGGCGAGAATAAAGTATAATTAAATCAAAGGAAGATTAAAAAAGATGTTTCAAATTTATTTCCTCTAAAAATCTTAAAACCATGCTTGGGCTCACTTGATTAAAAACCTTTTCAAAACTATCAACAGAGTAAAAACGGTTTCTCACAGGGGTAAATGTAATACAGTCTAAAAGGATATGTTTAATGGACAATGGATTTTGACAAGATGAACATTTTGGATGGTTTTCTCCTGAGAGTAAAAATTGGTGTGTCATTTTTGAATGTCCTATTCTACATCTTGTATATATAACTTGATTCCATCGTTCATCAAAACAGGAATTATGTTTTTTCCTCACATCAGGATTTATTTCACGCAACTTATTATTTAGACATTGATCCCATTCTGATTGCCATTTATTTTTGATGTATTCTTTTATCGTTTGTTTTAAGTCTGTAAAAGGTATAGAACACTTTATTGATTCTGTGGATAGTGCTTCTTTTGCTGCATTGTCCGCTTTCTCATTTCCAGCAATTCCTGAGTGTCCAGGTACCCAGCAAAAGTAGATGTTAAAAGCCTTTGATTTCAGCATTGATAATGTAATGAAGATCTTGACTATTGTTGGATGATCAGTTTTCATATTTTCCAGTGAATCCAGGCATGATTTTGAGTCAGTCACTATTAAGAATTTCTTCTGTGAAGATGTTTCAATAAATTTTAATGCCAACAATAAAGCGTTTGCTTCTGCTGTGAAGATTGAACTTTGATCTGGAATACGTATTCCTTGATGTACTTCATTCGTAGCAAAAGCTGCCGCTACCTGGTTTCCAGATTTGAATCCATCTGTGTATATTGGAGTATACTGGGGATAAATAGCTCTTATTTCTAAAAATTGTAGCTGATAATCATTTGGGTGTGTTTCAGATTTTTGATTCTTTGATAAATCCCACAAAATAAAGGGTTTTTTGATATCCCAAGGAGGAATTTTGCAAAAGTGGGTTTGTTCCAGGATGTTTAAATCTAATTTGAGATTTTCCAGATGAGGTTTTATTTGTAGACCAAATGGACGAATATGATTTGGTTTTCTTTCATACATTATTGAATACTGGGTTGAAAAAACTGCTGGATGTGCTGGGTTTCCTTTATTTGTTTTTAATTTAATTGCATATTGTAAGGCCAACTTTAATCGTCTGTTTTCCAAGGAAGGTTCATTAGCTTCTACATATAGACTTTGAATTGGTGATGTTCTATAAGCTCCCAAAGCTAGTCGTATGCCTTGATGATGTATAGTATCCAAGGATTGTATGTATGATTTCCTGGCAGATCCATATACAATACTTCCATAGTCCAACTTTGATCGGATCAGTGTTCTATACAAGTTCATAAGTGATGTCATATCTGCTCCCCATTTAGTTGTGGACAAAACCTTTAAAATGTTCATGTCTTTAGAACACTTCTTTTTAAGCATTTTAATATGTGGAATAAAGGACAGCTTATTGTCAAAAATTATGCCAAGGAATTTAGTCTCCTTTTCGACTTTAATGGGAGTTCCATCCAAAAATAATTCTGGTTCATTGTGTAATGAACGAAGTTGACAAAAATGCATACAGACAGTTTTTGTTTGTGAAAATTTAAAGCCATTTCGTACTGACCATGAGAGCATTTTATTTATTTTTAGTTGGATTTTTCGTTCAATAATGTTAATATGCTTGCTCTTATAACAAATGCAGATATCATCTACATATAAACTACAAAGAACATCAGAACCAATAACTTGAGCAATACTGTCAATTTTAATACTAAAAAGAGTTACTGATAGAATACTTCCTTGAGGAACTCCAAGTTCTTGTTTATGCGGGTCGGACACAGTATTGTCTACCTTAACTCTAAAAATTCTATTCGAAAGAAATCTTCCAATAAAGATTGGCAGACGTCCTCTAAAATTTAGTCGATACAAATCCTTTAAGATTCCATGCTTCCAGGTGGTATCATAGGCTTTTTCCAAGTAAAAAAAAACAGCTACAGCATGTTCTTTTTTAATAAAAGCATCACGGATATAGCTTTCAAGACTGACAAGGTGATCTGTTGTGCTTCGACCTTTCCTAAAACCACATTGAGCCTTACTTATAAGTTGTTTGGATTCCAGAAACCAGACTAAACGATCATTTACCATCCTCTCCATAGTTTTACATAAACAACTAGTTAAAGCTATAGGTCTATAATTTATAGGATCACAATGGTCTTTTCCTGGTTTAGGGATAGGAATAATTTCAGCTTCAAGCCAAGAAGATGGGATATTTCCTGATATCCAAATAGAGTTAAAAGTTCCCAGAAGCTTCTTCATAAAGAGGTGAGGCAAGTTCTTTATAAATTGGTAATGAACTTTATCTGGTCCAACCGCTGTATCATGGGATTTCCTAATTGCTCGTTGTAGTTCTTCCATGGAAAAATCCTGATTGTATGGCTCTAAATTATTTGAACTAAAATTTATTTTCTCTTTCTCTTCTTGAATTTGGAATGTTCTAAAAGCAGGAGAACAGTTCTCAAAAGATGAATTCTTTTCAAATGTTCTTGCTAGAATATTTGCAATATCTTGTTTTGAAGTCAAGAGTAAGTCATGTTGCTTGATGTGCTGTATTTGCGAACCAATGGTTTCACCCTTCATTTTCCGTATCAGATTCCAGATTTTGGTTGATGGAGTACTAGGTGATATACTGGCAACAAAACTTCTCCAGCTTTCCTTCTTAACTTCATTGATGGTTCTTCTTGCTTTTGCTCTAGCAATCTTGAGTTTAATAAGATTTTCAGTTGATGGATGTTTATAGAAAAATCTTTCAACCTTTTTCCTTTCTTTGATAACCTCTTTACATTTATCATTAAACCATGGGAGTTGTTTAGATTTTTTGTTTAATGATGTTTTTGGGACTGTATCATTTGCAATAGACATTAGCGTTTCTGTAAAATTTTCCAAGGCGTCTGGGCTGTTCTCCACAAAATTTGCAAATCTCCCATAACATAAAGTTTGAAATTGATACCAGTTAGCTTTTTTGATTTTCCATCTTTGTGTTTTTGCCTCTTCTTCTTTTCCTTTAATAGTAACTATTATTGGAAAATGGTCACTTCCGCAAAGGTCATCCAATACTTTCCATGATAAATCTAAAAAAACTTCTGGTTGGCATATTGTTAGATCAATTGCAGAGTAAGTTCCATGCCCAGGATGTAAATAAGTATTTGACCCATTATTTAAAAGACATAAGGTATTATTATTAATAAAGTCTTCAATCTTCTTTCCTTTTGTATTACAATGATCACTGCCCCACAGTATATTATGACTATTAAAATCTCCCATGAGAATAAAAGGAGATGGAAGTTGATTTACAAGATCATCTAGGTCTGTGTGTGTCAAATTTAAGTCTGGAGGAATATAAATGGAGCATATTGTAATGGTTTTCTGCAGAGTTAGTCGTACTGCTGTCACTTGTAATCTACTATTAATACTGATGGGACTATGGATTACATTATTTCTTACTAATATTGCTGTACCACCAGAAGCTCGTTTGTCACTGGGACCAAAGGTGGCAAATATTGTAAAATTTTTAAAAGAAAATTTACAATCAGTTGAGAGTTGTATTTCCTGAAGGCATATTGCAAGGGGGTCAAAAGTTGTAGTTAAACGCTGTAATTCTGTGAAATTTGCTCTGATACCACGACAATTCCATTGGATGACAGATTCTTTCATTACCTGTTAGGAAGAACAGGAACATTTGTCTTAACTCTTCCTTTTGGAGATGGGCTTCTACTATAATGTTCCTTCTCTTTCATTTCCACATCTTTTATTTGTCTTGTCTTTGATGTTTCTTCTTGAGATGCTTTAGATTGAGAGTTTGATTTCTTGTTGCTTTTACTTGTCCTCTGATTTCCAGTTTCTGAAATTTGACTGAGGTTCATGTCATGAGGTTTATCTTTGTACATCCAAGTGATGTCTGTCTGGCAATCTACTGACCTCACAGATTTACTTGCAACAGAAGCAAAGGTTTTATTCAGAGTAAAAATAGGTATCGTAGTCACTTGTTTTTTTGCTTCGATATAACTGATCTTCTTTGTACATCTGATTTTTTGTATTTCCTTTTCTTTGATCCAAATGGGACACTGTTTTGATGCAGCCGAATGATCACCTGAGCAGTTACAACATTTTGTTGGTTTCTCACAACTCCCCTTGTCATGACCTTCTCCACAGTTACAACAGATATGTCTGTTTTTGCAACTATTAAATCCATGTCCATACTTTTGACAATTGAAACATCTCAGAGGATTAGGTATATATAGGTCTACGGGGACACTCAGATACCCAATCTGAATTCTTTCTGGAAGGAGTGGTTTAATAACAACATTATTTATTTTTTTATGACTGAGCACTGTTCTTTATTCACTTACCCAGCAACATCACCTAAAATATAACTAAAGCTTAAATATAATAATTCAATTTATTGCATTAGACAAATCGAATGCAAGCACATGAACAAATAAATAAGTCTAGGCCTACTAATAATCATTAATGCAACACATCTCAAACGAGCGTGTATAACCATGAAATATATTTGTTTATTTCGTTGTGTTAACCTTAATGTTTTTTATGCCATTGCAGCACTTTTACATTATTTTTCTACGTAAACATGCGCTTAAAAAACAAAAAAACAAAAACCTGTTTGACCGTTGAGTTCGTCTCTGCTCTTTTATTTGTTTAGCTGCTTCAAGCCAAGCGCGCACTTGCAGTGTTACCATGGCCACTTATATGCATTTTTGGGCTTGTTATTATTATTATTATTATTATTATTATTATTATTATTAGCCTATTATTATTATTATTATTATTATTATTATTATTATTATTTTCCATATTAAGAGGTGAAAGCCTTAGTTCAGCTGGAATAGCGGTGTGTCCTTTAAACGGAGAAAAGTCAACAAACGCGGTGCTTGCGCAACAGAGGTGGCCGGAGGAATGACCAAGCTTCATTCAGAGAGACAGATTTATAATGCTTCCTACATTTATGAACATTTACACCTTAATTAAAGCTTCCTTTGGACAAAATAAGAATAAAGCTAAAATATTATTATCAATGTTATCCACACATACATTATCCAGACGCTAGTCCACACGTACGTTATCCAGACGTTTATCCACACGTAGGCCTACGTTATCCAGACGTTTATCCACACGTACGTTATCCAGGCGTTTATCCACACGTACGTTATCCAGACGTTTATCCACACGTACGTTATCCAGACGCAAAGTAAAAAATATACTTTCTCAACTACGTCGCCGCCATCGCTATGGCGTTCGGACGAGGTCAAAAATATGACGTTGCAACTTGCACTCGTCTCACTGAACGTCTCACTGACGTCTTAATTTTTTGCTATTAAATCCATTCATTTTAAGACGCAGACGAGGCGTAGACGTCACGCAGACGTCACGTAAATCACGTGTGGCAGTGAAGTGTCGAGTCAGACGTTCACGCGTGATTCACGTGTAGCAGTGAAGTTATTTATTTATTTTTTCGCTAACACGTATCAGAACACGGTCCTCACACGGCTCAGTGCAGTGTGTGAGCCAATGCAGTATATACCTGCACTTCATTCACTGCTCTCAATGGACGTGACATCTCAGTCTGAATTGTAACGTGACGTCTGCGTCTGACTTTTTTTTAATTTTTTTTGTCAGTTTTTAGTGCAACTTTTCCCCGGCAAACTCAATATACATTAATTACGTGCATATTAAATATACATATATTAATATATAACAATTTAGACTTTTTTTTTTTTTACTTTTTTAAATTGTAAAAGTATAAAGATAACATAAAAAGTATAAAGCCTAAAAGCGAAGTTTGTGTTGCTCTTAGGTATACTCATGTCGTTTAGTTTAATGAAATCCGTTTTGAAATTTTTTACATTTGGGGGTTATTGTTTTTTTTATCTTTTTACATTTTTAATATAGCCTACATGCTTGATGGCCAGCCCATCGATCGCAATCAGCTGCTAGATCTGAGACTGTTGCTGTAAATAATAATAAAATACATGGAAAAATGCATTATGCCTGATTAATGTTCAGTTTTTCAAGCACCTCTCTTCTTATATTTTACATTTAAAATATAAATTAGGATTCTAATATTATTTTATCATGTTTTCCTTTCTTTTTTAAAAAGAAAATGTTAGCTTTTATTCAGCAATAATGTTAAATTGATAAGATTTCTATATTTTGAATAATAATCTGCCAGTATTCATCAATCAATCCTGTAAAAATATCACAGAAAAATATTAAGCAGCACGATTTTTTCCGACGTTGACATTGAAGGATCATGCGTCAAAGACGACTGGAGTATGATGCTGAGAACTCAGCTTTGCATCTCAGAAATAAATATAAAGTATATTAAAATAGAAAACCATTATTTTAAATTGTAACAATATTATAATAACACTATAAACCATCCTCAAAAACATTTAGGCTAAATAAATAAATAAATAAATAAATAAATAAATAAAAACAAAAAATAATAATAAAATGTGCTCGCTTTTGTCTTTTGAGGTGTAAATGTTTTATAGTATTCTAACAGATCGCCTGTCAATCACTTTGGCGAAACTATAAATCTAAATATTACAACTCCAAAATAAAAGATTGCAAATATTGTTTATTTTAGTAAAATTAGCCCATAATATAGCAGTGTTTAAACATTCGTTCTTTTGGTGTTGGTCTAGAGACTCCTAGTGGTGAATACATGCTAGAACAACTTTTTTATGATTTCTTCAAAACATCCGTGGATATACTTCGGTAAAGTTGGTTTTATATTCGCACATTCAGACTTCTGATAAATTCAGACTTTCCAATAAATGTGCAATAAATTAATGTTTGCAAATTTTAAGCAGCGACATGATATTGACAACCAACGATTGTCAACTTACAACATTTTTCACAGTCGATCAAAATAGGCAAGCATTGTTTTAATGGCATATTTACTTGTGAATGTCCACTGAATGTCCAATATAGTGTGATTAACAAGGCTATTGAATACGGATGTCCGAATGTGCGAATATAAAACCAACTTTACCGAAGTCGTGGATATGTGGAAGAAGCAATTGCATACAGAATTTTTATATCATTTGTATAAATGTTTACTTTTTGGAATAAAAAGCTATACATAAGAAAGGTAAAAAGCACTTAATTGCTAATTAAACATAATTGAGGATAAGTGTAAACAATAATAGAGAATGAATAGGTATAATAAAGCTCTAATTAGTGTATGGAATGTGCTGGAAACCCTTGCAGCAAAGCAGACATCACGTAGACGTCACGTCCAGGCAGTCGAACTGTAATGTGGCAGACGCAGACGTCACGTTCGGCAGACGCAGACGTCACGTTCGGCAGACGCAGACGTCACGTTCGGCAGACGCAGACGTGACGTTCAGTGAGACGAGTGCATGTTGCAACGTCATATTAATGAGCTCGTCCGAACGCCATACATCGCCGCCGCGCACTTTGAGCGCAGCTCTAACACGTGACCGTGACGTCTAACGTCTCATATCTGACGTCTGACGCCTGAATACTATGGGATTTTGGCCAGACGGCTGGCGTGCGTATACACGTTAGTTCTCCTCTCAGTTTGCTTAGCAATCATCACATTTTGTTGAAGTCACCCCTCATATTCGGAACGCCATAGATGATTGCTAAGCAAACTGAGAGGAGAACTAACCTGTATACGCACGCCAGCCGTCTGGCCAAAATCCCATAGTATTCAGGCGTCAGACGTCAGATATGTATGGAAGGCCATGAGGGCCAAATATACGTGAATTTTAACACGTCAACAACACGTTAAATACGTGTATTTGACGTGTACTTCACGCGTGAAATACACGTTAAATACGCGTTAAATACGTGTTAAAAATCTGTTTGAACGGGTCATTGTCATTGGCTGCTGAGAACTTGGGTCAAACCATTTCTGTGAGCTTAAGGGGGTGTACCATTCATTTACTAAGATGCCACCATTTAACATGCTAGATCAGCTTATTCTGCTCTTTTATTTGGTCATTTTGTATAATATAATATATTTAAACTGTTGTTTGATGAAAAAATTGATTTAATTTTTCCACTTATGCACTTTTTATTTTATTATTATTTTATTTATTTTACAACGCCCTTACTTTTACTGACAATAAAATGCAGCATTGTAAGCCCACTGAATGCAAGTATGCTCTCATATGACCTGCAAAGTTTTTTTCTCTGGTGTGTGTTGGGGTGGGACACTGAAGAAGATTGGTATATGACTTGAGTCGATAGACCTGCTGCAAAGTTTTGTTCTAAAGAAATAGTGCAGTTTAGTCATACACAAATATCATTTTAAACTGATAATAATGTAGATGCTCCCTCTGTGTTTGTGTCAGAACATGGGTGCGGAGCGCAAGTTCAAACCTTTGTGACATACTGTATCAAAACTATGTGAAATAAATTATTTCTAGTTGACTCGTAGTTCATTTAAGCCATTAGTGACTAATCGCATTTAAATTCATATAATTTCTTAAATACTAGAGAGAATAAACCATATCTGTGGAGTCTTGGGTACTATATAGATATAACCTTGCATTAAGCATAAACCTTGCATTAAGAACCGGCAAAAGTAATGATTATAAAAGTGGCACAAAAAAAAAAAAAAAAAAAAAAAACAGCAAGGAGACATTTTAATTGTTTATTAATAAACTAATGTTTTCTGAATCAGTGTCGGCTGCAAAGATGTTGACATTGCTGACTCTCATCATCTCCGCAGAGATGCACATTTCATTTGATTAGGCCTACATAATCAGAGAGTAGCATATTTAACTAGAATGTACATTTCCTGAAGAAAATGTGAATGGTGCTTGCAGTGGCAAAATCGCCACTCGGTTGCTAGGCGGTGGCTAGGGTTTTCTGGGTTGTTGCTAGGCGGTTGCTATGGTAACCTGGGTGGTTGCTAGGGTGTTGCTAGGCAGTTGCTAAGGTACTTGGGGTGGTTGCTAAGGTGTTGCTAAACGGTTGCTAGGGTTTTCTGGGTGGTTGCTAGGCGATTGCTATGGTAACCTGGGTGGTTGCTAAGGTGTTGATAGGCGATTGCTAGGGTGTTCTGGGTGGTAGCTAGGCGGTTGCTATGGTAACCTGGGTGGTTGCTAGGGTGTTCTGGGCGGTTGCTAGGCGGTTGCTATGGTAACCAGGGTGGTTGCTAGGGTGTTGCTAGGCAGTTGCTAAGGTACTTGGGGTGGTTGCTAAGGCGTTGCTAGGCGGTTGCTATGGTGTTCTGGGTGGTTGCTAGGGTGTTGCTAGGCAGTTGCTAAGGTACTTGGGGTGGTTGCTAAGGTGTTGCTAGGCGGTTGCTAGGGTGTTCTGGGTGGTTGCTAGGCGGTTGCTATGGTAACCTGGGTGGTTGCTAAGGTGTTGCTAGGCAGTTGTTAAGGTACCTGGAGTGGTCACTATGGTGTTGCTAGGCGGTTGCTAGGGTGTTCTGGGCGGTTGCTATGGTAACCTGGGTGGATGCTATGGTGTTACTAGGTGGTTGATAGTTGGCACAGATAGTTACTATGGAGTTTCTATAGAGTTCTTAGCATGTTCTCATCCCACTTTAGCACTTAGCTAATCACTATTAGCATGTAGCTATTAACTGCTAGCATGTTTAGCATGTTGCAAGTACAGTTTGCTAGCATAAGTCAAAAAAGCCAACCCCCATGTCTCTACGATGTTCTGATGCAGAGATATAGGCATCGCTAAATGGTTGCTAGGGTACTCTGTTTGGTTGCTAGGGAGTGGCTTGGCAGTTGCCAATGATGATACTCCAAAGGCTGCTTGACAACATAAACCAACCCCCATGTCTTTATGATGTTCTGATGCAGAGATATGGATCTTGAAAAACGGTTGCTAGGGTAATCTGGTTGGTTGCTAGGGAGTGGCCTGGCAGCTACCAATGATGATACTCCTAAGGCTGCTTGACAATATAAACCAACCGCCATGTCTCTATGATGCTCTGATGCAGAGATATAGATCTTGCTAAACGGTTGCTAGGGTACTCTGTTTGGTTGCTAAGGAGTGGCTTGGCAGCTACCAATGATGATACTCCAAAGGCTGCTTGACAATATAAACCAACCCCCATGTCTTTACGATGTTCTGATGCAGAGATATACATCTTGAAAAACGGTTGCTAGGGTACTCTGTTTGGTTGCTAGGGAGTGGCTTGGCAGCTGCCAATGATGATACACCAAAGGCTGCTTGCCAGTATGAATGATTTAAACCAACCCCCATGCTTGCATGATATTCAGATTTGAAGATATCCCTCTTTGCTTTGTGTTGCTAGGGTGCTCTTAATGGTTGCTAGGGCGTGGCTAGGAGGTCTTGAAGGTGATTCGTGATTGGCCGTTTGCTGCCCCGAGTCAAATGAGCTCACCCTCATGTTTCTATGACACTTCTATCCAAAGATATTCCTTTGATCTTTTTCAATGGAAGTCTATGGAACTTGTTGCTATGGTGCTCTATATGGTTGCTAGGGCGTGGCTTGATAGCTTCACAATGATCCTGGGAGACTGATTGGTCACCTGAGTGAAATGAGCCCACCCCCTTGTCTCTATGTCATTGTGATCCAGAGTTATGTTCAATACAAAATCCCTATGTAATTTCCCATAGTAGGAAAAACACAGTACTTCCTGGTTCATGCGCACGGCTTCACCATAGTATGTCTATGGGGCAGATTTGGGCAGCTCTTGCGCCCCAGGGGTACAACTTACACCCCATTTTGAGGTATGGTCTGAGAGAGCCTGTCAGCCTCTTCAAACGTGGTAACTCACATGTTTCTACGAAATTCTCGTTAGGAGCTATGACTCGTCAAAGTTCATCGCAATGTTAAGTCTATGGGATTTTTCGCCCGATTTTTCACCCGCCGGACGAACATCGTACACCCGATCGCTTATAAAAGTCATAGCACACAACTCCTCAATAGGCCGGTCGATTTGACACCTCATTCGTGGGTCTATGACAAAAACTGCGGGACGAGTTACGCGCAGACGAAAGTGTCCAGAAGAAGAAGAATAATAACTAGAATGTACATTTCCTGAAGAAAATGTGGTGCTTGCAGTGGCAAAATTCGGCACCGGTTGCTAGGGTGCTGTAATTGGTTGCTAGGACGTGGCTATGAAGTTGCTGTGTCACTACTTATTGGCTGGACGAATCAAAAGAGCCCAGCCCCAAGTCTCTACGAACTTCTAAACTAAAGATATGATCTCACAGATTTGGCCCCCATGTTAAGTCTATGGGAGTTTTTTCAGCCGTTTTTTCGTACGCTCTGCGAACATCGTACACCCGATCACTTAGAAAAGTCATAGCACACCTCTCCTCAATAAGCCGGTCGATTTGACACCTCATTCATGGGTCTACGACAAACGGTGCGGGACGAGTTATGCGCCAAAGTTTTGTTCAGGTGAATAGTAATTACAATACTAGAATGTACATTTCCTGAAGAAAATGTGAATGGTGCTTGCAGTGGCAAAACTATGCTAACATAATTACCGTCCTGCTAGTATGTTTTTAACAAGATGCTAACATGATTAGCATGTTGCTAGCATGATGCTAACACCCTTAGCATGCTGCTAACATGTTTTAAACAAAATGCTAACATGATTAGCATAATGTTAAGATGATGCTAGCATGATTACCATGTTGCTAAGCATTATTTTAACAAGATGCTAATCATGTTAGCATTATCTAGCAACATGCTAACATGATTAAGATAATGCTAAGCATTATGCTTAGCATGATTACCATGTTGATAGCATGATTTTAACAAGATGCTAATCATGTTAGCATAATGCTAGCAACATGCTAACATGATTAGCATAATGCTAGCATGATTACCATGTTGCTAAGCATGTTTTTAACAAGATGCTAACATGATTAGCATGTTTGCTAAGATAATGCTAACATGATTAGCATGCTACTAAGCATGATGCTAACACAATTAGCATGTTACCAGCATGATGCTAACACATTTTTACTAGTTTGTGTCATGTTTAAACCCTAAGCTAATCACTATTAGCATGTAGCTATTCACTGCTAAGCATGTGAAGCATGTTGGAAGTCCAGTTTGCTAGCATGAGTCAAAAGATCCAACCGCCATGTCTCTATGATGCTCTGATGCAGAGATATAGATCTTGTTAAACGGTTGCTAGGGTACTCTGTTTGGTTGCTAGGGAGTGGCTTAGCAGCTACCAATGATGATATTCCAAAAGCTGCTTGACAATATAAACCAACCCCCATGTCTTTATGATGTTCTGATGCAGAGATATAGATCTTGCTAAACGGTTGCTAGGGTACTCTGTTTGGTTGCTAGGGAGTGGTTTGGCAGCTGCCAGTAATGATAAACCAAAGGCTGCTTGCCAGTATGAATGATATAAACCAACCCCCATGCCTGTATGATATTCAGATTTGAAGATATCCCTCTATGCTTTGGGTTGCTAGGGTGCTCTAAATGGTTGCTAGGGCGTGGCTATGAAGTGTTGAAGGTGATTCGTGATTGGCCGTTTGCTGCCCCGAGTCAAATGAGCCCACCCTCATGTTTCCATGACACTCCTATCCAAAGATATTCCTTTGATCTTTTTCAATGGAAGTCTATGGAACTTGTTGCTAAGGTACTCTCTATGGTTGCTAGGGCGTGGCTTGATAGCTTTAAAATTATCTTGATAGACTGATTGGTTGCCTGAGTAAAATGAGCCCACCCCCTTGTCTCTATGACATTGTGATCCAGAGTTATGACTTGTCAAAGTTCGTCCCAATGTTAAGTCTATGGGATTTTTCGCCCGATTTTTCGCCCGTCGGACGAACATCGTACACCCGATCGCTTATAAAAGTCATAGCACACCTCTCCTCAATAAGCCGGTCGATTTGACACCTCATTCATGGGTCTAGGACAAAAGCTGCGGGAGGAGTAGCGCGCCAAAATTTTGTGTGGAATAATAATAATAATAATAATAATAATAATAATAATAATAAGTATGCAGGAGAATAAGAATGGAGCTTTGCCTTTGGCAAGCACCATTAACTAGAATGTACATTTCCTGAAGAAAATGTGAATGGTGCTTGCAGTGGCAAAATTCAGCCGGTTGCTAGGGTGCTGTAATTGGTTGCTAGGGCGTGGCTATGAAGTTGCTGTGCCACTACTTATTGGCTGGCCGAATCAAAAGAGCCCAGCCCCAATTCTCTATGACCTTCTGATCCAAAGATATGATCTCACAGATTTTGACCCAATGTTAAGTCTATGGGAGTTTTTTTAGCCATTTTTTTCGTACGCTGTGCGAACATCGTACACCCGATCGCTTAGAAAAGTCATAGCACACCTCTCCTCAATAAGCCAGTCGATTTGACACCTCATTCGTGGGTCTACGACAAACAGTGCAGGACGAGTTACGCGCCAAAGTTTTGTTCAGGTGAATAGTAATTACAATACTAGAATGTACATTTCCTGAAGAAAATGTGAATGGTGCTTGCAGTGGCAAAACTCAGCACTCTTGATTAGCATGATGCTAACATAATTACCGTCCTGCTAGGATGTTTTTAGCAAGATGCTAACAGATTAGCATGTTGCTAGCATGATGCTAACACCCATAGCATAATGCCAGCATGTTTTTAGCAAGATTCTAATCATGTTAGCATAATGCTAGCAAAACATGCTAACATGATTAGCATAATGCTAGCATGATGCTAGCATGATTACCATGTTGCTACCATGATTTTAACAAGATGCTAATCATGTTAGCATAATGCTAGCAACATGCTAACATGATTAGCATAATGGTAACATGATGCTAGCATTATTACCATTTTGCTAGCATGTTTTTAACAAGATGCTAACATGATTAGCATGTTGCTTGATGATGCTAACACCCTAAGCATTCTCTTTAGCATGTTTTAAACAAAATGCTAGTCATGTTAGCATAATGCTTGCAACATGCTAACATGATTAGCATAATGCTTAGCATGATGCTAGCATGATTACCATGTTGCTTAGCATTATTTTAACCAAATGCTAATCATGTTAGCATTATGTTAGCAACATGCTAACATGATTAGCATGTTGCTTAGCATGATGCTAACACCCTTAAGATGCTGCTACCATGTTTTAAACAAGATGCTAATCATGTTAGCATAATGCTAGAAACATGCTAACATGATTAGCATAATGCTAAAGCATGATCTAAGCATGATTACCATGTTGTTAGCATGATTTTAACAAGATGCTAATCATGTTAGCATAATGTTAAGAACATGCTAACATCATTAGCATAATGCTAGCATGATGCTAGCATGATTACCATGTTGTTAGCATGTATTTAACAAGATGCTAACATGATTAGCATGTTTGCTAACATGATGCTAACATGATTAGCATGCTACTAGCATCATGCTAACACAATTAACAGGCCACTAGCATTATTCTAACACATTTTTACTAGTTTGTGTCATGTTTAAACCTTAAGCTAATCACTATTAGCATGTAGCTATTCACTGCTAGCATGTGTAGCATGGTGGAAGTCCAGTTTGCTAGCATGAGTCAAAAGAGCCAACCGCCATGTCTCTATAATGTTCTGATGCAGAAATATAGGTGTTTCAAAACGGTTGCTAGGGTACTCTGTTTGGTTGCTAGGGAGTGGCTTGGTAGCTACCAATGATGATACTCCAAAGGCTGCTTGACAATATAAACCAACACCCATGTCTCTACGATGTTCTGATGCAGAGATATAGATCTTGCAAAACGGTTGCTAGGGTACTCTGTTTGGTTGCTAGGGAGTGGCTTGGCAGCTGCCAGTAATGATAAACCAAAGGCTGCTTGCCAGTATGAATGATATAAACCAACCCCCATTCCTCTATGATGTTCAGATTTGAAGATATCCCCTCTATGCTTTGAGTTGCTAGGGTGCTCTAAATAGTTGCTAGGGCGTGGCTATGATATCTTGAAGGTGATTCGTGATTGGCCGTTTGCTGCCCCGAGTCAAATGAGCCCACCCTCATGTTTCTATGACACTCCTATCCAAAGATATTCCTTTGATCTTTTTCAATGGAAGTCTATGGAACTTGTTGCTAAGGTACTCTCTATGGTTGCTAGGGCGTGGCTTGATAGCTTTAAAATTATCTTGATAGACTGATTGGTTGCCTGAGTAAAATGAGCCCACCCCCTTGTCTCTATGACATTGTGATCCAGAGTTATGACTTGTCAAAGTTCGTCCCAATGTTAAGTCTATGGGATTTTTCGCCCGATTTTTCGCCCGTCGGACGAACATCGTACACCCGATCGCTTATAAAAGTCATAGCACACCTCTCCTCAATAAGCCGGTCGATTTGACACCTCATTCATGGGTCTAGGACAAAAGCTGCGGGAGGAGTAGCGCGCCAAAATTTTGTGTGGAATAATAATAATAATAATAATAATAACTAGAATGTACATTTCCTGAAGAAAATGTGAATGGTGCTTGCAGTGGCAAAACTCACCACTCGGTTGCTAGGGTGCTGTAATTGGTTGCTAGGGCTTGGCGATGAAGTTGCTGTGTCACTACATATTGGCTGGCCGAATCAAAAGAGCCCAGCCCCAAGTCTCTATGACCTTCTGATCCAAAGATATGATCTCACAGATTTTGACCCAATGTTAAGTCTATGGGAGTTTTTTCAGCCGTTTTTTTCGTACGCTGTGCGAACAGCGTACACCCGATCACTTAGAAAAGTCATAGCACACCTCTCCTCAATAAGCCGGTCGATTTGACACCTCATTTGTGGGTCTACGTCAAACGGTGCAGGATGAGTTACGCGCAAAAGTTTTGTTCAGGTGAATAGTAATTACAATACTAGAATGTACATTTCCTGAAGAAAATGTGAATGGTGCTTGCAGTGGCAAAATTCGCCACTCGGTTGCTAGGGTGCTGTAATTGGTTGCTAGGGCGTGGCCATGAAGTCACTAGTTATTGGCGGCTTGATAGGCCGAGTCAAAAGAGCCCAGCCCCAAGTCTCTATGACCTTCTAAACCAAAGATATGATCTCACAGATTTGGCCCCCATGTTAAGTCTATGGGAGTTTTTTCAGCCGTTTTTTCGTACACTGTGCGAACATCGTACACCCGATCGCTTAGAAAAGTCATAGCACACCTCTCCTCAATAAGCCGGTCGATTTGACACCTCATTCGTGGGTCTACGACAAACGTTGCGGGACGAGTTACGCGCCAAAGTTTTGTTCAGGTGAATAGTAATTACAATACTAGAATGTACATTTCCTGAAGAAAATGTGAATGGTGCTTGCAGTGGCAAAATTCGGCCCCGGTTGCTAGGGTGCTGTAATTGGTTGCTAGGGCGTGGCTATTAAGTTGCTGTGTCACTACTTATTGGCTGGCCGAATCAAAAGAGCCCAGCCCCAAGTCTCTATGACCTTCTGATCCAAAGATATGATATCACAGATTTTGACCCAATGTTAAGTCTAAGGGAGTTTTTTAGCCGATTTTTTCGTACGCTGTGCGAACATCGTACACCCGATCGCTTAGAAAAGTCATAGCACACCTCTCCTCAATAAGCCGGTCGATTTGACACCTCATTTGTGGGTCTATGACAAACGGTGCAGGACGAGTTACACGCCAAAGTTTTGTTCAGGTGAATAGTATTTACAATACTAGAATGTACATTTCCTGAAGAAAATGTGAATGGTGCTTGCAGTGGCAAAATCGCCACTCGGTTGCTAGGCGGTTGCTAGGGTGTTCTGGGTGGTTGCTAGGCGGTTGCTATGGTAACCTGGGTGGTTGCTAGGGTGTTGCTAGGCAGTTGCTAAGGTACTTGGGGTGGTTGCTAAGGTGTTGCTAAACGGTTGCTAGGGTGTTCTGGGTGGTTGCTAGGCGATTGCTATGGTAACCTGGGTGGTTGCTAAGGTGTTGATAGGCGGTTGCTAGGGTGTTCTGGGTGGTTGCTAGGCGGTTGCTATGGTAACCTGTGTGGTTGCTAGGGTGTTCTGGGTGGTTGCTAGGCGGTTGCTAGGATGTTCTGGGTGGTTGCTAGGCGGTTGCTAGGCGGTTGCTATGGTAACCAGGGTGGTTGCTAGGGTGTTGCTAGGCAGTTGCTAAGGTACTTGGGGTGGTTGCTATGGTGTTCTGGGTGGTTGCTATGCGGTTGCTATGGTAACCAGGGTGGTTGCTAGGGTGTTGCTAGGCAGTTGCTAAGGTACTTGGGGTGGTTGCTAAGGTGTTGCTAGGCGGTTGCTAGGGTGTTCTGGGTGGTTGCTAGGCGGTTGCTAGGGTGTTCTGGGTGGTTGCTAGGCGGTTGCTATGGTAACCTGGGTGGTTGCTAAGGTGTTGCTAGGCAGTTGTTAAGGTACCTGGAGTGGTCACTATGGTGTTGCTAGGCGGTTGCTAGGGTGTTCTGGGCGGTTGCTATGGTAACCTGGGTGGATGCTATGGTGTTACTAGGTGGTTGGTAGTTGGCACAGATAGTTACTATGGAGTTTCTATAGAGTTCTTAGCATGTTCTCATCCCACTTTAGCACTTAGCTAATCACTATTAGCATGTAGCTATTAACTGCTAGCATGTGTAGCATGTTGCAAGTACAGTTTGCTAGCATGAGTCAAAAAAGCCAACCCCCATGTCTCTACGATGTTCTGATGCAGAGATATAGGCATCGCTAAATGGTTGCTAGGGTACTCTGTTTGGTTGCTAGGGAGTGGCTTGGCAGTTGCCAATGATGATACTCCAAAGGCTGCTTGACAACATAAACCAACCCCCATGTCTTTATGATGTTCTGATGCAGAGATATGGATCTTGAAAAACGGTTGCTAGGGTAATCTGGTTGGTTGCTAGGGAGTGGCCTGGCAGCTACCAATGATGATACTCCAAAGGCTGCTTGACAATATAAACCAACCGCCATGTCTCTATGATGCTCTGATGCAGAGATATAGATATTGCTAAACGGTTGCTAGGGTACTCTGTTTGGTTGCTAAGGAGTGGCTTGGCAGCTACCAATGATGATACTCCAAAGGCTGCTTGACAATATAAACCAACACCCATGTCTCTACGATGTTCTGATGCAGAGATATAGATCTTGCTAAACGGTTGCTAGGGTACTCTGTTTGGTTGCTAGGGAGTGGCTTGGTAGCTACCAATGATGATACTCCAAAGGCTGCTTGACAATATAAACCAACACCCATGTCTTTACGATGTTCTGATGCAGAAATATAGATGTTGAATAATGGTTGCTAGGGTACTCTGTTTGGTTGCTAGGGAGTGGCTTGGCAGCTACCAATGATGATACTCCAAAGGCTGCTTGCCAGTATGAATGATATAAACCAACCCCCATGCCTCTATGATATTCAGATTTGAAGATATCTGCCTATGCTTTGGGTTGCTAGGGTGCTCTAAATGGTTGCTAAGGCGTGGCTATGATGTCTTTAAGGTGATTTGTGATTGGCGGTTTGCTGCCTCGAGTCAAATGAGCCCACCCTCTTGTTTGTACGACACTTCTATCCAAAGATATTCATTTGATCTTTTTCAATGGAAGTCTATGAAGCTTGTTACTAAGGTGCTCTATATGGTTGCTAGGGCGTGGCTTGATATCTTCAAAGTTTTCCTGAGAGACTGATTGGTTGCCTGAGTAAAATGAGACCACCCCTTTGTCTCTATGACATTGTTATCCAGAGTTATGACTTGTCAAAGTTCGTTCCAATGTTAAGTCTATGGGATTTTTTTCGCTACTTTTTCGCCCGCCGGACGAACATCGTACACCCGATCGCTTATAAAAGTCATAGCACACCTGTCCTTAATGAGCCGGTCGATTTGACACCTCATTCGTGGGTCTAGGACAAAAACTGCGGGACTAGTTACGTGCCGATATTTTGGCCAGAAGAAGAAGAAGAAGAAGAATAATAAGTATGCAGGAGAATAAGAATGGAGCTTTGCCTTTGGCAAGCACCATTAACTAGAATGTACATTTCCTGAAGAAAATGTGAATGGTGCTTGCAGTGGCAAAATTCGGCACCGGTTGCTAGGGTGCTGTAATTGGTTGCTAGGGCGTGGCCATAAAGTCATTACTTATTGGCGGCTTGATAGGCCGAGCCAAAAGAGCCCAGCCCCAAGTCTCTATGACCATCTAAACCAAAGATATGATCTCACAGATTTGGCCCCCATGTTAAGTCTATGGGAGTTTTTTCAGCCGTTTTTTCAGCCGTTTTTTCGTACGCTGTGCGAACATCGTACACCCGATCGCTTAGAAAAGTCATAGCACACCTCTCCTCAATAAGCCGGTCGATTTGACACCTCATTCGTGGGTCTACGACAAAAACTGCGGGACGAGTTACGCGCCAAAGTTTTGTTCAGGTGAATAGTAATTACAATACTAGAATGTACATTTCCTGAAGAAAATGTGAATGGTGCTTGCAGTGGCAAAACTCGGCACTCTTGATTAGCATGATGGTAGCATGATGCTAACACCCTTAGCATATTGCTAGGATGTGTTTACCAAGATGCTAATCATGTTAGCATAATGCTAGCAACATGCTAACATGATTAGCATGTTGCCACCATGATGTTAACACCCGTAGCATACTGTTAACATGTTTTTAGCAAGATGCTAACCATGTTAGCATAATGTTAACAACATGCTAACATGATTAGCATGTTTGCTAACATGATTAGCATGCTACTATCATCATGCTAACACATTTTCACTAGTTTGTGTCATGTTTAAACCCTAAGCTAATCACTATTAGCATGTAGCTATTCACTGCTAGCATGTGTATCATGTTGGAAGTCCAGATTGCTAGCATGAGTCAAAAGAGCCAACCGCCATGTCTCTATGATGCTCTGATGCAGAGATATAGGTCTTGCTAAACAGTTGCTAGGGTACTCTGTTTGGTTGCTAGGGAGTGGCTTGGCAGCTGCCAATGATGATACTCCAAAGGCTGCTTGACAATATAAACCAACCCCCATGTCTGTACGATGTTCTGATGCAGAGATATACATCTTGAAAAACGGTTGCTAGGGTACTCTGTTTGGTTGCTAGGGAGTGGCTTGGCAGCTGCCAATGATGATACATCAAAGGCTGCTTGCCAGTATGAATGATATAAACCAACCCCCATGCCTGTATGATATTCAGATTTGAAGATATCCCCTCTATGCTTTGGGTTGCTAGGGTGCTCTAAATGGTTGCTAGGGCGTGGCTATGAAGTGTTGAAGGTGATTCGTGATTGGCCGTTTGCTGCCCCGAGTCAAATGAGCCCACCCTCATGTTTCTATGACACTCCTATCCAAAGATATTCATTTGATCTTTTTCAATGGAAGTCTATGGAACTTGTTGCTATGGTGCTCTATATGGTTGCTAGGGCGTGGCTTGATAGCTTCACAATGATCCTGAGAGACTGATTGGTTGCCTGAGTAAAATGAGCCCACCCCCTTGTCTCTAAGACATTGTGATCCAGAGTTATGTTCAATACAAAATCCCTATGTAATTTCCCATAGTAGGAAAAACACAGTACTTCCTGGTTCATGGGCACGGCTTCACCATAGTATGTCTATGGGGCAACTTTGGGCAGCTCTTGCGCCCCAGGGGTACAACTTACACCCAGTTTTGAGGTATGGCCTGACAGAGCTTGCTAGCCTCTTCAAACGTGGTAACCCACATGTTTCTACGAAATTCTCACTCGGAGCAATAACTCGTCAAAATTTGTCGCAATGCAAAGTCTATGGGATTTTTTTCGCTACTTTTTCGCCCGCTGGACGAACATCGTACACCCGATCGCTTATAAAAGTCATAGCACAGGTCTCCTCAATAAGCCGGTCGATTTGACACCTGATTCATTGGTCTAGGACAAAAACTGTGGGAGGAGTAGCGCGCCAAACTTTTGTCCAGAAAAATAATTATAATAATAAGTATGAGCAATAATAAGAATGGAGCTTTGCCTATGGCAAGCACCATTAACTAGAATGTACATTTCCTGAAGAAAATGTGAATGGTGCTTGCAGTGACAAAATCGCCACTCGGTTGCTAGGCGGTTGCTAGGGTGTTCTGGGTGGTTGCTAGGCGGTTGCTATGTAACCTGGGTGGTTGCTAGGGTGTTGCTAGGCAGTTGCTAAGGTACTTGGGGTGGTTGCTAAGGTGTTGCTAAACGGTTGCTAGGGTGTTCTGGGTGGTTGCTAGGCGATTGCTATGGTAACCTGGGTGGTTGCTAGGGTGTTCTGGGTGGTTGCTAGGCGGTTGCTATGTAACCTGGGTGGTTGCTAGGGTGTTGCTAGGCAGTTGCTAAGGTACTTGGGGTGGTTGCTAAGGTGTTGCTAAACGGTTGCTAGGGTGTTCTGGGTGGTTGCTAGGCGATTGCTATGGTAACCTGGGTGGTTGCTAAGGTGTTGATAGGCGGTTGCTAGGGTGTTCTGGGTGGTTGCTAGGCGGTTGCTATGGTAACCTGGGTGGTTGCTAGGGTGTTCTGGGTGGTTGCTAGGCGGTTGCTATGGTAACCTGGGTGGTTGCTAGGCGGTTGCTAAGGTACTTGGGGTGGTTGCTAAGGTGTTGCTAGGCGGTTGCTAGGATGTTCTGGGTGGTTGCTAGGCGGTTGCTAGGCGGTTGCTATGGTAACCAGGGTGGTTGCTAGGGTGTTGCTAGGCAGTTGCTAAGGTACTTGGGGTGGTTGCTAAGGCGTTGCTAGGCGGTTGCTATGGTGTTCTGGGTGGTTGCTATGTGGTTGCTATGGTAACCAGGGTGGTTGCTAGGGTGTTGCTAGGCAGTTGCTAAGGTACTTGGGGTGGTTGCTAAGGTGTTGCTAGGCGGTTGCTAGGGTGTTCTGGGTGGTTGCTAGGCGGTTGCTAGGCGGTTGCTAGGCGGTTTCTATGGTAACCAGGGTGGTTGCTAGGGTGTTGCTAGGCAGTTGCTAAGGTACTTGGGGTGGTTGCTAAGGCGTTGCTAGGCGGTTGCTATGGTGTTCTGGGTGGTTGCTAGGCGGTTGCTATGGTAACCAGGGTGGTTGCTAGGCAGTTGCTAAGGTACTTGGGGTGGTTGCTAAGGTGTTGCTAGGCAGTTGTTAAGGTACCTGGAGTGGTCACTATGGTGTTGCTAGGCGGTTGCTAGGGTGTTCTGGGCGGTTGCTATGGTAACCTGGGTGGATGCTATGGTGTTACTAGGTGGTTGGTAGTTGGCACAGATAGTTACTATGGAGTTTCTATAGAGTTCTTAGCATGTTCTCATCCCACTTTAGCACTTAGCTAATCACTATTAGCATGTAGCTATTAACTGCTAGCATGTGTAGCATGTTGCAAGTACAGTTTGCTAGCATGAGTCAAAAAAGCCAACCCCCATGTCTCTACAATGTTCTGATGCAGAGATATAGGCATCGCTAAATGGTTGCTAGGGTACTCTGTTTGGTTGCTAGGGAGTGGCTTGGCAGTTGCCAATGATGATACTCCAAAGGCTGCTTGACAACATAAACCAACCCCCATGTCTTTATGATGTTCTGATGCAGAGATATGGATCTTGAAAAACGGTTGCTAGGGTAATCTGGTTGGTTGCTAGGGAGTGGCCTGGCAGCTACCAATGATGATACTCCAAAGGCTGCTTGACAATATAAACCAACCGCCATGTCTCTATGATGCTCTGATGCAGAGATATAGATCTTGCTAAACGGTTGCTAGGGTACTCTGTTTGGTTGCTAAGGAGTGGCTTGGCAGCTACCAATGATGATACTCCAAAGGCTGCTTGACAATATAAACCAACCCCCATGTCTTTACGATGTTCTGATGCAGAGATATACATCTTGAAAAACGGTTGCTAGGGTACTCTGTTTGGTTGCTAGGGAGTGGCTTGGCAGCTGCCAATGATGATACACCAAAGGCTGCTTGCCAGTATGAATGATTTAAACCAACCCCCATGCTTGCATGATATTCAGATTTGAAGATATCCCTCTTTGCTTTGTGTTGCTAGGGTGCTCTAAATGGTTGCTAAGGCGTGGCTAAGATGTCTTTAAGGTGATTTTTGATTGGCGGTTTGCTGCCTCGAGTCAAATGAGCCCACCCTCATGTTTGTATGACACTCCTATCCAAAGATATTCATTTGATCTTTTTGAATGGAAGTCTATGGATCTTGTTGCTATGGTGCTCTATATGGTTGCTAGGGCGTGGCTTGATAGCTTCACAATGATCCTGAGAGACTGATTGGCTGCCTGAGTGAAATGAGCCCACCCCCTTGTCTCTATGACATTGTGATCCAGAGTTATGTTCAATACAAAATCCCTATGTAATTTCCCATAGTAGGAAAAACACACCATTTCATGGGCACGGCTTCACCATAGTATGTCTATGGGGCAACTTTGGGCAGCTCTTGTGCCCCAGGGGTACAACTTACACCCCATTTTGAGGTATGGTCTGACAGAACCTGTCAGCCCCTTCAATCGTGGTGACCCACATGTTTCTACGAAATTCTCGTTAGGAGCTATGACTCGTCAAAGTTCGTCGCAATGTTAAGTCTATGGGATTTTTCGCCCGATTTTTCGCCCGCCGGACGAACATCGTACACCCGATCGCTTATAAAAGTCATAGCACACCATTCCCGAATAATCCGCACGATTTGACACCTCATTCGTGGGTCTAGGACAAAAGCTGCGAGACTAGTTACGCGCCGAAATTTTGTCCAGAAGAAGAAGAAGAAGAAGCAGAATAATAATAAGTATGCAGCAGAATAAGAATGGAGCTTTGCCTTTGGCAAGCACCATTAACTAGAATGTACATTTCCTGAAGAAAATGTGAATGGTGCTGTAATTGGTTGCTAGGGCGTGGCTATGAAGTTGCTGTGTCACTACTTATTGGCTGGCCGAATCAAAAGAGCCCAGCCCCAAGTCTCTATGACCTTCTGATCCAAAGATATGATCTCATAGAATTTGACTCAATGTTAAGTCTATGGGAGTTTTTTTCAGCCATTTTTTTCGTACACTGTGCGAACATCGTACACCCGATCGCTTAGAAAAGTCATAGCACACCTCTCCTCAATAAGCCGGTCGATTTGACACCTCATTCGTGGATCTACAACAAACGGTGCGGGACGAGTTACGCGCCAAAGTTTTGTTCAGGTGAATAGTAATTACAATACTAGAATGTACATTTCCTGAAGAAAATGTGAATGGTGCTTGCAGTGGCAAAATTCGGCCCCGGTTGCTAGGGTGCTGTAATTGGTTGCTAGGGCGTGGCTATGAAGTTGCTGTGTCACTACTTATTGGCTGGCCGAATCAAAAGAGCCCAGCCCCAAGTCTCTATGACCTTCTGATCCAAAGATATGATCTCACAGATTTTGACCCAATGTTAAGTCTATGGGAGTTTTTTCAGCCGTTTTTTCGTACGCTGTGCGAACATCGTACACCCGATCGCTTAGAAAAGTCATAGCACACCTCTCCTCAATAAGCCGGTCGATTTGACACCTCATATGTGGGTCTACGACAAACGGTGCGGGACGAGTTACGCGCCAAAGTTTTGTTCAGGTGAATAGTAATTACAATACTAGAATGTACATTTCCTGAAGAAAATGTGAATGGTGCTTGCAGTGGCAAAACTCGGCACTCTTGATTAGCATGATGCTAACATAATTACCGTCCTGCTAGGATGTTTTTAGCAAAATGCTAACATGATTTGCATGTTGCTAGCATGATGCTAACACCCTAAGCATGCTACTAGCATGTTTTAAACAAAATGCTAGTCATGTTAGCATAATGCTAGCAAAATGCTAATATGATTAGCATAATACTAGCATGATGCTAGCATGATTACCATGTTGCTAGCATTATTTTAACAAGATGCTAATCATGTTAGCATTATGTTAACAACATGCTAACATGATTAGCATGTTCTTGCATGATGCTAACACCCTTAGCATGCTGTTAGCATGTTTTAAACAAGATGCTAATCATGTTAGCATAATGCTTAGCAAACATGCTAACATGATTAAGATAATGCTAGCATGATGCTAGCATGATTACCATGTTGCTAAGATGATTTTAACAAGATGCTAATCATGTTAGCATAATGCTTGCAACATGCTAACATCATTAGCATAATGCTAGCATGATGCTAGCATGATTACCATGTTGTTAGCATGTATTTAACAAGATGCTAACATGATTAGCATGTTTGCTAACATGATGCTAACATGATTATCATGCTACTAAGATCATGCTAACACAATTAGCATGCCACTAGCATTATTCTAACACATTTTTACTAGTTTGTGTCATGTTTAAACCTTAAGCTACTCACTATTAGCATGTAGCTATTCACTGCTAGCATGTGTAGCATGGTGGAAGTCCAGTTTGCTAGCATGAGTCAAAAGAGCCAACCGCCATGTCTCTATAATGTTCTGATGCAGAAATATAGGTGTTTCAAAACGGTTGCTAGGGTACTCTGTTTGGTTGCTAGGGAGTGGCTTGGCAGCTGCCAATGATGATACTCCAAAGGCTGCTTGACAATATAAACCAACCCCCATGTCTGTACGATGTTCTGACGCAGAGATATAGATCTTGCAAAATGGTTGCTAGGGTACTCTGTTTGGTTGCTAAGGAGTGGCTTGGCAGCTACCAATGATGATACACCAAAGGCTGCTTGCCAGTATGAATGATATAAACCAACCCCCATGCCTCTATGATATTCAGATTTGAAGATATCTGCCTATGCTTTGGGTTGCTAGGGTGCTCTATATGGTTGCTAAGGCGTGGCTATGATGTCTTTAAGGTGATTTGTGATTGGCGGTTTGCTGCCTCGAGTCAAATGAGCCCACCCTCATGTTTCTATGACACTCCTATCCAAAGATATTCCTTTGATCTTTTTCAATGGAAGTCTATGGAACTTGTTGCTATGGTTCTCTATATGGTTGCTAGGGCGTGGCTTGATAGCTTTACAATGATCCTGAGAGACTGATTGGTTGCCTGAGTAAAATGAGCCCACCCCCTTGTCTCTATGACATTGTGATTCAGAGTTATGTTCAATTCAAAATCCCTATGTAATTTCCCATAGTAGGAAAAACACAGTACTTCCTGGTTCATGGGCACGGCTTCACCATAGTATGTCTATGGGGCAACTTTGGGCAGCTCTTGCGCCCCAGGGGTACAACTTACACCCCATTTTGAGGTATGGTCTGAGAGAGCCTATCAGGCTCTTCAAACGTGGTAACCCACATGTTTCTATGAAACTCTCGTTAGGAGCTATTACTCATCAAAGTTTGTCCCAATGCAAAGTCTATGGGATTTTTTTCGCTACTTTTTCGCCCGCCGGACGAACATCGTACACCCGATCGCTTATAAAAGTCATAGCACACCTGTCCTCAATGAGCCGGTCGATTTGACACCTCATTCATGGGTCTATGACAAAAACTGCGGGAGGAGTAGCG
Source organism: Chanodichthys erythropterus (assembly GCF_024489055.1). NCBI lineage: Eukaryota > Metazoa > Chordata > Actinopteri > Cypriniformes > Xenocyprididae > Chanodichthys > Chanodichthys erythropterus. Next base: position 44,371,463 of record NC_090231.1, read on the forward strand.
CGCAGAAATTGTGTCCAGAAGAAGAAGAAGAAGAATAATAAGTATGCAGAAGAATAAGAATGGAGCTTTGCCTTTGGCAAGCACCATTAACTAGAATGTACATTTCCTGAAGAAAATGTGAATGGTGCTTGCAGTGGCAAAATTCGGCACCGGTTGCTAGGGTACTGTAATTGGTTGCTAGGGCGTGGCTATGAAGCTGCTGTGACACTACTTATTGGCTGGCCGAATCAAAAGAGCCCAGCCCCAAGTCTCTATGACCTTCTGATCCAAAGATATGATCTCACAGATTTTGACCCAATGTTAAGTCTATGGGAGTTTTTTCAGCCGTTTTTTCGTACGCTGTGCGAACATCGTACACCCGATCGCTTAGAAAAGTCATAGCACACCTCTCCTCAATAAGCCGGTCGATTTGACACCTCATATGTGGGTCTACGACAAACGGTGCGGGACGAGTTACGCGCCAAAGTTTTGTTCAGGTGAATAGTAATTACAATACTAGAATGTACATTTCCTGAAGAAAATGTGAATGGTGCTTGCAGTGGAAAAATTCGGCACCGGTTGCTAGGGTGCTGTAATTGGTTGCTAGGGCGTGGCTATGAAGTTGCTGTGTCACTACTTATTGGCTGGCCGAATCAAAAGAGCCCAGCCCCAAGTCTCTATGACCTTCTGATCCAAAGATATGATCTCATAGATTTTGACTCAATGTTAAGTCTATGGGAGTTTTTTCAGCCAATTTTTTCATACACTGTGCGAACATCGTACACCCGATCGCTTAGAAAAGTCATAGCACACCTCTCCTCAATAAGCCGGTCGATTTGACACCTCATTCGTGGGTATACAACAAACGGTGCGGGACGAGTTACGCGCCAAAGTTTTGTTCAGGTGAATAGTAATTACAATACTAGAATGTACATTTCCTGAAGAAAATGTGAATGGTGCTTGCAGTGGCAAAATTCGGCACTCGGTTGCTAGGGTGCTGTAATTGGTTAATAGGGCGTGGCCATGAAGTCACTACTTATTGGCGGCTTGATAGGCCGAGTCAAAAGAGCCCAGCACCAAGTCTCTATGACCTTATAAACCAAAGATATGATCTCACAGATTTGGCCCCCATGTTAAGTCTATGGGAGTTTTTTCAGCCATTTTTTCGTACGCTGTGCGAACATCGTACACCTGATTGCTTAGAAAAGTCATAGCACACCTCTCCTCAATAAGCCGGTCGATTTGACACCTCATTCGTGGATCTACGTCAAAAACTGCGAGACGAGTTACGCGCCAAAGTTTTGTTCAGGTGAATAGTAATTACAATACTAGAATGTACATTTCCTGAAGAAAATGTGAATGGTGCTTGCAGTGGCAAAACACCGGACTCGGTTGCTAGGGTGCTGTAATTGGTTGCTAGGGCGTGGCTATGAAGTTGCTGTGTCACTACTTATTGGCTGGCCGAATCAAAAGAGCCCAGCCCCAAGTCTCTACGACCTTCTGATCCAAAGATATGATCTCACAGATTTGGTCCCCATGTTAAGTCTATGGGACATTTTTCAGACGATTTTTCGTATGCTGTGCGAACAGCGTACACCCGATCACTTAGAAAAGTCATAGCACACCTCTCCTCAATAAGCCGGTCGATTTGACACCTCATTTGTGGGTCTACGTCAAACGGTGCGGGACGAGTTACGCGCCAAAGTTTTGTTCAGGTGAATAGTAATTACAATACTAGAATGTACATTTCCTGAAGAAAATGTGAATGGTGCTTGCAGTGGCAAAATTCGGCACCGGTTGCTAGGGTGCTGTAATTGGTTGCTAGGACGTGGCTATGAAGTTGCTGTGTCACTACTTATTGGCTGGCCGAATCAAAAGAGCCCAGCCCCAAGTCTCTAAGAACTTCTAAACTAAAGATATGATCTCACAGATTTGGCCCCCATGTTAAGTCAATGGGAGTTTTTTCAGCCGTTTTTTCGTACGCTCTGCGAACATCGTACACCCGATCACTTAGAAAAGTCATAGCACACCTCTCCTCAATAAGCCGGTCGATTTGACACCTCATTCATGGGTCTACGACAAACGGTGCGGGACGAGTTACGCGCCAAAGTTTTGTTCAGGTGAATAGTAATTACAATACTAGAATGTACATTTCCTGAAGAAAATGTGAATGGTGCTTGCAGTGGCAAAACTCAGCACTCTTGATTAGCATGATGCTAACATAATTACCGTCCTGCTAGGATGTTTTTAGCAAGATGCTAACAGATTAGCATGTTGCAAGATGATGCTAACACCCATAGCATGATGCCAGCATGTTTTTAACAAGATTCTAATCATGTTAGCATAATGCTAGCAAAACATGCTAACATGATTAAGATAATGCTAGCATGATGCTAAGCATGATTACCATGTTGCTACCATGATTTTAACAAGATGCTAATCATGTTAGCATAATCTTAAGAACATGCTAACATGATTAAGCATAATGGTAACATGATGCTAGATGATTACCATTTTGCTTGCTAGCATGTTTTTAACAAGATGCTAACATGATTAAGATGTTGCTAAGATGATGCTAACACCCTAAGCATTCTGCTAAAGATGTTTTAAACAAAATGCTAGTCATGTTAGCATAATGCCAGCAACATGCTAACATGATTAAGATAATGCTAGCATGATGCTTAGCATGATTACCATGTTGCTAGCATTATTTTAACCAAATGCTAATCATGTTAAGCATTATGTTAAGAACATGCTAACATGATTAGCATGTTGCTAAGATGATGCTAACACCCTTAGCATGCTGCTAGCATGTTTTAAACAAGATGCTAATCATGTTAGCATAATGCTTGAAACATGCTAACATGATTAGCATAATGCTAGCATGATGCTAAAGCATGATTACCATGTTGTTAAGATGATTTTAACAAGATGCTAATCATGTTAAGATAATGTTAAGCAACATGCTAACATCATTAGCATAATGCTAGCATGATGCTAGCATGATTACCATGTTGTTAGCATGTATTTAACAAGATGCTAACATGATTAGCATGTTTGCTAACATGATGCTAACATGATTAAGATGCTACTAAGATCATGCTAACACAATTAACAGGCCACTAGCATTATTCTAACACATTTTTACTAGTTTGTGTCATGTTTAAACCTTAAGCTAATCACTATTAGCATGTAGCTATTCACTGCTAGCATGTGTAGCATGGTGGAAGTCCAGTTTGCTAGCATGAGTCAAAAGAGCCAACCGCCATGTCTCTATAATGTTCTGATGCAGAAATATAGGTGTTTCAAAACGGTTGCTAGGGTACTCTGTTTGGTTGCTAGGGAGTGGCTTGGTAGCTACCAATGATGATACTCCAAAGGCTGCTTGACAATATAAACCAACACCCATGTCTCTACGATGTTCTGATGCAGAGATATAGATCTTGCAAAACGGTTGCTAGGGTACTCTGTTTGGTTGCTAGGGAGTGGCTTGGCAGCTGCCAGTAATGATAAACCAAAGGCTGCTTGCCAGTATGAATGATATAAACCAACCCCCATTCCTCTATGATGTTCAGATTTGAAGATATCCCCTCTATGCTTTGAGTTGCTAGGGTGCTCTAAATAGTTGCTAGGGCGTGGCTATGATATCTTGAAGGTGATTCGTGATTGGCCGTTTGCTGCCCCGAGTCAAATGAGCCCACCCTCATGTTTCTATGACACTCCTATCCAAAGATATTCCTTTGATCTTTTTCAATGGAAGTCTATGGAACTTGTTGCTAAGGTACTCTCTATGGTTGCTAGGGCGTGGCTTGATAGCTTTAAAATTATCTTGATAGACTGATTGGTTGCCTGAGTAAAATGAGCCCACCCCCTTGTCTCTATGACATTGTGATCCAGAGTTATGACTTGTCAAAGTTCGTCCCAATGTTAAGTCTATGGGATTTTTCGCCCGATTTTTCGCCCGTCGGACGAACATCGTACACCCGATCGCTTATAAAAGTCATAGCACACCTCTCCTCAATAAGCCGGTCGATTTGACACCTCATTCATGGGTCTAGGACAAAAGCTGCGGGAGGAGTAGCGCGCAGAAAAAAAGTGGAAGAAGAAGAAGAAGAATAATAATAAGTATGCAGGAGAATAAGAATGGAGCTTTGCCTTTGGCAAGCACCATTAACTAGAATGTACATTTCCTGAAGAAAATGTGAATGGTGCTTGCAGTGGCAAAATTCGGCACCGGTTGCTAGGGTGCTGTAATTGGTTGCTAGGGCGTGGCTATGAAGTTGCTGTGTCACTACTTATTGGCTGGCCGAATCAAAAGAGCCCAGCCCCAAGTCTCTATGAACTTCCAATCCAAAGATATGATCTCACAGATTTTGACTCAATGTTAAGTCTATGGGACTTTTTTCAGCCATTTTTTTCGTATGCTGTGCGAACAGCGTACACCCGATCACTTAGAAAAGTCATAGCACACCTCTCCTCAATAAGCCGGTCGATTTGACACCTCATTTGTGGGTCTACGTCAAACGGTGCGGGACGAGTTACTCGCCAAAGTTTTGTTCAGGTGAATAGTAATTACAATACTAGAATGTACATTTCCTGAAGAAAATGTGAATGGTGCTTGCAGTGGCAAAATTCGGCCCCGGTTGCTAGGGTGCTGTAATTGGTTGCTAGGGCGTGGCTATGAAGTTGCTGTGTCACTACTTATTGGCTGGCCGAATCAAAAGAGCCCAGCCCCAAGTCTCTATGACCTTCTGATCCAAAGATATGATCTCACAGATTTTGACCCAATGTTAAGTCTATGGGAGTTTTTTCAGCCGTTTTTTCGTACGCTGTGCGAACATCGTACACCCGATCGCTTAGAAAAGTCATAGCACACCTCTCCTCAATAAGCCGGTCGATTTGACACCTCATATGTGGGTCTACAACAAACGGTGCGGGACGAGTTACGCGCCAAAGTTTTGTTCAGGTGAATAGTAATTACAATACTAGAATGTACATTTCCTGAAGAAAATGTGAATGGTGCTTGCAGTGGCAAAACTATGCTAACATAATTACCGTCCTGCTAGGATGTTTTTAAGAAGATGCTAACATGATTAGCATGTTGCTACCATGATGCTAACACCCTTAGCATGCTGCTAACATGTTTTAAACAATATGCTAATCATGTTAGCATAATGCTAAGCAACATGCTAACATGATTAGCATGGTTTTAACAAGATGATAACATGATTAGCATGTTTGCTGAAGCATGATGCTAACATGATTAGCATGCTACTAACATGATGCTAACACAATTAGCATGTTACCAGCATTAGGCTAACACATTTTTACTAGATTGTGTCATGTTTAAACCCTAAGCTAATCACTATTATAATGTAGCTATTCACTGCTATCATGTGTAGCATGTTGGAAGTCCAGTTTGCTAGCATTAGTCAAAAGAGCCATCCGCCATGTCTCTATGATGCTCTGATGCAGAGATATAGATATTGCTAAACGGTTGCTAGGGTACTCTGTTTGGTTGCTAGGGAGTGGCTTGGCAGCTACCAATGATGATACTCCAAAGGCTGCTTGACAATATAAACCAACACCCATGTCTTTACGATGTTCTGATGCAGAGATATAGATCTTGCAAAACAGTTGCTAGGGTACTCTGTTTGGTTGCTAGGGAGTGGCTTGGCAGCTGCCAGTAATGATAAACCAAAGGCTGCTTGCCAGTATGAATGATATAAACCAACCCCCATGCCTCTATGATATTCAGATTTGAAGATATCTGCCTATGCTTTGGGTTGCTAGGGTGCTCTAAAATGGTTGCTAAGGCGTGGCTATGATGGCTTTAAGGTTATTTGTGATTGGCGGTTTGCTGCCTCGAGTCAAACGAGCCCACCCTCATGTTTGTATGACACTCCTATCCAAAGATATTCCTTTGATCTTTTTCAATGGAAGTCTATGGAGCTTGTTACTAAGGTACTCTCTATGGTTGCTAGGGCGTGGCTTGATAGCTTTAAAATGATCTTGATAGACTGATTGGTTGCCTGAGTAAAATGAGCCCACCCCCTTGTCTCTATGACATTGTGATCCAGAGTTATGACTTGTCAAAGTTCGTCCCAATGTTAAGTCTATGGGATTTTTCGCCCGATTTTTCGCCCGTCGGACAAACATCGTACACCCGATCGCTTATAAAAGTCATAGCACACCTCTCCTCAATAAGCCGGTCGATTTGACACCTCATTCATGGGTCTAGGACAAAAGCTGCGGGAGGAGTAGCGCGCCAAAATTTTGTGTGGAATAATAATAATAATAATAATAATAATAATAAGTATGCAGGAGAATAAGAATGGAGCTTTGCCTTTGGCAAGCACCATTAACTAGAATGTACATTTCCTGAAGAAAATGTGAATGGTGCTTGCAGTGGCAAAATTCGGCACCGGTTGCTAGGGTGCTGTAATTGGTTGCTAGGGTGTGGCTATGAAGTCACTACTTATTGGCGGCGTGATAGGCCGAGTCAAAAGAGCCCAGCCCCAAGTCTCTATGACCTTCTAAACCAAAGATATGATCTCACAGATTTGGCCCCCATGTTAAGTCTATGGGAGTTTTTTCAGCCGTTATTTCGTACGCTGTGCGAACATCGTACACCCGATTGCTTAGAAAAGTCATAGCACACCTCTCCTCAATAAGCCGGTCGATTTGACACCTCATTCGTGGGTCTACGACAAACGGTGCGGGACGAGTTACGCGCCGAAGTTTTGTCTAGGTGAATAGTAATTACAATACTAGAATGTACATTTCCTGAAGAAAATGTGAATGGTGCTTGCAGTAGCAAAATTCTGTACCCGGTTGCTATGCGGTTGCTTTGGTAACCTGAGTGGTTGCTAGGGTGTTGCTAGGCAGTTGCTAAGGTACTTGGAGTGGTTGCTAAGGTGTTTCTAGGTGGTTGGTAGTTGGCACAGATAGTTACAATGGAGTTTCTATAGAGTTCTTATCATGTTCTCAGCCCACTTTAGCACTTAGCTAATCACTATTAGCATGTAGCTATTCACCGCTAGCATGTGTAGCATGTTGGAAGTCCAGTTTGCTAGCATGAGTCAAAAGAGCCAACCGCCATGTCTCTATGATGCTCTGATGCAGAGATATAGATATTGCTAAACGGTTGCTAGGGTACTCTGTTTGGTTGCTAAGGAGTGGCTTGGCAGCTACCAATGATGATACTCCAAAGGCTGCTTGACAATATAAACCAACACCCATGTCTCTACGATGTTCTGATGCAGAGATATAGATCTTGCTAAACGGTTGCTAGGGTACTCTGTTTGGTTGCTAGGGAGTGGCTTGGTAGCTACCAATGATGATACTCCAAAGGCTGCTTGACAATATAAACCAACACCCATGTCTTTACGATGTTCTGATGCAGAAATATAGATGTTGAATAATGGTTGCTAGGGTACTCTGTTTGGTTGCTAGGGAGTGGCTTGGCAGCTACCAATGATGATACTCCAAAGGCTGCTTGCCAGTATGAATGATATAAACCAACCCCCATGCCTCTATGATATTCAGATTTGAAGATATCTGCCTATGCTTTGGGTTGCTAGGGTGCTCTAAATGGTTGCTAAGGCGTGGCTATGATGTCTTTAAGGTGATTTGTGATTGGCGGTTTGCTGCCTCGAGTCAAATGAGCCCACCCTCTTGTTTGTACGACACTTCTATCCAAAGATATTCATTTGATCTTTTTCAATGGAAGTCTATGAAGCTTGTTACTAAGGTGCTCTATATGGTTGCTAGGGCGTGGCTTGATATCTTCAAAGTTTTCCTGAGAGACTGATTGGTTGCCTGAGTAAAATGAGACCACCCCTTTGTCTCTATGACATTGTTATCCAGAGTTATGACTTGTCAAAGTTCGTTCCAATGTTAAGTCTATGGGATTTTTTTCGCTACTTTTTCGCCCGCCGGACGAACATCGTACACCCGATCGCTTATAAAAGTCATAGCACACCTGTCCTCAATGAGCCGGTCGATTTGACACCTCATTCGTGGGTCTAGGACAAAAACTGCGGGACTAGTTACATGCCGATATTTTGGCCAGAAGAAGAAGAAGAAGAACTAGAATGTACATTTCCTGAAGAAAATGTGAATGGTGCTTGCAGTGGCAAAATTCGGCACCGGTTGCTAGGGTGCTGTAATTGGTTGCTAGGGCGTGGCTATGAAGATGCTGTGTCAATACTTATTGGCAGGTTGAATCAAAAGAGCCCAGCCCCAAGTCTCTATGACCTTCTAAACCAAAGATATGATCTCACAGATTTGGCCCCCATGTTAAGTCTATGGGAGTTTTTTCAGCCATTTTTTCGTATGCTGTGCGAAAATCATACACCCAATCGCTTAGAAAAGTCATAGCACACCTCTCCTCAATAAGCCGGTCGATTTGACACCTCATTCGTGGGTGTACGACAAACGGTGCGGGACGAGTTACGTGCCAAAGTTTTGTTCAGGTGAATAGTAATTACAATACTAGAATGTACATTTCCTGAAGAAAATGTGAATGGTGCTTGCAGTGGTAAAATTCGGCCCCAGTTGCTAGGGTGATGTAATTGGTTGCTAGGGCGTCGCTATGAAGTTGCTGTGTCACTACTTATTGGCTGGCCGAATCAAAAGAGCCCAGCCCCAAGTCTCTATGACCTTCTGATCCATAGATATGATCTCACAGATTTTGACCCAATGTTAAGTCTATGGGAGTTTTTTCAGCCGTTTTTTCGTACGCTGTGCGGACATCGTACACACGATCGCTTAGAAAAGTCATAGCACACCTCTCCTCGATAAGCCGGTCGATTTGACACCTCATTCATGGGTCTACGACAAACGGTGCGGGACGAGTTACGCGCCAAAGTTTTGTTCAGGTGAATAGTAATTACAATACTAGAATGTACATTTCCTGAAGAAAATGTGAATGGTGCTTGCAGTGGCAAAATTCGGCACTCGGTTGCTAGGGTGCTGTAATTGGTTGATAGGGCGTGGCCATGAAGTCACTACTTATTGGTGGCTTGATAGGCCGAGTCAAAAGAGCCCAGCACCAAGTCTCTATGACCTTATAAACCAAAGATATGATCTCACAGATTTGGCCCCCATGTTAAGTCTATGGGAGTTTTTTCAGCCATTTTTTCGTACGCTGTGCGAACATCGTACACCTGATTGCTTAGAAAAGTCATAGCACACCTCTCCTCAATAAGCCGGTCGATTTGACACCTCATTCGTGGATCTACGTCAAAAACTGCGAGACGAGTCACGCGCCAAAGTTTTGTTCAGGTGAATAGTAATTACAATACTAGAATGTACATTTCCTGAAGAAAATGTGAATGGTGCTTGCAGTGGCAAAATTCGGCCCTGGTTGCTAGGGTGCTGTAATTGGTTGCTAGAGCGTGGCTATGAAGTTGTTGTCTCACTACTTATTGGCTGGCCGAATCAAAAGAGCCCAGCCCCAAGTCTCTACGACCTTCTGATCCAAAGATATGATCTCACAGATTTTGACCCAATGTTAAGTCTATGGGAGTTTTTTCAGCCGTTTTTTTCGTACGCTGTGCGAACATCGTACACCCAATCGCTTAGAAAAGTCATAGCACACCTCTCCTCAATAAGCCGGTCGATTTGACACCTCATTTGTGGGTCTACGACAAACGGTGCGGGACGAGTTACGCGCCAAAGTTTTGTTCAGGTGAATAGTAATTACAATACTAGAATGTACATTTCCTGAAGAAAATGTGAATGGTGCTTGCAGTGGCAAAATTCGGCACCGGTTGCTAGGGTACTGTAATTGGTTGCTAGGGCGTGGCTATGAAGCTGCTGTGACACTACTTATTGGCTGGCCGAATCAAAAGAGCCCAGCCCCAAGTCTCTATGACCTTCTGATCCAAAGATATGATCTCACAGATTTTGACCCAATGTTAAGTCTATGGGAGTTTTTTCAGCCGTTTTTTCGTACGCTGTGCGAACATCGTACACCCGATCGCTTAGAAAAGTCATAGCACACCTCTCCTCAATAAGCCGGTCGATTTGACACCTCATATGTGGGTCTACGACAAACGGTGCGGGACGAGTTACGCGCCAAAGTTTTGTTCAGGTGAATAGTAATTACAATACTAGAATGTACATTTCCTGAAGAAAATGTGAATGGTGCTTGCAGTGGAAAAATTCGGCACCGGTTGCTAGGGTGCTGTAATTGGTTGCTAGGGCGTGGCTATGAAGTTGCTGTGTCACTACTTATTGGCTGGCCGAATCAAAAGAGCCCAGCCCCAAGTCTCTATGACCTTCTGATCCAAAGATATGATCTCATAGATTTTGACTCAATGTTAAGTCTATGGGAGTTTTTTCAGCCAATTTTTTCATACACTGTGCGAACATCGTACACCCGATCGCTTAGAAAAGTCATAGCACACCTCTCCTCAATAAGCCGGTCGATTTGACACCTCATTCGTGGGTATACAACAAACGGTGCGGGACGAGTTACGCGCCAAAGTTTTGTTCAGGTGAATAGTAATTACAATATTAGAATGTACATTTCCTGAAGAAAATGTGAATGGTGCTTGCAGTGGCAAAATTCGGCACTCGGTTGCTAGGGTGCTGTAATTGGTTAATAGGGCGTGGCCATGAAGTCACTACTTATTGGCGGCTTGATAGGCCGAGTCAAAAGAGCCCAGCACCAAGTCTCTATGACCTTATAAACCAAAGATATGATCTCACAGATTTGGCCCCCATGTTAAGTCTATGGGAGTTTTTTCAGCCATTTTTTCGTACGCTGTGCGAACATCGTACACCTGATTGCTTAGAAAAGTCATAGCACACCTCTCCTCAATAAGCCGGTCGATTTGACACCTCATTCGTGGATCTACGTCAAAAACTGCGAGACGAGTTACGCGCCAAAGTTTTGTTCAGGTGAATAGTAATTACAATACTAGAATGTACATTTCCTGAAGAAAATGTGAATGGTGCTTGCAGTGGCAAAACACCGGACTCGGTTGCTAGGGTGCTGTAATTGGTTGCTAGGGCGTGGCTATGAAGTTGCTGTGTCACTACTTATTGGCTGGCCGAATCAAAAGAGCCCAGCCCCAAGTCTCTACGACCTTCTGATCCAAAGATATGATCTCACAGATTTGGTCCCCATGTTAAGTCTATGGGACATTTTTCAGACGATTTTTCGTATGCTGTGCGAACAGCGTACACCCGATCACTTAGAAAAGTCATAGCACACCTCTCCTCAATAAGCCGGTCGATTTGACACCTCATTTGTGGGTCTACGTCAAACGGTGCGGGACGAGTTACGCGCCAAAGTTTTGTTCAGGTGAATAGTAATTACAATACTAGAATGTACATTTCCTGAAGAAAATGTGAATGGTGCTTGCAGTGGCAAAATTCGGCACCGGTTGCTAGGGTGCTGTAATTGGTTGCTAGGACGTGGCTATGAAGTTGCTGTGTCACTACTTATTGGCTGGCCGAATCAAAAGAGCCCAGCCCCAAGTCTCTAAGAACTTCTAAACTAAAGATATGATCTCACAGATTTGGCCCCCATGTTAAGTCAATGGGAGTTTTTTCAGCCGTTTTTTCGTACGCTCTGCGAACATCGTACACCCGATCACTTAGAAAAGTCATAGCACACCTCTCCTCAATAAGCCGGTCGATTTGACACCTCATTCATGGGTCTACGACAAACGGTGCGGGACGAGTTACGCGCCAAAGTTTTGTTCAGGTGAATAGTAATTACAATACTAGAATGTACATTTCCTGAAGAAAATGTGAATGGTGCTTGCAGTGGCAAAACTCAGCACTCTTGATTAGCATGATGCTAACATAATTACCGTCCTGCTAGGATGTTTTTAACAAGATGCTAACAGATTAGCATGTTGCTAGCATGATGCTAACACCCATAGCATGATGCCAGCATGTTTTTAACAAGATTCTAATCATGTTAGCATAATGCTAGCAAAACATGCTAACATGATTAGCATAATGCTAGCATGATGCTAGCATGATTACCATGTTGCTACCATGATTTTAACAAGATGCTAATCATGTTAGCATAATGCTAAGAACATGCTAACATGATTAGCATAATGGTAACATGATGCTAAAGATGATTACCATTTTGCTTTAGATGTTTTTAACAAGATGCTAACATGATTAAGATGTTGCTAGATGATGCTAACACCCTAAGCATTCTGCTAGATGTTTTAAACAAAATGCTAGTCATGTTAAGATAATGCTAGCAACATGCTAACATGATTAAGATAATGCTAAAGATGATGCTAGATGATTACCATGTTGCTAAGCATTATTTTAACCAAATGCTAATCATGTTAAGATTATGTTAAGAACATGCTAACATGATTAGCATGTTGCTAAGCATGATGCTAACACCCTTAGCATGCTGCTAGCATGTTTTAAACAAGATGCTAATCATGTTAGCATAATGCTAAGAAACATGCTAACATGATTAAGATAATGCTAAGCATGATGCTAGCATGATTACCATGTTGTTAAGATGATTTTAACAAGATGCTAATCATGTTAGCATAATGTTAGCAACATGCTAACATCATTAGCATAATGCTAGCATGATGCTAGCATGATTACCATGTTGTTAGCATGTATTTAACAAGATGCTAACATGATTAGCATGTTTGCTAACATGATGCTAACATGATTAAGATGCTACTAAGATCATGCTAACACAATTAACAGGCCACTAGCATTATTCTAACACATTTTTACTAGTTTGTGTCATGTTTAAACCTTAAGCTAATCACTATTAGCATGTAGCTATTCACTGCTAGCATGTGTAGCATGGTGGAAGTCCAGTTTGCTAGCATGAGTCAAAAGAGCCAACCGCCATGTCTCTATAATGTTCTGATGCAGAAATATAGGTGTTTCAAAACGGTTGCTAGGGTACTCTGTTTGGTTGCTAGGGAGTGGCTTGGTAGCTACCAATGATGATACTCCAAAGGCTGCTTGACAATATAAACCAACACCCATGTCTCTACGATGTTCTGATGCAGAGATATAGATCTTGCAAAACGGTTGCTAGGGTACTCTGTTTGGTTGCTAGGGAGTGGCTTGGCAGCTGCCAGTAATGATAAACCAAAGGCTGCTTGCCAGTATGAATGATATAAACCAACCCCCATTCCTCTATGATGTTCAGATTTGAAGATATCCCCTCTATGCTTTGAGTTGCTAGGGTGCTCTAAATAGTTGCTAGGGCGTGGCTATGATATCTTGAAGGTGATTCGTGATTGGCCGTTTGCTGCCCCGAGTCAAATGAGCCCACCCTCATGTTTCTATGACACTCCTATCCAAAGATATTCCTTTGATCTTTTTCAATGGAAGTCTATGGAACTTGTTGCTAAGGTACTCTCTATGGTTGCTAGGGCGTGGCTTGATAGCTTTAAAATTATCTTGATAGACTGATTGGTTGCCTGAGTAAAATGAGCCCACCCCCTTGTCTCTATGACATTGTGATCCAGAGTTATGACTTGTCAAAGTTCGTCCCAATGTTAAGTCTATGGGATTTTTCGCCCGATTTTTCGCCCGTCGGACGAACATCGTACACCCGATCGCTTATAAAAGTCATAGCACACCTCTCCTCAATAAGCCGGTCGATTTGACACCTCATTCATGGGTCTAGGACAAAAGCTGCGGGAGGAGTAGCGCGCAGAAAAAAAAGTGGAAGAAGAAGAAGAAGAATAATAATAAGTATGCAGGAGAATAAGAATGGAGCTTTGCCTTTGGCAAGCACCATTAACTAGAATGTACATTTCCTGAAGAAAATGTGAATGGTGCTTGCAGTGGCAAAATTCGGCACCGGTTGCTAGGGTGCTGTAATTGGTTGCTAGGGCGTGGCTATGAAGTTGCTGTGTCACTACTTATTGGCTGGCCGAATCAAAAGAGCCCAGCCCCAAGTCTCTATGAACTTCCAATCCAAAGATATGATCTCACAGATTTTGACTCAATGTTAAGTCTATGGGACTTTTTTCAGCCATTTTTTTCGTATGCTGTGCGAACAGCGTACACCCGATCACTTAGAAAAGTCATAGCACACCTCTCCTCAATAAGCCGGTCGATTTGACACCTCATTTGTGGGTCTACGTCAAACGGTGCGGGACGAGTTACTCGCCAAAGTTTTGTTCAGGTGAATAGTAATTACAATACTAGAATGTACATTTCCTGAAGAAAATGTGAATGGTGCTTGCAGTGGCAAAATTCGGCCCCGGTTGCTAGGGTGCTGTAATTGGTTGCTAGGGCGTGGCTATGAAGTTGCTGTGTCACTACTTATTGGCTGGCCGAATCAAAAGAGCCCAGCCCCAAGTCTCTATGACCTTCTGATCCAAAGATATGATCTCACAGATTTTGACCCAATGTTAAGTCTATGGGAGTTTTTTCAGCCGTTTTTTCGTACGCTGTGCGAACATCGTACACCCGATCGCTTAGAAAAGTCATAGCACACCTCTCCTCAATAAGCCGGTCGATTTGACACCTCATATGTGGGTCTACAACAAACGGTGCGGGACGAGTTACGCGCCAAAGTTTTGTTCAGGTGAATAGTAATTACAATACTAGAATGTACATTTCCTGAAGAAAATGTGAATGGTGCTTGCAGTGGCAAAACTATGCTAACATAATTACCGTCCTGCTAGGATGTTTTTAGCAAGATGCTAACATGATTAGCATGTTGCTACCATGATGCTAACACCCTTAGCATGCTGCTAACATGTTTTAAACAATATGCTAATCATGTTAGCATAATGCTAGCAACATGCTAACATGATTAGCATGGTTTTAACAAGATGATAACATGATTAGCATGTTTGCTAGCATGATGCTAACATGATTAGCATGCTACTAACATGATGCTAACACAATTAGCATGTTACCAGCATTAGGCTAACACATTTTTACTAGATTGTGTCATGTTTAAACCCTAAGCTAATCACTATTATAATGTAGCTATTCACTGCTATCATGTGTAGCATGTTGGAAGTCCAGTTTGCTAGCATTAGTCAAAAGAGCCATCCGCCATGTCTCTATGATGCTCTGATGCAGAGATATAGATATTGCTAAACGGTTGCTAGGGTACTCTGTTTGGTTGCTAGGGAGTGGCTTGGCAGCTACCAATGATGATACTCCAAAGGCTGCTTGACAATATAAACCAACACCCATGTCTTTACGATGTTCTGATGCAGAGATATAGATCTTGCAAAACAGTTGCTAGGGTACTCTGTTTGGTTGCTAGGGAGTGGCTTGGCAGCTGCCAGTAATGATAAACCAAAGGCTGCTTGCCAGTATGAATGATATAAACCAACCCCCATGCCTCTATGATATTCAGATTTGAAGATATCTGCCTATGCTTTGGGTTGCTAGGGTGCTCTAAAATGGTTGCTAAGGCGTGGCTATGATGGCTTTAAGGTTATTTGTGATTGGCGGTTTGCTGCCTCGAGTCAAACGAGCCCACCCTCATGTTTGTATGACACTCCTATCCAAAGATATTCCTTTGATCTTTTTCAATGGAAGTCTATGGAGCTTGTTACTAAGGTACTCTCTATGGTTGCTAGGGCGTGGCTTGATAGCTTTAAAATGATCTTGATAGACTGATTGGTTGCCTGAGTAAAATGAGCCCACCCCCTTGTCTCTATGACATTGTGATCCAGAGTTATGACTTGTCAAAGTTCGTCCCAATGTTAAGTCTATGGGATTTTTCGCCCGATTTTTCGCCCGTCGGACAAACATCGTACACCCGATCGCTTATAAAAGTCATAGCACACCTCTCCTCAATAAGCCGGTCGATTTGACACCTCATTCATGGGTCTAGGACAAAAGCTGCGGGAGGAGTAGCGCGCCAAAATTTTGTGTGGAATAATAATAATAATAATAATAATAATAATAAGTATGCAGGAGAATAAGAATGGAGCTTTGCCTTTGGCAAGCACCATTAACTAGAATGTACATTTCCTGAAGAAAATGTGAATGGTGCTTGCAGTGGCAAAATTCGGCACCGGTTGCTAGGGTGCTGTAATTGGTTGCTAGGGTGTGGCTATGAAGTCACTACTTATTGGCGGCGTGATAGGCCGAGTCAAAAGAGCCCAGCCCCAAGTCTCTATGACCTTCTAAACCAAAGATATGATCTCACAGATTTGGCCCCCATGTTAAGTCTATGGGAGTTTTTTCAGCCGTTATTTCGTACGCTGTGCGAACATCGTACACCCGATTGCTTAGAAAAGTCATAGCACACCTCTCCTCAATAAGCCGGTCGATTTGACACCTCATTCGTGGGTCTACGACAAACGGTGCGGGACGAGTTACGCGCCGAAGTTTTGTCTAGGTGAATAGTAATTACAATACTAGAATGTACATTTCCTGAAGAAAATGTGAATGGTGCTTGCAGTAGCAAAATTCTGTACCCGGTTGCTATGCGGTTGCTTTGGTAACCTGAGTGGTTGCTAGGGTGTTGCTAGGCAGTTGCTAAGGTACTTGGAGTGGTTGCTAAGGTGTTTCTAGGTGGTTGGTAGTTGGCACAGATAGTTACAATGGAGTTTCTATAGAGTTCTTATCATGTTCTCAGCCCACTTTAGCACTTAGCTAATCACTATTAGCATGTAGCTATTCACCGCTAGCATGTGTAGCATGTTGGAAGTCCAGTTTGCTAGCATGAGTCAAAAGAGCCAACCGCCATGTCTCTATGATGCTCTGATGCAGAGATATAGATATTGCTAAACGGTTGCTAGGGTACTCTGTTTGGTTGCTAAGGAGTGGCTTGGCAGCTACCAATGATGATACTCCAAAGGCTGCTTGACAATATAAACCAACACCCATGTCTCTACGATGTTCTGATGCAGAGATATAGATCTTGCTAAACGGTTGCTAGGGTACTCTGTTTGGTTGCTAGGGAGTGGCTTGGTAGCTACCAATGATGATACTCCAAAGGCTGCTTGACAATATAAACCAACACCCATGTCTTTACGATGTTCTGATGCAGAAATATAGATGTTGAATAATGGTTGCTAGGGTACTCTGTTTGGTTGCTAGGGAGTGGCTTGGCAGCTACCAATGATGATACTCCAAAGGCTGCTTGCCAGTATGAATGATATAAACCAACCCCCATGCCTCTATGATATTCAGATTTGAAGATATCTGCCTATGCTTTGGGTTGCTAGGGTGCTCTAAATGGTTGCTAAGGCGTGGCTATGATGTCTTTAAGGTGATTTGTGATTGGCGGTTTGCTGCCTCGAGTCAAATGAGCCCACCCTCTTGTTTGTACGACACTTCTATCCAAAGATATTCATTTGATCTTTTTCAATGGAAGTCTATGAAGCTTGTTACTAAGGTGCTCTATATGGTTGCTAGGGCGTGGCTTGATATCTTCAAAGTTTTCCTGAGAGACTGATTGGTTGCCTGAGTAAAATGAGACCACCCCTTTGTCTCTATGACATTGTTATCCAGAGTTATGACTTGTCAAAGTTCGTTCCAATGTTAAGTCTATGGGATTTTTTCGCTACTTTTTCGCCCGCCGGACGAACATCGTACACCCGATCGCTTATAAAAGTCATAGCACACCTGTCCTCAATGAGCCGGTCGATTTGACACCTCATTCGTGGGTCTAGGACAAAAACTGCGGGACTAGTTACATGCCGATATTTTGGCCAGAAGAAGAAGAAGAAGAACTAGAATGTACATTTCCTGAAGAAAATGTGAATGGTGCTTGCAGTGGCAAAATTCGGCACCGGTTGCTAGGGTGCTGTAATTGGTTGCTAGGGCGTGGCTATGAAGATGCTGTGTCAATACTTATTGGCAGGTTGAATCAAAAGAGCCCAGCCCCAAGTCTCTATGACCTTCTAAACCAAAGATATGATCTCACAGATTTGGCCCCCATGTTAAGTCTATGGGAGTTTTTTCAGCCATTTTTTCGTATGCTGTGCGAAAATCATACACCCAATCGCTTAGAAAAGTCATAGCACACCTCTCCTCAATAAGCCGGTCGATTTGACACCTCATTCGTGGGTGTACGACAAACGGTGCGGGACGAGTTACGTGCCAAAGTTTTGTTCAGGTGAATAGTAATTACAATACTAGAATGTACATTTCCTGAAGAAAATGTGAATGGTGCTTGCAGTGGTAAAATTCGGCCCCAGTTGCTAGGGTGATGTAATTGGTTGCTAGGGCGTCGCTATGAAGTTGCTGTGTCACTACTTATTGGCTGGCCGAATCAAAAGAGCCCAGCCCCAAGTCTCTATGACCTTCTGATCCATAGATATGATCTCACAGATTTTGACCCAATGTTAAGTCTATGGGAGTTTTTTCAGCCGTTTTTTCGTACGCTGTGCGGACATCGTACACACGATCGCTTAGAAAAGTCATAGCACACCTCTCCTCGATAAGCCGGTCGATTTGACACCTCATTCATGGGTCTACGACAAACGGTGCGGGACGAGTTACGCGCCAAAGTTTTGTTCAGGTGAATAGTAATTACAATACTAGAATGTACATTTCCTGAAGAAAATGTGAATGGTGCTTGCAGTGGCAAAATTCGGCACTCGGTTGCTAGGGTGCTGTAATTGGTTGATAGGGCGTGGCCATGAAGTCACTACTTATTGGTGGCTTGATAGGCCGAGTCAAAAGAGCCCAGCACCAAGTCTCTATGACCTTATAAACCAAAGATATGATCTCACAGATTTGGCCCCCATGTTAAGTCTATGGGAGTTTTTTCAGCCATTTTTTCGTACGCTGTGCGAACATCGTACACCTGATTGCTTAGAAAAGTCATAGCACACCTCTCCTCAATAAGCCGGTCGATTTGACACCTCATTCGTGGATCTACGTCAAAAACTGCGAGACGAGTCACGCGCCAAAGTTTTGTTCAGGTGAATAGTAATTACAATACTAGAATGTACATTTCCTGAAGAAAATGTGAATGGTGCTTGCAGTGGCAAAATTCGGCCCTGGTTGCTAGGGTGCTGTAATTGGTTGCTAGAGCGTGGCTATGAAGTTGTTGTCTCACTACTTATTGGCTGGCCGAATCAAAAGAGCCCAGCCCCAAGTCTCTACGACCTTCTGATCCAAAGATATGATCTCACAGATTTTGACCCAATGTTAAGTCTATGGGAGTTTTTTCAGCCGTTTTTTTCGTACGCTGTGCGAACATCGTACACCCAATCGCTTAGAAAAGTCATAGCACACCTCTCCTCAATAAGCCGGTCGATTTGACACCTCATTTGTGGGTCTACGACAAACGGTGCGGGACGAGTTACGCGCCAAAGTTTTGTTCAGGTGAATAGTAATTACAATACTAGAATGTACATTTCCTGAAGAAAATGTGAATGGTGCTTGCAGTGGCAAAATTCGGCACCGGTTGCTAGGGTACTGTAATTGGTTGCTAGGGCGTGGCTATGAAGCTGCTGTGACACTACTTATTGGCTGGCCGAATCAAAAGAGCCCAGCCCCAAGTCTCTATGACCTTCTGATCCAAAGATATGATCTCACAGATTTTGACCCAATGTTAAGTCTATGGGAGTTTTTTCAGCCGTTTTTTCGTACGCTGTGCGAACATCGTACACCCGATCGCTTAGAAAAGTCATAGCACACCTCTCCTCAATAAGCCGGTCGATTTGACACCTCATATGTGGGTCTACGACAAACGGTGCGGGACGAGTTACGCGCCAAAGTTTTGTTCAGGTGAATAGTAATTACAATACTAGAATGTACATTTCCTGAAGAAAATGTGAATGGTGCTTGCAGTGGAAAAATTCGGCACCGGTTGCTAGGGTGCTGTAATTGGTTGCTAGGGCGTGGCTATGAAGTTGCTGTGTCACTACTTATTGGCTGGCCGAATCAAAAGAGCCCAGCCCCAAGTCTCTATGACCTTCTGATCCAAAGATATGATCTCATAGATTTTGACTCAATGTTAAGTCTATGGGAGTTTTTTCAGCCAATTTTTTCATACACTGTGCGAACATCGTACACCCGATCGCTTAGAAAAGTCATAGCACACCTCTCCTCAATAAGCCGGTCGATTTGACACCTCATTCGTGGGTATACAACAAACGGTGCGGGACGAGTTACGCGCCAAAGTTTTGTTCAGGTGAATAGTAATTACAATACTAGAATGTACATTTCCTGAAGAAAATGTGAATGGTGCTTGCAGTGGCAAAATTCGGCACTCGGTTGCTAGGGTGCTGTAATTGGTTAATAGGGCGTGGCCATGAAGTCACTACTTATTGGCGGCTTGATAGGCCGAGTCAAAAGAGCCCAGCACCAAGTCTCTATGACCTTATAAACCAAAGATATGATCTCACAGATTTGGCCCCCATGTTAAGTCTATGGGAGTTTTTTCAGCCATTTTTTCGTACGCTGTGCGAACATCGTACACCTGATTGCTTAGAAAAGTCATAGCACACCTCTCCTCAATAAGCCGGTCGATTTGACACCTCATTCGTGGATCTACGTCAAAAACTGCGAGACGAGTTACGCGCCAAAGTTTTGTTCAGGTGAATAGTAATTACAATACTAGAATGTACATTTCCTGAAGAAAATGTGAATGGTGCTTGCAGTGGCAAAACACCGGACTCGGTTGCTAGGGTGCTGTAATTGGTTGCTAGGGCGTGGCTATGAAGTTGCTGTGTCACTACTTATTGGCTGGCCGAATCAAAAGAGCCCAGCCCCAAGTCTCTACGACCTTCTGATCCAAAGATATGATCTCACAGATTTGGTCCCCATGTTAAGTCTATGGGACATTTTTCAGACGATTTTTCGTATGCTGTGCGAACAGCGTACACCCGATCACTTAGAAAAGTCATAGCACACCTCTCCTCAATAAGCCGGTCGATTTGACACCTCATTTGTGGGTCTACGTCAAACGGTGCGGGACGAGTTACGCGCCAAAGTTTTGTTCAGGTGAATAGTAATTACAATACTAGAATGTACATTTCCTGAAGAAAATGTGAATGGTGCTTGCAGTGGCAAAATTCGGCACCGGTTGCTAGGGTGCTGTAATTGGTTGCTAGGACGTGGCTATGAAGTTGCTGTGTCACTACTTATTGGCTGGCCGAATCAAAAGAGCCCAGCCCCAAGTCTCTAAGAACTTCTAAACTAAAGATATGATCTCACAGATTTGGCCCCCATGTTAAGTCAATGGGAGTTTTTTCAGCCGTTTTTCGTACGCTCTGCGAACATCGTACACCCGATCACTTAGAAAAGTCATAGCACACCTCTCCTCAATAAGCCGGTCGATTTGACACCTCATTCATGGGTCTACGACAAACGGTGCGGGACGAGTTACGCGCCAAAGTTTTGTTCAGGTGAATAGTAATTACAATACTAGAATGTACATTTCCTGAAGAAAATGTGAATGGTGCTTGCAGTGGCAAAACTCAGCACTCTTGATTAGCATGATGCTAACATAATTACCGTCCTGCTAGGATGTTTTTAACAAGATGCTAACAGATTAGCATGTTGCTAGCATGATGCTAACACCCATAGCATGATGCCAGCATGTTTTTAACAAGATTCTAATCATGTTAGCATAATGCTAGCAAAACATGCTAACATGATTAGCATAATGCTAAGCATGATGCTAGCATGATTACCATGTTGCTACCATGATTTTAACAAGATGCTAATCATGTTAAGATAATGCTAGCATGATGCTAGCATGATTAGCATGTTGCTAGCATGATGTTAGCATGATTAGCATTTTGCTAGCATGTTTTTAGCTAGATGCTAACATGATTAGCATGTTGCTAGCATTATGCTAACACCCTAAGCATTCTGCTTAGCATGTTTTAAACAAAATGCTAGTCATGTTAAGATAATGCTAAGAACATGCTAACATGATTAGCATAATGCTTAGCATGATGCTAGCATGATTACCATGTTGCTTAGCATTATTTTAACCAAATGCTAATCATGTTAAGATTATGTTAAGAACATGCTAACATGATTAGCATGTTGCTAAGCATGATGCTAACACCCTTAGCATGCTGCTAAGCATGTTTTAAACAAGATGCTAATCATGTTAGCATAATGCTAGCAAACATGCTAACATGATTAGCATAATGCTTAAGCATGATGCTAGCATGATTACCATGTTGTTAAGATGATTTTAACAAGATGCTAATCATGTTAAGATAATGTTAAGAACATGCTAACTTAATTAGCATATTGGTAGCATGATGCTAGCATGATTAGCATGTTGCTAGCATGTTTTTAGCTAGATGCTAACATGATTAGCATGTTGCTAACATGATGCTAGCTTGATTAGCATGCTACTAAGATCATGCTAACACAATTAACAGGCCACTAGCATTATTCTAACACATTTTTACTAGTTTGTGTCATGTTTAAACCTTAAGCTAATCACTATTAGCATGTAGCTATTCACTGCTAGCATGTGTAGCATGGTGGAAGTCCAGTTTGCTAGCATGAGTCAAAAGAGCCAACCGCCATGTCTCTATAATGTTCTGATGCAGAAATATAGGTGTTTCAAAACGGTTGCTAGGGTACTCTGTTTGGTTGCTAGGGAGTGGCTTGGTAGCTACCAATGATGATACTCCAAAGGCTGCTTGACAATATAAACCAACACCCATGTCTCTACGATGTTCTGATGCAGAGATATAGATCTTGCAAAACGGTTGCTAGGGTACTCTGTTTGGTTGCTAGGGAGTGGCTTGGCAGCTGCCAGTAATGATAAACCAAAGGCTGCTTGCCAGTATGAATGATATAAACCAACCCCCATTCCTCTATGATGTTCAGATTTGAAGATATCCCCTCTATGCTTTGAGTTGCTAGGGTGCTCTAAATAGTTGCTAGGGCGTGGCTATGATATCTTGAAGGTGATTCGTGATTGGCCGTTTGCTGCCCCGAGTCAAATGAGCCCACCCTCATGTTTCTATGACACTCCTATCCAAAGATATTCCTTTGATCTTTTTCAATGGAAGTCTATGGAACTTGTTGCTAAGGTACTCTCTATGGTTGCTAGGGCGTGGCTTGATAGCTTTAAAATTATCTTGATAGACTGATTGGTTGCCTGAGTAAAATGAGCCCACCCCTTGTCTCTATGACATTGTGATCCAGAGTTATGACTTGTCAAAGTTCGTCCCAATGTTAAGTCTATGGGATTTTTCGCCCGATTTGTCGCCCGTCGGACGAACATCGTACACCCGATCGCTTATAAAAGTCATAGCACACCTCTCCTCAATAAGCCGGTCGATTTGACACCTCATTCATGGGTCTAGGACAAAAGCTGCGGGAGGAGTAGCGCGCAGAAAAAAAAAGTGGAAGAAGAAGAAGAAGAATAATAATAAGTATGCAGGAGAATAAGAATGGAGCTTTGCCTTTGGCAAGCACCATTAACTAGAATGTACATTTCCTGAAGAAAATGTGAATGGTGCTTGCAGTGGCAAAACTATGCTAACATAATTACCGTCCTGCTAGGATGTTTTTAGCAAGATGCTAACATGATTAGCATGTTGCAACCATGATGCTAACACCCTTAGCATGCTGCTAACATGTTTTAAACAATATGCTAATCATGTTAGCATAATGCTAGCAACATGCTAACATGATTAGCATGGTTTTAACAAGATGATAACATGATTAGCATGTTTGCTAGCATGATGCTAACATGATTAGCATGTTTGCTAGCAAGATGATGCTAACATGATTAGCATGCTACTAACATGATGCTAACACATTTTTACTAGTTTGTGTCATGTTTAAACCCTAAGCTAATCACTATTAGCATGTAGCTATTCACTGCTAGCATGTGTAGCATGTTGGAAGTCCAGTTTGCTAGCATTAGTCAAAAGAGCCATCCGCCATGTCTCTATGATGCTCTGATGCTCTGATGCAGAGATATAGATCTTGCAAAACGGTTGCTAGGGTACTCTGTTTGGTTGCTAGGGAGTGGCTTGGCAGCTACCAATGATGATACTCCAAAGGCTGCTTGACAATATAAACCAACACCCATGTCTTTACGATGTTCTGATGCAGAGATATAGATCTTGCAAAACGGTTGCTAGGGTACTCTGTTTGGTTGCTAGGGAGTGGCTTGGCAGCTGCCAGTAATGATAAACCAAAGGCTGCTTGCCAGTATGAATGATATAAACCAACCCCCATGCCTCTATGATATTCAGATTTGAAGATATCTGCCTATGCTTTGGGTTGCTAGGGTGCTCTAAAATGGTTGCTAAGGCGTGGCTATGATGGCTTTAAGGTTATTTGTGATTGGCGGTTTGCTGCCTCGAGTCAAACGAGCCCACCCTCATGTTTGTATGACACTCCTATCCAAAGATATTCCTTTGATCTTTTTCAATGGAAGTCTATGGAGCTTGTTACTAAGGTACTCTCTATGGTTGCTAGGGCGTGGCTTGATAGCTTTAAAATTATCTTGATAGACTGATTGGTTGCCTGAGTAAAATGAGCCCACCCCCTTGTCTCTATGACATTGTGATCCAGAGTTATGACTTGTCAAAGTTCGTCCCAATGTTAAGTCTATGGGATTTTTCGCCCGATTTTTCGCCCGTCGGACGAACATCATACACCTGATCGCTTAGAAAAGTCATAGCACACCTCTCCTCAATAAGCCGGTCGATTTGACACCTCATTCATGGGTCTAGGACAAAAGCTGCGGGAGGAGTAGCGCGCCAAAATTTTGTGTGGAATAATAATAATAATAATAATAATAATAATAAGTATGCAGGAGAATAAGAATGGAGCTTTGCCTTTGGCAAGCACCATTAACTAGAATGTACATTTCCTGAAGAAAATGTGAATGGTGCTTGCAGTGGCAAAATTCGGCACCGGTTGCTAGGGTGCTGTAATTGGTTGCTAGGACGTGGCTATGAAGTTGCTGTGTCACTACTTATTGGCTGGCCGAATCAAAAGAGCCCAGCCCCAAGTCTCTACGAACTTCTAAACTAAAGATATGATCTCACAGATTTGGCCCCCATGTTAAGTCTATGGGAGTTTTTTCAGCCGTTTTTTCGTACGCTCTGCGAACATCGTACACCCGATCACTTAGAAAAGTCATAGCACACCTCTCCTCAATAAGCCGGTCGATTTGACACCTCATTCATGGGTCTACGACAAACGGTGCGGGACGAGTTATGCGCCAAAGTTTTGTTCAGGTGAATAGTAATTACAATACTAGAATGTACATTTCCTGAAGAAAATGTGAATGGTGCTTGCAGTGGCAAAATTCGGCCCCGGTTGCTAGGGTGCTGTAATTGGTTGCTAGGGCGTGGCTATGAAGTTGCTGTGTCACTACTTATTGGCTGGCCGAATCAAAAGAGCCCAGTCCCAAGTCTCTATGACCTTCTGATCCAAAGATATGATATCACAGATTTTGACCCAATGTTAAGTCTATGGGAGTTTTTTCAGCCGATTTTTTCGTACGCTTTTCGAACATCTTACACCCGATCGCTTAGAAAAGTCATAGCACACCTCTCCTCAATAAGCCGGTCGATTTGACACCTCATTTGTGGGTCTATGACAAAAGGTGCAGGACGAGTTACACGCCAAAGTTTTGTTCAGGTGAATAGTAATTACAATACTAGAATGTACATTTCCTGAAGAAAATGTGAATGGTGCTGTAATTGGTTGCTAGGGCGTGGCTATGAAGTTGCTGTGTCACTACTTATTGGCTGGCCGAATCAAAAGAGCCCAGCCCCAAGTCTCTATGACCTTCTGATCCAAAGATATGATCTCATAGAATTTGACTCAATGTTAAGTCTATGGGAGTTTTTTTCAGCCATTTTTTTCGTACACTGTGCGAACATCGTACACCCGATCGCTTAGAAAAGTCATAGCACACCTCTCCTCAATAAGCCGGTCGATTTGACACCTCATTCGTGGATCTACAACAAACGGTGCGGGACGAGTTACGCGCCAAAGTTTTGTTCAGGTGAATAGTAATTACAATACTAGAATGTACATTTCCTGAAGAAAATGTGAATGGTGCTTGCAGTGGCAAAATTCGGCCCCGGTTGCTAGGGTGCTGTAATTGGTTGCTAGGGCGTGGCTATGAAGTTGCTGTGTCACTACTTATTGGCTGGCCGAATCAAAAGAGCCCAGCCCCAAGTCTCTATGACCTTCTGATCCAAAGATATGATCTCACAGATTTTGACCCAATGTTAAGTCTATGGGAGTTTTTTCAGCCGTTTTTTCGTACGCTGTGCGAACATCGTACACCCGATCGCTTAGAAAAGTCATAGCACACCTCTCCTCAATAAGCCGGTCGATTTGACACCTCATATGTGGGTCTACGACAAACGGTGCGGGACGAGTTACGCGCCAAAGTTTTGTTCAGGTGAATAGTAATTACAATACTAGAATGTACATTTCCTGAAGAAAATGTGAATGGTGCTTGCAGTGGCAAAACTCGGCACTCTTGATTAGCATGATGCTAACATAATTACCGTCCTGCTAGGATGTTTTTAGCAAAATGCTAACATGATTTGCATGTTGCTAGCATGATGCTAACACCCTAAGCATGCTACTAGCATGTTTTAAACAAAATGCTAGTCATGTTAGCATAATGCTAGCAAAATGCTAATATGATTAGCATAATACTAAGCATGATGCTAGCATGATTACCATGTTGCTTAGCATTATTTTAACAAGATGCTAATCATGTTAGCATTATGTTAACAACATGCTAACATGATTAGCATGTTGCTAGCATGATGCTAACACCCTTAGCATGCTGTTAGCATGTTTTAAACAAGATGCTAATCATGTTAGCATAATGCTAGCAAACATGCTAACATGATTAAGATAATGCTAGCATGATGCTAGATGATTACCATGTTGCTAGCATGATTTTAACAAGATGCTAATCATGTTAGCATTATGATAGCAACATGCTAACATCATTATCATAATGCTAGCATGATGCTTGCATGATTACCATGTTGTTAGCATGTATTTAACAAGATGCTAACATGATTAGCATGTTTGCTAACATGATGCTAACATGATTATCATGCTACTAGCATCATGCTAACACAATTAGCATGCCACTAGCATTATTCTAACACATTTTTACTAGTTTGTGTCATGTTTAAACCTTAAGCTACTCACTATTAGCATGTAGCTATTCACTGCTAGCATGTGTAGCATGGTGGAAGTCCAGTTTGCTAGCATGAGTCAAAAGAGCCAACCGCCATGTCTCTATAATGTTCTGATGCAGAAATATAGGTGTTTCAAAACGGTTGCTAGGGTACTCTGTTTGGTTGCTAGGGAGTGGCTTGGCAGCTGCCAATGATGATACTCCAAAGGCTGCTTGACAATATAAACCAACCCCCATGTCTGTACGATGTTCTGACGCAGAGATATAGATCTTGCAAAATGGTTGCTAGGGTACTCTGTTTGGTTGCTAAGGAGTGGCTTGGCAGCTACCAATGATGATACACCAAAGGCTGCTTGCCAGTATGAATGATATAAACCAACCCCCATGCCTCTATGATATTCAGATTTGAAGATATCTGCCTATGCTTTGGGTTGCTAGGGTGCTCTATATGGTTGCTAAGGCGTGGCTATGATGTCTTTAAGGTGATTTGTGATTGGCGGTTTGCTGCCTCGAGTCAAATGAGCCCACCCTCATGTTTCTATGACACTCCTATCCAAAGATATTCCTTTGATCTTTTTCAATGGAAGTCTATGGAACTTGTTGCTATGGTTCTCTATATGGTTGCTAGGGCGTGGCTTGATAGCTTTACAATGATCCTGAGAGACTGATTGGTTGCCTGAGTAAAATGAGCCCACCCCCTTGTCTCTATGACATTGTGATTCAGAGTTATGTTCAATTCAAAATCCCTATGTAATTTCCCATAGTAGGAAAAACACAGTACTTCCTGGTTCATGGGCACGGCTTCACCATAGTATGTCTATGGGGCAACTTTGGGCAGCTCTTGCGCCCCAGGGGTACAACTTACACCCCATTTTGAGGTATGGTCTGAGAGAGCCTATCAGGCTCTTCAAACGTGGTAACCCACATGTTTCTATGAAACTCTCGTTAGGAGCTATTACTCATCAAAGTTTGTCCCAATGCAAAGTCTATGGGATTTTTTTCGCTACTTTTTCGCCCGCCGGACGAACATCGTACACCCGATCGCTTATAAAAGTCATAGCACACCTGTCCTCAATGAGCCGGTCGATTTGACACCTCATTCATGGGTCTATGACAAAAACTGCGGGAGGAGTAGCGCGCAGAAATTGTGTCCAGAAGAAGAAGAAGAAGAATAATAAGTATGCAGAAGAATAAGAATGGAGCTTTGCCTTTGGCAAGCACCATTAACTAGAATGTACATTTCCTGAAGAAAATGTGAATGGTGCTTGCAGTGGCAAAATTCGGCCCCGGTTGCTAGGGTGCTGTAATTGGTTGCTAGGGCGTGGCTATGAAGTTGCTGTGTCACTACTTATTGGCTGGCCGAATCAAAAGAGCCCAGTCCCAAGTCTCTATGACCTTCTGATCCAAAGATATGATATCACAGATTTTGACCCAATGTTAAGTCTATGGGAGTTTTTTCAGCCGATTTTTTCGTACGCTTTTCGAACATCTTACACCCGATCGCTTAGAAAAGTCATAGCACACCTCTCCTCAATAAGCCGGTCGATTTGACACCTCATTTGTGGGTCTATGACAAAAGGTGCAGGACGAGTTACACGCCAAAGTTTTGTTCAGGTGAATAGTAATTACAATACTAGAATGTACATTTCCTGAAGAAAATGTGAATGGTGCTTGCAGTGGCAAAACTCGGCACTCTTGATTAGCATGATGGTAGCATGATGCTAACACCCTTAGCATATTGCTAGGATGTGTTTACCAAGATGCTAATCATGTTAGCATAATGCTAGCAACATGCTAACATGATTAGCATGTTGCCACCATGATGTTAACACCCGTAGCATACTGTTAACATGTTTTTAGCAAGATGCTAACCATGTTAGCATAATGTTAACAACATGCTAACATGATTAGCATGTTTGCTAACATGATTAGCATGCTACTATCATCATGCTAACACATTTTCACTAGTTTGTGTCATGTTTAAACCCTAAGCTAATCACTATTAGCATGTAGCTATTCACTGCTAGCATGTGTATCATGTTGGAAGTCCAGATTGCTAGCATGAGTCAAAAGAGCCAACCGCCATGTCTCTATGATGCTCTGATGCAGAGATATAGGTCTTGCTAAACAGTTGCTAGGGTACTCTGTTTGGTTGCTAGGGAGTGGCTTGGCAGCTGCCAATGATGATACTCCAAAGGCTGCTTGACAATATAAACCAACCCCCATGTCTGTACGATGTTCTGATGCAGAGATATACATCTTGAAAAACGGTTGCTAGGGTACTCTGTTTGGTTGCTAGGGAGTGGCTTGGCAGCTGCCAATGATGATACATCAAAGGCTGCTTGCCAGTATGAATGATATAAACCAACCCCCATGCCTGTATGATATTCAGATTTGAAGATATCCCCTCTATGCTTTGGGTTGCTAGGGTGCTCTAAATGGTTGCTAGGGCGTGGCTATGAAGTGTTGAAGGTGATTCGTGATTGGCCGTTTGCTGCCCCGAGTCAAATGAGCCCACCCTCATGTTTCTATGACACTCCTATCCAAAGATATTCATTTGATCTTTTTCAATGGAAGTCTATGGAACTTGTTGCTATGGTGCTCTATATGGTTGCTAGGGCGTGGCTTGATAGCTTCACAATGATCCTGAGAGACTGATTGGTTGCCTGAGTAAAATGAGCCCACCCCCTTGTCTCTAAGACATTGTGATCCAGAGTTATGTTCAATACAAAATCCCTATGTAATTTCCCATAGTAGGAAAAACACAGTACTTCCTGGTTCATGGGCACGGCTTCACCATAGTATGTCTATGGGGCAACTTTGGGCAGCTCTTGCGCCCCAGGGGTACAACTTACACCCAGTTTTGAGGTATGGCCTGACAGAGCTTGCTAGCCTCTTCAAACGTGGTAACCCACATGTTTCTACGAAATTCTCACTCGGAGCAATAACTCGTCAAAATTTGTCGCAATGCAAAGTCTATGGGATTTTTTTTCGCTACTTTTTCGCCCGCTGGACGAACATCGTACACCCGATCGCTTATAAAAGTCATAGCACAGGTCTCCTCAATAAGCCGGTCGATTTGACACCTGATTCATTGGTCTAGGACAAAAACTGTGGGAGGAGTAGCGCGCCAAACTTTTGTCCAGAAAAATAATTATAATAATAAGTATGAGCAATAATAAGAATGGAGCTTTGCCTATGGCAAGCACCATTAACTAGAATGTACATTTCCTGAAGAAAATGTGAATGGTGCTTGCAGTGGCAAAATTCGCCACTCGGTTGCTAGGGTGCTGTAATTGGTTGCTAGGGCATGGCTATGAAGTTGCTGTGTCACTACATATTGGCTGGCCGAATCAAAGAGCCCAGCCCCAAGTCTCTATGACCTTCTAAACCAAAGATATGATCTCACAGATTTTGACCCATTGTTAAGTCTATGGGAGTTTTTTTCGGCCGTTTTTTCGTCCACTGTGCAAACATCGTACACCCGATCGCTTATAAAAGTCATAGCACAGCTCTCCTCAATGAGCCGATCGATTTGACACCTCATTCATGGGTCTACGACAAACGGTGCGGGACGAGTTACGCGCCAAAGTTTTGTTCAGGTGAATAGTAATTACAATACTAGAATGTACATTTCCTGAAGAAAATGTGAATGGTGCTTGCAGTGGCAAAATCGGTACCCGGTTGCTAGGGTGCTGTAATTGGTTGCTAGGGCGTGGCTATGAAGTTGCTGTGTCACTACTTATTGGCTGGCCGAATCAAAAGAGCCCAGCCCCAAGTCTCTATGACCTTCTGATCCAAAGATATGATCTCATAGAATTTGACTCAATGTTAAGTCTATGGGAGTTTTTTCAGCCATTTTTTTCGTACACTGTGCGAACATCGTACACCCGATCGCTTAGAAAAGTCATAGCACACCTCTCCTCAATAAGCCGGTCGATTTGACACCTCATTCGTGGATCTACAACAAACGGTGCGGGACGAGTTACGCGCCAAAGTTTTGTTCAGGTGAATAGTAATTACAATACTAGAATGTACATTTCCTGAAGAAAATGTGAATGGTGCTTGCAGTGGCAAAATTCGGCCCTGGTTGCTAGGGTGCTGTAATTGGTTGCTAGAGCGTGGCTATGAAGTTGTTGTCTCACTACTTATTGGCTGGCCGAATCAAAAGAGCCCAGCCCCAAGTCTCTACGACCTTCTGATCCAAAGATATGATCTCACAGATTTTGACCCAATGTTAAGTCTATGGGAGTTTTTACTGCCGTTTTTCGTACGCTGTGCGAACATCGTACACCCAATCGCTTAGAAAAGTCATAGCACACCTCTCCTCAATAAGCCGGTCGATTTGACACCTCATTTGTGGGTCTACGACAAACGGTGCGGGACGAGTTACGCGCCAAAGTTTTGTTCAGGTGAATAGTAATTACAATACTAGAATGTACATTTCCTGAAGAAAATGTGAATGGTGCTTGCAGTGGCAAAATTCGGCACCGGTTGCTAGGGTACTGTAATTGGTTGCTAGGGCGTGGCTATGAAGCTGCTGTGACACTACTTATTGGCTGGCCGAATCAAAAGAGCCCAGCCCCAAGTCTCTATGACCTTCTGATCCAAAGATATGATCTCACAGATTTTGACCCAATGTTAAGTCTATGGGAGTTTTTTCAGCCGTTTTTTCGTACGCTGTGCGAACATCGTACACCCGATCGCTTAGAAAAGTCATAGCACACCTCTCCTCAATAAGCCGGTCGATTTGACACCTCATATGTGGGTCTACGACAAACGGTGCGGGACGAGTTACGCGCCAAAGTTTTGTTCAGGTGAATAGTAATTACAATACTAGAATGTACATTTCCTGAAGAAAATGTGAATGGTGCTTGCAGTGGAAAAATTCGGCACCGGTTGCTAGGGTGCTGTAATTGGTTGCTAGGGCGTGGCTATGAAGTTGCTGTGTCACTACTTATTGGCTGGCCGAATCAAAAGAGCCCAGCCCCAAGTCTCTATGACCTTCTGATCCAAAGATATGATCTCATAGATTTTGACTCAATGTTAAGTCTATGGGAGTTTTTCAGCCAATTTTTTCATACACTGTGCGAACATCGTACACCCGATCGCTTAGAAAAGTCATAGCACACCTCTCCTCAATAAGCCGGTCGATTTGACACCTCATTCGTGGGTATACAACAAACGGTGCGGGACGAGTTACGCGCCAAAGTTTTGTTCAGGTGAATAGTAATTACAATACTAGAATGTACATTTCCTGAAGAAAATGTGAATGGTGCTTGCAGTGGCAAAATTCGGCACTCGGTTGCTAGGGTGCTGTAATTGGTTAATAGGGCGTGGCCATGAAGTCACTACTTATTGGCGGCTTGATAGGCCGAGTCAAAAGAGCCCAGCACCAAGTCTCTATGACCTTATAAACCAAAGATATGATCTCACAGATTTGGCCCCCATGTTAAGTCTATGGGAGTTTTTTCAGCCATTTTTTCGTACGCTGTGCGAACATCGTACACCTGATTGCTTAGAAAAGTCATAGCACACCTCTCCTCAATAAGCCGGTCGATTTGACACCTCATTCGTGGATCTACGTCAAAAACTGCGAGACGAGTTACGCGCCAAAGTTTTGTTCAGGTGAATAGTAATTACAATACTAGAATGTACATTTCCTGAAGAAAATGTGAATGGTGCTTGCAGTGGCAAAACACCGGACTCGGTTGCTAGGGTGCTGTAATTGGTTGCTAGGGCGTGGCTATGAAGTTGCTGTGTCACTACTTATTGGCTGGCCGAATCAAAAGAGCCCAGCCCCAAGTCTCTACGACCTTCTGATCCAAAGATATGATCTCACAGATTTGGTCCCCATGTTAAGTCTATGGGACATTTTTCAGACGATTTTTCGTATGCTGTGCGAACAGCGTACACCCGATCACTTAGAAAAGTCATAGCACACCTCTCCTCAATAAGCCGGTCGATTTGACACCTCATTTGTGGGTCTACGTCAAACGGTGCGGGACGAGTTACGCGCCAAAGTTTTGTTCAGGTGAATAGTAATTACAATACTAGAATGTACATTTCCTGAAGAAAATGTGAATGGTGCTTGCAGTGGCAAAATTCGGCACCGGTTGCTAGGGTGCTGTAATTGGTTGCTAGGACGTGGCTATGAAGTTGCTGTGTCACTACTTATTGGCTGGCCGAATCAAAAGAGCCCAGCCCCAAGTCTCTAAGAACTTCTAAACTAAAGATATGATCTCACAGATTTGGCCCCCATGTTAAGTCAATGGGAGTTTTTTCAGCCGTTTTTTCGTACGCTCTGCGAACATCGTACACCCGATCACTTAGAAAAGTCATAGCACACCTCTCCTCAATAAGCCGGTCGATTTGACACCTCATTCATGGGTCTACGACAAACGGTGCGGGACGAGTTACGCGCCAAAGTTTTGTTCAGGTGAATAGTAATTACAATACTAGAATGTACATTTCCTGAAGAAAATGTGAATGGTGCTTGCAGTGGCAAAACTCAGCACTCTTGATTAGCATGATGCTAACATAATTACCGTCCTGCTTCAGGATGTTTTTAGCAAGATGCTAACAGATTAGCATGTTGCGAGCATGATGCTAACACCCATAGCATGATGCCAGCATGTTTTTAACAAGATTCTAATCATGTTAGCATAATGCTAGCAAAACATGCTAACATGATTAGCATAATGCTAGCATGATCTAGCATGATTACCATGTTCTTTACCATGATTTTAACAAGATGCTAATCATGTTAGCATAATCTTGCTAACAACATGCTAACATGATTAGCATAATGGTAACATGATCTTAGCATGATTACCATTTCTTTAGCATGTTTTTAACAAGATGCTAACATGATTAGCATGTTCTTGCATGATCTTAACACCCTAAGCATTCTCTTTAGCATGTTTTAAACAAAATGCTAGTCATGTTAGCATAATGCTAGCAACATGCTAACATGATTAGCATAATCTTGCATGATGCTTAGCATGATTACCATGTTCTTAGCATTATTTTAACCAAATGCTAATCATGTTAGCATTATGTTAGCAACATGCTAACATGATTAGCATGTTCTTAGCATGATCTTAACACCCTTAGCATGCTTCTTTAGCATGTTTTAAACAAGATGCTAATCATGTTAGCATAATCTTGTAGCAAACATGCTAACATGATTAGCATAATGTTGCTAGCATGATTACCATGTTGCTAGCATGATTTTAACAAGATGCTAATCATGTTAGCATAATGTTAGCAACATGCTAACATCATTAGCATAATGCTAGCATGATGCTAGCATGATTACCATGTTGTTAGCATGTATTTAACAAGATGCTAACATGATTAGCATGTTCTTGCTAACATGATGCTAACATGATTAGCATGCTACTAGCATCATGCTAACACAATTAACAGGCCACTAGCATTATTCTAACACATTTTTACTAGTTTGTGTCATGTTTAAACCTTAAGCTAATCACTATTAGCATGTAGCTATTCACTGCTAGCATGTGTAGCATGGTGGAAGTCCAGTTTGCTAGCATGAGTCAAAAGAGCCAACCGCCATGTCTCTATAATGTTCTGATGCAGAAATATAGGTGTTTCAAAACGGTTGCTAGGGTACTCTGTTTGGTTGCTAGGGAGTGGCTTGGTAGCTACCAATGATGATACTCCAAAGGCTGCTTGACAATATAAACCAACACCCATGTCTCTACGATGTTCTGATGCAGAGATATAGATCTTGCAAAACGGTTGCTAGGGTACTCTGTTTGGTTGCTAGGGAGTGGCTTGGCAGCTGCCAGTAATGATAAACCAAAGGCTGCTTGCCAGTATGAATGATATAAACCAACCCCCATTCCTCTATGATGTTCAGATTTGAAGATATCCCCTCTATGCTTTGAGTTGCTAGGGTGCTCTAAATAGTTGCTAGGGCGTGGCTATGATATCTTGAAGGTGATTCGTGATTGGCCGTTTGCTGCCCCGAGTCAAATGAGCCCACCCTCATGTTTCTATGACACTCCTATCCAAAGATATTCCTTTGATCTTTTTCAATGGAAGTCTATGGAACTTGTTGCTAAGGTACTCTCTATGGTTGCTAGGGCGTGGCTTGATAGCTTTAAAATTATCTTGATAGACTGATTGGTTGCCTGAGTAAAATGAGCCCACCCCCTTGTCTCTATGACATTGTGATCCAGAGTTATGACTTGTCAAAGTTCGTCCCAATGTTAAGTCTATGGGATTTTTCGCCCGATTTTTCGCCCGTCGGACGAACATCGTACACCCGATCGCTTATAAAAGTCATAGCACACCTCTCCTCAATAAGCCGGTCGATTTGACACCTCATTCATGGGTCTAGGACAAAAGCTGCGGGAGGAGTAGCGCGCAGAAATTTTGTGTGGAAAAAGTGGAAGAAGAAGAAGAAGAATAATAATAAGTATGCAGGAGAATAAGAATGGAGCTTTGCCTTTGGCAAGCACCATTAACTAGAATGTACATTTCCTGAAGAAAATGTGAATGGTGCTTGCAGTAGCAAAATTCTGTACCCGGTTGCTATGCGGTTGCTTTGGTAACCTGAGTGGTTGCTAGGGTGTTGCTAGGCAGTTGCTAAGGTACTTGGAGTGGTTGCTAAGGTGTTTCTAGGTGGTTGGTAGTTGGCACAGATAGTTACAATGGAGTTTCTATAGAGTTCTTATCATGTTCTCAGCCCACTTTAGCACTTAGCTAATCACTATTAGCATGTAGCTATTCACCGCTAGCATGTGTAGCATGTTGGAAGTCCAGTTTGCTAGCATGAGTCAAAAGAGCCAACCGCCATGTCTCTATGATGCTCTGATGCAGAGATATAGATATTGCTAAACGGTTGCTAGGGTACTCTGTTTGGTTGCTAAGGAGTGGCTTGGCAGCTACCAATGATGATACTCCAAAGGCTGCTTGACAATATAAACCAACACCCATGTCTCTACGATGTTCTGATGCAGAGATATAGATCTTGCTAAACGGTTGCTAGGGTACTCTGTTTGGTTGCTAGGGAGTGGCTTGGTAGCTACCAATGATGATACTCCAAAGGCTGCTTGACAATATAAACCAACACCCATGTCTTTACGATGTTCTGATGCAGAAATATAGATGTTGAATAATGGTTGCTAGGGTACTCTGTTTGGTTGCTAGGGAGTGGCTTGGCAGCTACCAATGATGATACTCCAAAGGCTGCTTGCCAGTATGAATGATATAAACCAACCCCCATGCCTCTATGATATTCAGATTTGAAGATATCTGCCTATGCTTTGGGTTGCTAGGGTGCTCTAAATGGTTGCTAAGGCGTGGCTATGATGTCTTTAAGGTGATTTGTGATTGGCGGTTTGCTGCCTCGAGTCAAATGAGCCCACCCTCTTGTTTGTACGACACTTCTATCCAAAGATATTCATTTGATCTTTTTCAATGGAAGTCTATGAAGCTTGTTACTAAGGTGCTCTATATGGTTGCTAGGGCGTGGCTTGATATCTTCAAAGTTTTCCTGAGAGACTGATTGGTTGCCTGAGTAAAATGAGACCACCCCTTTGTCTCTATGACATTGTTATCCAGAGTTATGACTTGTCAAAGTTCGTTCCAATGTTAAGTCTATGGGATTTTTTTCGCTACTTTTTCGCCCGCCGGACGAACATCGTACACCCGATCGCTTATAAAAGTCATAGCACACCTGTCATCAATGAGCCGGTCGATTTGACACCTCATTCGTGGGTCTAGGACAAAAACTGCGGGACTAGTTACGTGCCGATATTTTGGCCAGAAGAAGAAGAAGAAGAAGAATAATAAGTATGCAGGAGAATAAGAATGGAGCTTTGCCTTTGGCAAGCACCATTAACTAGAATGTACATTTCCTGAAGAAAATGTGAATGGTGCTTGCAGTAGCAAAATTCTGTACCCGGTTGCTATGCGGTTGCTTTGGTAACCTGAGTGGTTGCTAGGGTGTTGCTAGGCAGTTGCTAAGGTACTTGGAGTGGTTGCTAAGGTGTTTCTAGGTGGTTGGTAGTTGGCACAGATAGTTACAATGGAGTTTCTATAGAGTTCTTATCATGTTCTCAGCCCACTTTAGCACTTAGCTAATCACTATTAGCATGTAGCTATTCACCGCTAGCATGTGTAGCATGTTGGAAGTCCAGTTTGCTAGCATGAGTCAAAAGAGCCAACCGCCATGTCTCTATGATGCTCTGATGCAGAGATATAGATATTGCTAAACGGTTGCTAGGGTACTCTGTTTGGTTGCTAAGGAGTGGCTTGGCAGCTACCAATGATGATACTCCAAAGGCTGCTTGACAATATAAACCAACACCCATGTCTCTACGATGTTCTGATGCAGAGATATAGATCTTGCTAAACGGTTGCTAGGGTACTCTGTTTGGTTGCTAGGGAGTGGCTTGGTAGCTACCAATGATGATACTCCAAAGGCTGCTTGACAATATAAACCAACACCCATGTCTTTACGATGTTCTGATGCAGAAATATAGATGTTGAATAATGGTTGCTAGGGTACTCTGTTTGGTTGCTAGGGAGTGGCTTGGCAGCTACCAATGATGATACTCCAAAGGCTGCTTGCCAGTATGAATGATATAAACCAACCCCCATGCCTCTATGATATTCAGATTTGAAGATATCTGCCTATGCTTTGGGTTGCTAGGGTGCTCTAAATGGTTGCTAAGGCGTGGCTATGATGTCTTTAAGGTGATTTGTGATTGGCGGTTTGCTGCCTCGAGTCAAATGAGCCCACCCTCTTGTTTGTACGACACTTCTATCCAAAGATATTCATTTGATCTTTTTCAATGGAAGTCTATGAAGCTTGTTACTAAGGTGCTCTATATGGTTGCTAGGGCGTGGCTTGATATCTTCAAAGTTTTCCTGAGAGACTGATTGGTTGCCTGAGTAAAATGAGACCACCCCTTTGTCTCTATGACATTGTTATCCAGAGTTATGACTTGTCAAAGTTCGTTCCAATGTTAAGTCTATGGGATTTTTTTCGCTACTTTTTCGCCCGCCGGACGAACATCGTACACCCGATCGCTTATAAAAGTCATAGCACACCTGTCCTCAATGAGCCGGTCGATTTGACACCTCATTCGTGGGTCTAGGACAAAAACTGCGGGACTAGTTACGTGCCGATATTTTGGCCAGAAGAAGAAGAAGAAGAATAATAATAAGTATGCAGAAGATTAAGAATGGAGCTTTGCCTTTGGCAAGCACCATTAACTAGAATGTACATTTCCTGAAGAAAATGTGAATGGTGCTTGCAGTAGCAAAATTCTGTACCCGGTTGCTATGCGGTTGCTTTGGTAACCTGAGTGGTTGCTAGGGTGTTGCTAGGCAGTTGCTAAGGTACTTGGAGTGGTTGCTAAGGTGTTTCTAGGTGGTTGGTAGTTGGCACAGATAGTTACAATGGAGTTTCTATAGAGTTCTTATCATGTTCTCAGCCCACTTTAGCACTTAGCTAATCACTATTAGCATGTAGCTATTCACCGCTAGCATGTGTAGCATGTTGGAAGTCCAGTTTGCTAGCATGAGTCAAAAGAGCCAACCGCCATGTCTCTATGATGCTCTGATGCAGAGATATAGATATTGCTAAACGGTTGCTAGGGTACTCTGTTTGGTTGCTAAGGAGTGGCTTGGCAGCTACCAATGATGATACTCCAAAGGCTGCTTGACAATATAAACCAACACCCATGTCTCTACGATGTTCTGATGCAGAGATATAGATCTTGCTAAACGGTTGCTAGGGTACTCTGTTTGGTTGCTAGGGAGTGGCTTGGTAGCTACCAATGATGATACTCCAAAGGCTGCTTGACAATATAAACCAACACCCATGTCTTTACGATGTTCTGATGCAGAAATATAGATGTTGAATAATGGTTGCTAGGGTACTCTGTTTGGTTGCTAGGGAGTGGCTTGGCAGCTACCAATGATGATACTCCAAAGGCTGCTTGCCAGTATGAATGATATAAACCAACCCCCATGCCTCTATGATATTCAGATTTGAAGATATCTGCCTATGCTTTGGGTTGCTAGGGTGCTCTAAATGGTTGCTAAGGCGTGGCTATGATGTCTTTAAGGTGATTTGTGATTGGCGGTTTGCTGCCTCGAGTCAAATGAGCCCACCCTCTTGTTTGTACGACACTTCTATCCAAAGATATTCATTTGATCTTTTTCAATGGAAGTCTATGAAGCTTGTTACTAAGGTGCTCTATATGGTTGCTAGGGCGTGGCTTGATATCTTCAAAGTTTTCCTGAGAGACTGATTGGTTGCCTGAGTAAAATGAGACCACCCCTTTGTCTCTATGACATTGTTATCCAGAGTTATGACTTGTCAAAGTTCGTTCCAATGTTAAGTCTATGGGATTTTTTTCGCTACTTTTTCGCCCGCCGGACGAACATCGTACACCCGATCGCTTATAAAAGTCATAGCACACCTGTCCTCAATGAGCCGGTCGATTTGACACCTCATTCGTGGGTCTAGGACAAAAACTGCGGGACTAGTTACGTGCCGATATTTTGGCCAGAAGAAGAAGAAGAAGAATAATAATAAGTATGCAGGAGAATAAGAATGGAGCTTTGCCTTTGGCAAGCACCATTAACTAGAATGTACATTTCCTGAAGAAAATGTGAATGGTGCTTGCAGTGGCAAAATTCGCCACTCGGTTGCTATGCGGTTGCTTTGGTAACCTGAGTGGTTGCTAGGGTGTTGCTAGGCAGTTGCTAAGGTACTTGGGGTGGTTGCTAAGGTGTTGCTAGGCGGTTGCTAGGGTGTTCTGGGTGGTTGCTAGGCGGTTGCTATGGTAACCTGGGTGGTTGCTAAGGTGTTGCTAGGCAGTTGTTAAGGTACCTGGAGTGGTCACTATGGTGTTGCTAGGCGGTTGCTAGGGTGTTCTGGGCGGTTGCTATGGTAACCTGGGTGGATGCTATGGTGTTACTAGGTGGTTGGTAGTTGGCACAGATAGTTACTATGGAGTTTCTATAGAGTTCTTAGCATGTTCTCATCCCACTTTAGCACTTAGCTAATCACTATTAGCATGTAGCTATTAACTGCTAGCATGTTTAGCATGTTGCAAGTACAGTTTGCTAGCATAAGTCAAAAAAGCCAACCCCCATGTCTCTACGATGTTCTGATGCAGAGATATAGGCATCGCTAAATGGTTGCTAGGGTACTCTGTTTGGTTGCTAGGGAGTGGCTTGGCAGTTGCCAATGATGATACTCCAAAGGCTGCTTGACAACATAAACCAACCCCCATGTCTTTATGATGTTCTGATGCAGAGATATGGATCTTGAAAAACGGTTGCTAGGGTAATCTGGTTGGTTGCTAGGGAGTGGCCTGGCAGCTACCAATGATGATACTCCTAAGGCTGCTTGACAATATAAACCAACCGCCATGTCTCTATGATGCTCTGATGCAGAGATATAGATCTTGCTAAACGGTTGCTAGGGTACTCTGTTTGGTTGCTAAGGAGTGGCTTGGCAGCTACCAATGATGATACTCCAAAGGCTGCTTGACAATATAAACCAACCCCCATGTCTTTACGATGTTCTGATGCAGAGATATACATCTTGAAAAACGGTTGCTAGGGTACTCTGTTTGGTTGCTAGGGAGTGGCTTGGCAGCTGCCAATGATGATACACCAAAGGCTGCTTGCCAGTATGAATGATTTAAACCAACCCCCATGCTTGCATGATATTCAGATTTGAAGATATCCCTCTTTGCTTTGTGTTGCTAGGGTGCTCTTAATGGTTGCTAGGGCGTGGCTAGGAGGTCTTGAAGGTGATTCGTGATTGGCCGTTTGCTGCCCCGAGTCAAATGAGCTCACCCTCATGTTTCTATGACACTTCTATCCAAAGATATTCCTTTGATCTTTTTCAATGGAAGTCTATGGAACTTGTTGCTATGGTGCTCTATATGGTTGCTAGGGCGTGGCTTGATAGCTTCACAATGATCCTGGGAGACTGATTGGTCACCTGAGTGAAATGAGCCCACCCCCTTGTCTCTATGTCATTGTGATCCAGAGTTATGTTCAATACAAAATCCCTATGTAATTTCCCATAGTAGGAAAAACACAGTACTTCCTGGTTCATGTGCACGGCTTCACCATAGT
Organism: Chanodichthys erythropterus; assembly: GCF_024489055.1. Classification (NCBI taxonomy): domain Eukaryota; kingdom Metazoa; phylum Chordata; class Actinopteri; order Cypriniformes; family Xenocyprididae; genus Chanodichthys; species Chanodichthys erythropterus. Next base: position 44,412,672 of record NC_090231.1, read on the forward strand.
ATGTCTATGGGGCAGATTTGGGCAGCTCTTGCGCCCCAGGGGTACAACTTACACCCCATTTTGAGGTATGGTCTGAGAGAGCCTGTCAGCCTCTTCAAACGTGGTAACTCACATGTTTCTACGAAATTCTCGTTAGGAGCTATGACTCGTCAAAGTTCATCGCAATGTTAAGTCTATGGGATTTTTCGCCCGATTTTTCACCCGCCGGACGAACATCGTACACCCGATCGCTTATAAAAGTCATAGCACACAACTCCTCAATAGGCCGGTCGATTTGACACCTCATTCGTGGGTCTATGACAAAAACTGCGGGACGAGTTACGCGCAGACGAAAGTGTCCAGAAGAAGAAGAATAATAACTAGAATGTACATTTCCTGAAGAAAATGTGGTGCTTGCAGTGGCAAAATTCGGCACCGGTTGCTAGGGTGCTGTAATTGGTTGCTAGGACGTGGCTATGAAGTTGCTGTGTCACTACTTATTGGCTGGCCGAATCAAAAGAGCCCAGCCCCAAGTCTCTACGAACTTCTAAACTAAAGATATGATCTCACAGATTTGGCCCCCATGTTAAGTCTATGGGAGTTTTTTCAGCCGTTTATCGTACGCTCTGCGAACATCGTACACCCGATCACTTAGAAAAGTCATAGCACACCTCTCCTCAATAAGCCGGTCGATTTGACACCTCATTCATGGGTCTACGACAAACGGTGCGGGACGAGTTATGCGCCAAAGTTTTGTTCAGGTGAATAGTAATTACAATACTAGAATGTACATTTCCTGAAGAAAATGTGAATGGTGCTTGCAGTGGCAAAATTCGGCACCGGTTGCTAGGGTGCTGTAATTGGTTGCTAGGACGTGGCTATGAAGTTGCTGTGTCACTACTTATTGGCTGGCCGAATCAAAAGAGCCCAGCCCCAAGTCTCTACGAACTTCTAAACTAAAGATATGATCTCACAGATTTGGCCCCCATGTTAAGTCTATGGGAGTTTTTTCAGCCGTTTTTTCGTACGCTCTGCGAACATCGTACACCCGATCACTTAGAAAAGTCATAGCACACCTCTCCTCAATAAGCCGGTCGATTTGACACCTCATTCATGGGTCTACGACAAACGGTGCGGGACGAGTTATGCGCCAAAGTTTTGTTCAGGTGAATAGTAATTACAATACTAGAATGTACATTTCCTGAAGAAAATGTGAATGGTGCTTGCAGTGGCAAAATTCGGCCCCGGTTGCTAGGGTGCTGTAATTGGTTGCTAGGGCGTGGCTATGAAGTTGCTGTGTCACTACTTATTGGCTGGCCGAATCAAAAGAGCCCAGTCCCAAGTCTCTATGACCTTCTGATCCAAAGATATGATATCACAGATTTTGACCCAATGTTAAGTCTATGGGAGTTTTTTCAGCCGATTTTTTCGTACGCTTTTCGAACATCTTACACCCGATCGCTTAGAAAAGTCATAGCACACCTCTCCTCAATAAGCCGGTCGATTTGACACCTCATTTGTGGGTCTATGACAAAAGGTGCAGGACGAGTTACACGCCAAAGTTTTGTTCAGGTGAATAGTAATTACAATACTAGAATGTACATTTCCTGAAGAAAATGTGAATGGTGCTTGCAGTGGCAAAATTCGGCCCCGGTTGCTAGGGTGCTGTAATTGGTTGCTAGGGCGTGGCTATGAAGTTGCTGTGTCACTACTTATTGGCTGGCCGAATCAAAAGAGCCCAGTCCCAAGTCTCTATGACCTTCTGATCCAAAGATATGATATCACAGATTTTGACCCAATGTTAAGTCTATGGGAGTTTTTTCAGCCGATTTTTTCGTACGCTTTTCGAACATCTTACACCCGATCGCTTAGAAAAGTCATAGCACACCTCTCCTCAATAAGCCGGTCGATTTGACACCTCATTTGTGGGTCTATGACAAAAGGTGCAGGACGAGTTACACGCCAAAGTTTTGTTCAGGTGAATAGTAATTACAATACTAGAATGTACATTTCCTGAAGAAAATGTGAATGGTGCTTGCAGTGGCAAAACTCGGCACTCTTGATTAGCATGATGGTAGCATGATGCTAACACCCTTAGCATATTGCTAGGATGTGTTTACCAAGATGCTAATCATGTTAGCATAATGCTAGCAACATGCTAACATGATTAGCATGTTGCCACCATGATGTTAACACCCGTAGCATACTGTTAACATGTTTTTAGCAAGATGCTAACCATGTTAGCATAATGTTAACAACATGCTAACATGATTAGCATGTTTGCTAACATGATTAGCATGCTACTATCATCATGCTAACACATTTTCACTAGTTTGTGTCATGTTTAAACCCTAAGCTAATCACTATTAGCATGTAGCTATTCACTGCTAGCATGTGTATCATGTTGGAAGTCCAGATTGCTAGCATGAGTCAAAAGAGCCAACCGCCATGTCTCTATGATGCTCTGATGCAGAGATATAGGTCTTGCTAAACAGTTGCTAGGGTACTCTGTTTGGTTGCTAGGGAGTGGCTTGGCAGCTGCCAATGATGATACTCCAAAGGCTGCTTGACAATATAAACCAACCCCCATGTCTGTACGATGTTCTGATGCAGAGATATACATCTTGAAAAACGGTTGCTAGGGTACTCTGTTTGGTTGCTAGGGAGTGGCTTGGCAGCTGCCAATGATGATACATCAAAGGCTGCTTGCCAGTATGAATGATATAAACCAACCCCCATGCCTGTATGATATTCAGATTTGAAGATATCTGCCTATGCTTTGGGTTGCTAGGGTGCTCTAAATGGTTGCTAGGGCGTGGCTATGAAGTGTTGAAGGTGATTCGTGATTGGCCGTTTGCTGCCCCGAGTCAAATGAGCCCACCCTCATGTTTCTATGACACTCCTATCCAAAGATATTCATTTGATCTTTTTCAATGGAAGTCTATGGAACTTGTTGCTATGGTGCTCTATATGGTTGCTAGGGCGTGGCTTGATAGCTTCACAATGATCCTGAGAGACTGATTGGTTGCCTGAGTAAAATGAGCCCACCCCCTTGTCTCTAAGACATTGTGATCCAGAGTTATGTTCAATACAAAATCCCTATGTAATTTCCCATAGTAGGAAAAACACAGTACTTCCTGGTTCATGGGCACGGCTTCACCATAGTATGTCTATGGGGCAACTTTGGGCAGCTCTTGCGCCCCAGGGGTACAACTTACACCCAGTTTTGAGGTATGGCCTGACAGAGCTTGCTAGCCTCTTCAAACGTGGTAACCCACATGTTTCTACGAAATTCTCACTCGGAGCAATAACTCGTCAAAATTTGTCGCAATGCAAAGTCTATGGGATTTTTTTCAGCCACTTTTCGCCCGCTGGACGAACATCGTACACCCGATCGCTTATAAAAGTCATAGCACAGGTCTCCTCAATAAGCCGGTCGATTTGACACCTGATTCATTGGTCTAGGACAAACGGTGGGACGAGTTAGCGTGCCAAAGTTTTGTTCCAGAAAAATAATTATAATAATCAGTATGAGCAATAATAAGAATGGAGCTTGGCCTATGGCAAGCACCATTAACTAGAATGTACAGTTCCTGAAGAAAATGTGAATGGTGCTTGCAGTGGCAAAATTCGCCACTCGGTTGCTAGGGTGCTGTAATTGGTTGCTAGGGCGTCGCTATGAAGTTGCTGTGTCACTACTTATTGGCTGGCCGAATCAAAGAGCCCAGCCCCAAGTCTCTATGACCTTCTGATCCAAAGATATGATCTCACAGATTTTGACCCAATGTTAAGTCTATGGGAGTTTTTTCAGCCGTTTTTCGTCCGCTGTGCGAACATCGTACACCCGATCGCTTAGAAAAGTCATAGCACACCTCTCCTCAATGAGCCGGTCGATTTGACACCTCACTCAGGGGTCTGTGACAAACGGTGTGGGGCGAGTTACGCGCCAAAGTTTTGTTCAGGTGAATAGTAATTACAATACTAGAATGTACATTTCCTGAAGAAAATGTGAATGGTGCTTGCAGTGGCAAAATTCGGCACTCGGTTGCTAGGGTGCTGTAATTGGTTGATAGGGCGTGGCCATGAAGTCACTACTTATTGGTGGCTTGATAGGCCGAGTCAAAAGAGCCCAGCCCCAAGTCTCTATGACCTTATAAACCAAAGATATGATCTCACAGATTTTGACCCCATGTTAAGTCTATGGGAGTTTTTTCAGCCATTTTTTTCGTACACTGTGCGAACATCGTACACCTGATTGCTTAGAAAAGTCAAAGCACACCTCTCCTCCCTAAGCCGGTCGATTTGACACCTCATTCGTGGATCTACGTCAAACGGTGCGGGACGAGTTATGCGCCAAAGTTTTGTTCAGGTGAATAGTAATTACAATACTAGAATGTACATTTCCTGAAGAAAATGTGAATGGTGCTTGCAGTGGCAAAATTCGGCCCTGGTTGCTAGGGTGCTGTAATTGGTTGCTAGAGCGTGGCTATGAAGTTGTTGTCTCACTACTTATTGGCTGGCCGAATCAAAAGAGCCCAGCCCCAAGTCTCTACGACCTTCTGATCCAAAGATATGATCTCACAGATTTTGACCCAATGTTAAGTCTATGGGAGTTTTTTCAGCCGTTTTTTCGTACGCTGTGCGAACATCGTACACCCAATCGCTTAGAAAAGTCATAGCACACCTCTCCTCAATAAGCCGGTCGATTTGACACCTCATTTGTGGGTCTACGACAAACGGTGCGGGACGAGTTACGCGCCAAAGTTTTGTTCAGGTGAATAGTAATTACAATACTAGAATGTACATTTCCTGAAGAAAATGTGAATGGTGCTTGCAGTGGCAAAATTCGGCACCGGTTGCTAGGGTACTGTAATTGGTTGCTAGGGCGTGGCTATGAAGCTGCTGTGACACTACTTATTGGCTGGCCGAATCAAAAGAGCCCAGCCCCAAGTCTCTATGACCTTCTGATCCAAAGATATGATCTCACAGATTTTGACCCAATGTTAAGTCTATGGGAGTTTTTTCAGCCGTTTTTTCGTACGCTGTGCGAACATCGTACACCCGATCGCTTAGAAAAGTCATAGCACACCTCTCCTCAATAAGCCGGTCGATTTGACACCTCATATGTGGGTCTACGACAAACGGTGCGGGACGAGTTACGCGCCAAAGTTTTGTTCAGGTGAATAGTAATTACAATACTAGAATGTACATTTCCTGAAGAAAATGTGAATGGTGCTTGCAGTGGAAAAATTCGGCACCGGTTGCTAGGGTGCTGTAATTGGTTGCTAGGGCGTGGCTATGAAGTTGCTGTGTCACTACTTATTGGCTGGCCGAATCAAAAGAGCCCAGCCCCAAGTCTCTATGACCTTCTGATCCAAAGATATGATCTCATAGATTTTGACTCAATGTTAAGTCTATGGGAGTTTTTTCAGCCAATTTTTTCATACACTGTGCGAACATCGTACACCCGATCGCTTAGAAAAGTCATAGCACACCTCTCCTCAATAAGCCGGTCGATTTGACACCTCATTCGTGGGTATACAACAAACGGTGCGGGACGAGTTACGCGCCAAAGTTTTGTTCAGGTGAATAGTAATTACAATACTAGAATGTACATTTCCTGAAGAAAATGTGAATGGTGCTTGCAGTGGCAAAATTCGGCACTCGGTTGCTAGGGTGCTGTAATTGGTTAATAGGGCGTGCCCATGAAGTCACTACTTATTGGCGGCTTGATAGGCCGAGTCAAAAGAGCCCAGCACCAAGTCTCTATGACCTTATAAACCAAAGATATGATCTCACAGATTTGGCCCCCATGTTAAGTCTATGGGAGTTTTTTCAGCCATTTTTTCGTACGCTGTGCGAACATCGTACACCTGATTGCTTAGAAAAGTCATAGCACACCTCTCCTCAATAAGCCGGTCGATTTGACACCTCATTCGTGGATCTACGTCAAAAACTGCGAGACGAGTTACGCGCCAAAGTTTTGTTCAGGTGAATAGTAATTACAATACTAGAATGTACATTTCCTGAAGAAAATGTGAATGGTGCTTGCAGTGGCAAAACACCGGACTCGGTTGCTAGGGTGCTGTAATTGGTTGCTAGGGCGTGGCTATGAAGTTGCTGTGTCACTACTTATTGGCTGGCCGAATCAAAAGAGCCCAGCCCCAAGTCTCTACGACCTTCTGATCCAAAGATATGATCTCACAGATTTGGTCCCCATGTTAAGTCTATGGGACATTTTTCAGACGATTTTTCGTATGCTGTGCGAACAGCGTACACCCGATCACTTAGAAAAGTCATAGCACACCTCTCCTCAATAAGCCGGTCGATTTGACACCTCATTTGTGGGTCTACGTCAAACGGTGCGGGACGAGTTACGCGCCAAAGTTTTGTTCAGGTGAATAGTAATTACAATACTAGAATGTACATTTCCTGAAGAAAATGTGAATGGTGCTTGCAGTGGCAAAATTCGGCACCGGTTGCTAGGGTGCTGTAATTGGTTGCTAGGACGTGGCTATGAAGTTGCTGTGTCACTACTTATTGGCTGGCCGAATCAAAAGAGCCCAGCCCCAAGTCTCTAAGAACTTCTAAACTAAAGATATGATCTCACAGATTTGGCCCCCATGTTAAGTCAATGGGAGTTTTTTCAGCCGTTTTTTCGTACGCTCTGCGAACATCGTACACCCGATCACTTAGAAAAGTCATAGCACACCTCTCCTCAATAAGCCGGTCGATTTGACACCTCATTCATGGGTCTACGACAAACGGTGCGGGACGAGTTACGCGCCAAAGTTTTGTTCAGGTGAATAGTAATTACAATACTAGAATGTACATTTCCTGAAGAAAATGTGAATGGTGCTTGCAGTGGCAAAACTCAGCACTCTTGATTAGCATGATGCTAACATAATTACCGTCCTGCTAGGATGTTTTTAGCAAGATGCTAACAGATTAGCATGTTGCTAGCATGATGCTAACACCCATAGCATGATGCCAGCATGTTTTTAACAAGATTCTAATCATGTTAGCATAATGCTAGCAAAACATGCTAACATGATTAGCATAATGCTAGCATGATGCTAGCATGATTACCATGTTGCTACCATGATTTTAACAAGATGCTAATCATGTTAGCATAATGCTAGCAACATGCTAACATGATTAGCATAATGGTAACATGATGCTTAGCATGATTACCATTTTGCTAAGCATGTTTTTAACAAGATGCTAACATGATTAGCATGTTGCTAAAGCATGATGCTAACACCCTAAGCATTCTCTTAAGCATGTTTTAAACAAAATGCTAGTCATGTTAGCATAATTCTATCAACATGCTAACATGATTAGCATAATGCTAGCATGATGCTAGCATGATTACCATGTTGCTAGCATTATTTTAACCAAATGCTAATCATGTTAGCATTATGTTAAGAACATGCTAACATGATTAGCATGTTGCAAGCATGATGCTAACACCCTTAGCATGCTGCTAAAGCATGTTTTAAACAAGATGCTAATCATGTTAGCATAATGCTAAAGAAACATGCTAACATGATTAGCATAATGCTAAAGATGATGCTAGCATGATTACCATGTTGTTAGCATGATTTTAACAAGATGCTAATCATGTTAGCATAATGTTAGCAACATGCTAACATCATTAGCATAATGCTAGCATGATGCTAGCATGATTACCATGTTGTTAGCATGTATTTAACAAGATGCTAACATGATTAGCATGTTTGCTAACATGATGCTAACATGATTAGCATGCTACTAGCATCATGCTAACACAATTAACAGGCCACTAGCATTATTCTAACACATTTTTACTAGTTTGTGTCATGTTTAAACCTTAAGCTAATCACTATTAGCATGTAGCTATTCACTGCTAGCATGTGTAGCATGGTGGAAGTCCAGTTTGCTAGCATGAGTCAAAAGAGCCAACCGCCATGTCTCTATAATGTTCTGATGCAGAAATATAGGTGTTTCAAAACGGTTGCTAGGGTACTCTGTTTGGTTGCTAGGGAGTGGCTTGGTAGCTACCAATGATGATACTCCAAAGGCTGCTTGACAATATAAACCAACACCCATGTCTCTACGATGTTCTGATGCAGAGATATAGATCTTGCAAAACGGTTGCTAGGGTACTCTGTTTGGTTGCTAGGGAGTGGCTTGGCAGCTGCCAGTAATGATAAACCAAAGGCTGCTTGCCAGTATGAATGATATAAACCAACCCCCATTCCTCTATGATGTTCAGATTTGAAGATATCCCCTCTATGCTTTGAGTTGCTAGGGTGCTCTAAATAGTTGCTAGGGCGTGGCTATGATATCTTGAAGGTGATTCGTGATTGGCCGTTTGCTGCCCCGAGTCAAATGAGCCCACCCTCATGTTTCTATGACACTCCTATCCAAAGATATTCCTTTGATCTTTTTCAATGGAAGTCTATGGAACTTGTTGCTAAGGTACTCTCTATGGTTGCTAGGGCGTGGCTTGATAGCTTTAAAATTATCTTGATAGACTGATTGGTTGCCTGAGTAAAATGAGCCCACCCCCTTGTCTCTATGACATTGTGATCCAGAGTTATGACTTGTCAAAGTTCGTCCCAATGTTAAGTCTATGGGATTTTTCGCCCGATTTTTCGCCCGTCGGACGAACATCGTACACCCGATCGCTTATAAAAGTCATAGCACACCTCTCCTCAATAAGCCGGTCGATTTGACACCTCATTCATGGGTCTAGGACAAAAGCTGCGGGAGGAGTAGCGCGCAGAAAAAAAAGTGGAAGAAGAAGAAGAAGAATAATAATAAGTATGCAGGAGAATAAGAATGGAGCTTTGCCTTTGGCAAGCACCATTAACTAGAATGTACATTTCCTGAAGAAAATGTGAATGGTGCTTGCAGTGGCAAAACTCAGCACTCTTGATTAGCATGATGCTAACATAATTACCGTCCTGCTAGGATGTTTTTAGCAAGATGCTAACAGATTAGCATGTTGCTAGCATGATGCTAACACCCATAGCATGATGCTAGCATGTTTTAAACAAGATGCTAATCATGTTAGCATAATGCTAGCAAAACATGCTAACATGATTAGCATAATGCTAAGATGATGCTAGCATGATTACCATGTTGTTAGCATGATTTTAACAAGATGCTAATCATGTTAGCATAATGTTAGCAACATGCTAACATCATTAGCATAATGCTAGCATGATGATGCTATGATTACCATGTTGTTAGCATGTATTTAACAAGATGCTAACATGATTAGCATGTTTGCTAACATGATGCTAACATGATTAGCATGCTACTAGCATCATGCTAACACAATTAACAGGCCACTAGCATTATTCTAACACATTTTTACTAGTTTGTGTCATGTTTAAACCTTAAGCTAATCACTATTAGCATGTAGCTATTCACTGCTAGCATGTGTAGCATGGTGGAAGTCCAGTTTGCTAGCATGAGTCAAAAGAGCCAACCGCCATGTCTCTATAATGTTCTGATGCAGAAATATAGGTGTTTCAAAACGGTTGCTAGGGTACTCTGTTTGGTTGCTAGGGAGTGGCTTGGTAGCTACCAATGATGATACTCCAAAGGCTGCTTGACAATATAAACCAACACCCATGTCTCTACGATGTTCTGATGCAGAGATATAGATCTTGCAAAACGGTTGCTAGGGTACTCTGTTTGGTTGCTAGGGAGTGGCTTGGCAGCTGCCAGTAATGATAAACCAAAGGCTGCTTGCCAGTATGAATGATATAAACCAACCCCCATTCCTCTATGATGTTCAGATTTGAAGATATCCCCTCTATGCTTTGAGTTGCTAGGGTGCTCTAAATAGTTGCTAGGGCGTGGCTATGATATCTTGAAGGTGATTCGTGATTGGCCGTTTGCTGCCCCGAGTCAAATGAGCCCACCCTCATGTTTCTATGACACTCCTATCCAAAGATATTCCTTTGATCTTTTTCAATGGAAGTCTATGGAACTTGTTGCTAAGGTACTCTCTATGGTTGCTAGGGCGTGGCTTGATAGCTTTAAAATTATCTTGATAGACTGATTGGTTGCCTGAGTAAAATGAGCCCACCCCCTTGTCTCTATGACATTGTGATCCAGAGTTATGACTTGTCAAAGTTCGTCCCAATGTTAAGTCTATGGGATTTTTCGCCCGATTTTTCGCCCGTCGGACGAACATCGTACACCCGATCGCTTATAAAAGTCATAGCACACCTCTCCTCAATAAGCCGGTCGATTTGACACCTCATTCATGGGTCTAGGACAAAAGCTGCGGGAGGAGTAGCGCGCCAAAATTTTGTGTGGAATAATAATAATAATAATAATAATAATAATAAGTATGCAGGAGAATAAGAATGGAGCTTTGCCTTTGGCAAGCACCATTAATAACTAGAATGTACATTTCCTGAAGAAAATGTGAATGGTGCTTGCAGTGGCAAAATTCGGCACCGGTTGCTAGGGTGCTGTAATTGGTTGCTAGGGCGTGGCTATGAAGATGCTGTGTCAATACTTATTGGCAGGTTGAATCAAAAGAGCCCAGCCCCAAGTCTCTATGACCTTCTAAACCAAAGATATGATCTCACAGATTTGGCCCCCATGTTAAGTCTATGGGAGTTTTTTCAGCCATTTTTTCGTATGCTGTGCGAAAATCATACACCCAATCGCTTAGAAAAGTCATAGCACACCTCTCCTCAATAAGCCGGTCGATTTGACACCTCATTCGTGGGTGTACGACAAACGGTGCGGGACGAGTTACGTGCCAAAGTTTTGTTCAGGTGAATAGTAATTACAATACTAGAATGTACATTTCCTGAAGAAAATGTGAATGGTGCTTGCAGTGGTAAAATTCGGCCCCAGTTGCTAGGGTGATGTAATTGGTTGCTAGGGCGTCGCTATGAAGTTGCTGTGTCACTACTTATTGGCTGGCCGAATCAAAAGAGCCCAGCCCCAAGTCTCTATGACCTTCTGATCCATAGATATGATCTCACAGATTTTGACCCAATGTTAAGTCTATGGGAGTTTTTTCAGCCGTTTTTTCGTACGCTGTGCGGACATCGTACACACGATCGCTTAGAAAAGTCATAGCACACCTCTCCTCGATAAGCCGGTCGATTTGACACCTCATTCATGGGTCTACGACAAACGGTGCGGGACGAGTTACGCGCCAAAGTTTTGTTCAGGTGAATAGTAATTACAATACTAGAATGTACATTTCCTGAAGAAAATGTGAATGGTGCTTGCAGTAGCAAAATTCTGTACCCGGTTGCTATGCGGTTGCTTTGGTAACCTGAGTGGTTGCTAGGGTGTTGCTAGGCAGTTGCTAAGGTACTTGGAGTGGTTGCTAAGGTGTTTCTAGGTGGTTGGTAGTTGGCACAGATAGTTACAATGGAGTTTCTATAGAGTTCTTATCATGTTCTCAGCCCACTTTAGCACTTAGCTAATCACTATTAGCATGTAGCTATTCACCGCTAGCATGTGTAGCATGTTGGAAGTCCAGTTTGCTAGCATGAGTCAAAAGAGCCAACCGCCATGTCTCTATGATGCTCTGATGCAGAGATATAGATATTGCTAAACGGTTGCTAGGGTACTCTGTTTGGTTGCTAAGGAGTGGCTTGGCAGCTACCAATGATGATACTCCAAAGGCTGCTTGACAATATAAACCAACACCCATGTCTCTACGATGTTCTGATGCAGAGATATAGATCTTGCTAAACGGTTGCTAGGGTACTCTGTTTGGTTGCTAGGGAGTGGCTTGGTAGCTACCAATGATGATACTCCAAAGGCTGCTTGACAATATAAACCAACACCCATGTCTTTACGATGTTCTGATGCAGAAATATAGATGTTGAATAATGGTTGCTAGGGTACTCTGTTTGGTTGCTAGGGAGTGGCTTGGCAGCTACCAATGATGATACTCCAAAGGCTGCTTGCCAGTATGAATGATATAAACCAACCCCCATGCCTCTATGATATTCAGATTTGAAGATATCTGCCTATGCTTTGGGTTGCTAGGGTGCTCTAAATGGTTGCTAAGGCGTGGCTATGATGTCTTTAAGGTGATTTGTGATTGGCGGTTTGCTGCCTCGAGTCAAATGAGCCCACCCTCTTGTTTGTACGACACTTCTATCCAAAGATATTCATTTGATCTTTTTCAATGGAAGTCTATGAAGCTTGTTACTAAGGTGCTCTATATGGTTGCTAGGGCGTGGCTTGATATCTTCAAAGTTTTCCTGAGAGACTGATTGGTTGCCTGAGTAAAATGAGACCACCCCTTTGTCTCTATGACATTGTTATCCAGAGTTATGACTTGTCAAAGTTCGTTCCAATGTTAAGTCTATGGGATTTTTTTCGCTACTTTTTCGCCCGCCGGACGAACATCGTACACCCGATCGCTTATAAAAGTCATAGCACACCTGTCCTCAATGAGCCGGTCGATTTGACACCTCATTCGTGGGTCTAGGACAAAAACTGCGGGACTAGTTACATGCCGATATTTTGGCCAGAAGAAGAAGAAGAAGAACTAGAATGTACATTTCCTGAAGAAAATGTGAATGGTGCTTGCAGTGGCAAAACTCAGCACTCTTGATTAGCATGATGCTAACATAATTACCGTCCTGCTAGGATGTTTTTAGCAAGATGCTAACAGATTAGCATGTTGCTAGCATGATGCTCACACCCATAGCATGATACCAGCATGTTTTTAGCAAGATTCTAATCATGTTAGCATAATGCTAGCAAAACATGCTAACATGATTAGCATAATGCTAGCATGATGCTAGCATGATTAGCATAATGCTAGCATGATGCTAGCATGATTACCATTTTGCTAGCATGTTTTTTAACAAGATGCTAACATGATTAGCATGTTGCTAGCATGATGCTAACACCCTAAGCATGCTGCTAGCATGTTTTAAACAAAATGCTAGTCATGTTAGCATAATGCTAGCAACATGCTAACATGATTAGCATAATGCTAGCATGATGCTAGCATGATTACCATGTTGCTACCATTATTTTAACCAAATGCTAATCATGTTAGCATTATGTTAGCAACATGCTAACATGATTAGCATGTTCTTGGCATGATGCTAACACCCTTAGCATCCTGCTTTAGCATGTTTTAAACAAGATGCTAATCATGTTAGCATAATCTTGTAAACATGCTAACATGATTAGCATAATGCTTGCATGATGCTAGCATGATTACCATGTTGTTAGCATGATTTTAACAAGATGCTAATCATGTTAGCATAATGTTAGCAACATGCTAACATCATTAGCATAATGCTAGCATGATGCTTAGCATGATTACCATGTTGTTAGCATGTATTTAACAAGATGCTAACATGATTAGCATGTTTGCTAACATGATGCTAACATGATTAGCATGCTACTAGCATCATGCTAACACAATTAACATGCCACTAGCATTATTCTAACACATTTTTACTAGTTTGTGTCATGTTTAAACCTTAAGCTAATCACTATTAGCATGTAGCTATTCACTGCTAGCATGTGTAGCATGGTGGAAGTCCAGTTTGCTAGCATGAGTCAAAAGAGCCAACCGCCATGTCTCTATAATGTTCTGATGCAGAAATATAGGTGTTTCAAAACGGTTGCTAGGGTACTCTGTTTGGTTGCTAGGGAGTGGCTTGGTAGCTACCAATGATGATACTCCGAAGGCTGCTTGACAATATAAACCAAATCCCATGTCTCTACGATGTTCTGATGCAGAGATATAGATCTTGCAAAACGGTTGCTAGGGTACTCTGTTTGGTTGCTAGGGAGTGGCTTGGCAGCTGCCAGTAATGATAAACCAAAGGCTGCTTGCCAGTATGAATGATATAAACCAACCCCCATTCCTCTATGATGTTCAGATTTGAAGATATCCCCTCTATGCTTTGAGTTGCTAGGGTGCTCTAAATAGTTGCTAGGGCGTGGCTATGAAGTGTTTAAGGTGATTCGTGATTGGCCGTTTGCTGCCCCGAGTCAAATGAGCCCACCCTCATGTTTCTATGACACTCCTATCCAAAGATATTCCTTTGATCTTTTTCAATGGAAGTCTATGGAACTTGTTGCTAAGGTACTCTCTATGGTTGCTAGGGCGTGGCTTGATAGCTTTAAAATTATCTTGATAGACTGATTGGTTGCCTGAGTAAAATGAGCCCACCCCCTTGTCTCTATGACATTGTGATCCAGAGTTATGACTTGTCAAAGTTCGTCCCAATGTTAAGTCTATGGGATTTTTCGCCCGATTTTTCGCCCGTCGGACGAACATCGTACACCCGATCGCTTATAAAAGTCATAGCACACCTCTCCTCAATAAGCCGGTCGATTTGACACCTCATTCATGGGTCTAGGACAAAAGCTGCGGGAGGAGTAGCGCGCCAAAATTTTGTGTGGAATAATAATAATAATAATAATAATAATAATAAGTATGCAGGAGAATAAGAATGGAGCTTTGCCTTTGGCAAGCACCATTAACTAGAATGTACATTTCCTGAAGAAAATGTGAATGGTGCTTGCAGTGGCAAAATTCGGCACTCGGTTGCTAGGGTGCTGTAATTGGTTGATAGGGCGTGGCCATGAAGTCACTACTTATTGGTGGCTTGATAGGCCGAGTCAAAAGAGCCCAGCACCAAGTCTCTATGACCTTATAAACCAAAGATATGATCTCACAGATTTGGCCCCCATGTTAAGTCTATGGGAGTTTTTTCAGCCATTTTTTCGTACGCTGTGCGAACATCGTACACCTGATTGCTTAGAAAAGTCATAGCACACCTCTCCTCAATAAGCCGGTCGATTTGACACCTCATTCGTGGATCTACGTCAAAAACTGCGAGACGAGTCACGCGCCAAAGTTTTGTTCAGGTGAATAGTAATTACAATACTAGAATGTACATTTCCTGAAGAAAATGTGAATGGTGCTTGCAGTGGCAAAACTATGCTAACATAATTACCGTCCTGCTAGGATGTTTTTAGCAAGATGCTAACATGATTAGCATGTTGCAACCATGATCTTAACACCCTTAGCATGCTGCTAACATGTTTTAAACAATATGCTAATCATGTTAGCATAATGCTATCAACATGCTAACATGATTAGCATGGTTTTAACAAGATGATAACATGATTAGCATGTTTGCTAGCATGATGCTAACATGATTAGCATGTTTGCTAGCATGATGCTAACATGATTAGCATGCTACTAACATGATGCTAACACATTTTTACTAGTTTGTGTCATGTTTAAACCCTAAGCTAATCACTATTAGCATGTAGCTATTCACTGCTAGCATGTGTAGCATGTTGGAAGTCCAGTTTGCTAGCATTAGTCAAAAGAGCCATCCGCCATGTCTCTATGATGCTCTGATGCTCTGATGCAGAGATATAGATCTTGCAAAACGGTTGCTAGGGTACTCTGTTTGGTTGCTAGGGAGTGGCTTGGCAGCTACCAATGATGATACTCCAAAGGCTGCTTGACAATATAAACCAACACCCATGTCTTTACGATGTTCTGATGCAGAGATATAGATCTTGCAAAACGGTTGCTAGGGTACTCTGTTTGGTTGCTAGGGAGTGGCTTGGCAGCTGCCAGTAATGATAAACCAAAGGCTGCTTGCCAGTATGAATGATATAAACCAACCCCCATGCCTCTATGATATTCAGATTTGAAGATATCTGCCTATGCTTTGGGTTGCTAGGGTGCTCTAAAATGGTTGCTAAGGCGTGGCTATGATGGCTTTAAGGTTATTTGTGATTGGCGGTTTGCTGCCTCGAGTCAAACGAGCCCACCCTCATGTTTGTATGACACTCCTATCCAAAGATATTCCTTTGATCTTTTTCAATGGAAGTCTATGGAGCTTGTTACTAAGGTACTCTCTATGGTTGCTAGGGCGTGGCTTGATAGCTTTAAAATTATCTTGATAGACTGATTGGTTGCCTGAGTAAAATGAGCCCACCCCCTTGTCTCTATGACATTGTGATCCAGAGTTATGACTTGTCAAAGTTCGTCCCAATGTTAAGTCTATGGGATTTTTCGCCCGATTTTTCGCCCGTCGGACGAACATCATACACCTGATCGCTTAGAAAAGTCATAGCACACCTCTCCTCAATAAGCCGGTCGATTTGACACCTCATTCATGGGTCTAGGACAAAAGCTGCGGGAGGAGTAGCGCGCCAAAATTTTGTGTGGAATAATAATAATAATAATAATAATAATAATAAGTATGCAGGAGAATAAGAATGGAGCTTTGCCTTTGGCAAGCACCATTAATAATAAGTATGCAGAAGATTAAGAATGGAGCTTTGCCTTTGGCAAGCACCATTAACTAGAATGTACATTTCCTGAAGAAAATGTGAATGGTGCTTGCAGTGGCAAAACTATGCTAACATAATTACCGTCCTGCTAGGATGTTTTTAGCAAGATGCTAACATGATTAGCATGTTGCTACCATGATGCTAACACCCTTAGCATGCTGCTAACATGTTTTAAACAATATGCTAATCATGTTAGCATAATGCTAGCAACATGCTAACATGATTAGCATCGTTTTAACAAGATGATAACATGATTAGCATGTTTGCTAGCATGATGCTAACATGATTAGCATGCTACTAACATGATGCTAACACAATTAGCATGTTACCAGCATGAGGCTAACACATTTTTACTAGTTTGTGTCATGTTTAAACCCTAAGCTAATCACTATTAGCATGTAGCTATTCACTGCTATCATGTGTAGCATGTTGGAAGTCCAGTTTGCTAGCATTAGTCAAAAGAGCCATCCGCCATGTCTCTATGATGCTCTGATGCAGAGATATAGATATTGCTAAACGGTTGCTAGGGTACTCTGTTTGGTTGCTAGGGAGTGGCTTGGCAGCTACCAATGATGATACTCCAAAGGCTGCTTGACAATATAAACCAACACCCATGTCTTTACGATGTTCTGATGCAGAGATATAGATCTTGCAAAACAGTTGCTAGGGTACTCTGTTTGGTTGCTAGGGAGTGGCTTGGCAGCTGCCAGTAATGATAAACCAAAGGCTGCTTGCCAGTATGAATGATATAAACCAACCCCCATGCCTCTATGATATTCAGATTTGAAGATATCTGCCTATGCTTTGGGTTGCTAGGGTGCTCTAAAATGGTTGCTAATTACTATTCACCTGAACAAAACTTTGGCGCATAACTCGTCCCGCACCGTTTGACGTAGACCCACGAATGAGGTGTCAAATCGACCGGCTTATTGAGGAGAGATGTGCTATGACTTTTTTAAGCGATCAGGTGTACGATGTTCGCACAGCGTATGAAAAAACGGCTGAAAAATCTCCCATAGACTTAACATGGGGGCCAAATCTGTGAGATCATATCTTTGGTTTAGAAGGTCATAGAGACTTGGGGCTGGGCTCTTTTGATTCGGCCAGCCAATAAGTAGTGACACAGCAACTTCATAGCCACGCCCTAGCAACCAATTACAGCACCCTAGCAACCGGGGCCGAATATTGCCACTGCAAGCACCATTCACATTTTCTTCAGGAAATGTACATTCTAGTTAATGGTGCTTGCCAAAGGCAAAGCTCCATTCTTAATCTTCTGCATACTTATTATTATTAATGGTGCTTGCCAAAGGCAAAGCTCCATTCTTATTATTGCTCATACTTATTATTATAATTATTTTTCTGGACAAAAGTTTGGCGCGCTACTCCTCCCACAGTTTTTGTCCTAGACCAATGAATCAGGTGTCAAATCGACCGGCTTATTGAGGAGACCTGTGCTATGACTTTTATAAGCGATCGGGTGTACGATGTTCGTCCAGCGGGCGAAAAAGTAGCGAAAAAAATCCCATAGACTTTGCATTGCGACAAATTTTGACGAGTTATTGCTCCGAGCGAGAATTTCGTAGAAACATGTGGGTTACCACGTTTGAAGAGGCTGGCAAGCTCTGTCAGACCATACCTCAAAATTGGGTGTAAGTTGTACCCCTGGGGCGCAAGAGCTGCCCAAAGTTGCCCCATAGACATACTATGGTGAAGCCGTGCCCATGAACCAGGAAGTACTGTGTTTTTCCTACTATGGGAAATTACATAGGGATTTTGTATTGAACATAACTCTGGATCACAATGTCTTAGAGACAAGGGGGTGGGCTCATTTTACTCAGGCAACCAATCAGTCTCTCAGGATCATTGTGAAGCTATCAAGCCACGCCCTAGCAACCATATAGAGCACCATAGCAACAAGTTCCATAGACTTCCATTGAAAAAGATCAAATGAATATCTTTGGATAGGAGTGTCATAGAAACATGAGGGTGGGCTCATTTGACTCGGGGCAGCAAACGGCCAATCACGAATCACCTTCAACACTTCATAGCCACGCCCTAGCAACCATTTAGAGCACCCTAGCAACCCAAAGCATAGAGGGATATCTTCAAATCTGAATATCATACAGGCATGGGGGTTGGTTTATATCATTCATACTGGCAAGCAGCCTTTGGTTTATCATTACTGGCAGCTGCCAAACCACTCCCTAGCAACCAAACAGAGTACCCTAGCAACCGTTTAGCAAGATCTATATCTCTGCATCAGAACATCATAAAGACATGGGGGTTGGTTTATATTGTCAAGCAGCTTTTGGAATATCATCATTGGTAGCTGCTAAGCCACTCCCTAGCAACCAAACAGAGTACCCTAGCAACCGTTTAACAAGATCTATATCTCTGCATCAGAGCATCATAGAGACATGGCGGTTGGATCTTTTGACTCATGCTAGCAAACTGGACTTCCAACATGCTTCACATGCTAGCAGTGAATAGCTACATGCTAATAGTGATTAGCTTAGGGTTTAAACATGACACAAACTAGTAAAAATGTGTTAGCATCATGCTGGTAACATGCTAATTGTGTTAGCATCATGCTAGTAGCATGCTAATCATGTTAGCATTATCTTTAGCAAACATGCTAATCATGTTAGCATCTTGTTAAAAACATGCTAGCAACATGGTAATCATGCTAGCATTATGCTAATCATGTTAGCATGTTGCTAGCATTATGCTAACATGATTAGCATCTTGTTAAAATCATGCTATCAACATGGTAATCATGCTAGCATAATGCTAGCATTATGCTAATCATGTTAGCATGTTGCTAGCATAATGCTAACATGATTAGCATCTTGTTAAAATAATGCTAGCAACATGGTAATCATGCTAGCATCATGCTAGCATTATGCTAATCATGTTAGCATTTTGTTTAAAACATGTTAGCAGCATGCTAAGGGTGTTAGCATCATGCTAGCAACATGCTAATCATGTTAGCATCTTGTTAAAAACATACTAGCAGGACGGTAATTATGTTAGCATAGTTTTGCCACTGCAAGCACCATTCACATTTTCTTCAGGAAATGTACATTCTAGTTAATGGTGCTTGCCAAAGGCAAAGCTCCATTCTTATTCTCCTGCATACTTATTATTATTCTTCTTCTTCTTCTTCCACTTTTTTTTCTGCGCGCTACTCCTCCCGCAGCTTTTGTCCTAGACCCATGAATGAGGTGTCAAATCGACCGGCTTATTGAGGAGAGGTGTGCTATGACTTTTATAAGCGATCGGGTGTACGATGTTCGTCCGACGGGCGAAAAATCGGGCGAAAAATCCCATAGACTTAACATTGGGACGAACTTTGACAAGTCATAACTCTGGATCACAATGTCATAGAGACAAGGGGGTGGGCTCATTTTACTCAGGCAACCAATCAGTCTATCAAGATAATTTTAAAGCTATCAAGCCACGCCCTAGCAACCATAGAGAGTACCTTAGCAACAAGTTCCATAGACTTCCATTGAAAAAGATCAAAGGAATATCTTTGGATAGGAGTGTCATAGAAACATGAGGGTGGGCTCATTTGACTCGGGGCAGCAAACGGCCAATCACGAATCACCTTCAAGATATCATAGCCACGCCCTAGCAACTATTTAGAGCACCCTAGCAACTCAAAGCATAGAGGGGATATCTTCAAATCTGAACATCATAGAGGAATGGGGGTTGGTTTATATCATTCATACTGGCAAGCAGCCTTTGGTTTATCATTACTGGCAGCTGCCAAGCCACTCCCTAGCAACCAAACAGAGTACCCTAGCAACCGTTTTGCAAGATCTATATCTCTGCATCAGAACATCGTAGAGACATGGGTGTTGGTTTATATTGTCAAGCAGCCTTTGGAGTATCATCATTGGTAGCTACCAAGCCACTCCCTAGCAACCAAACAGAGTACCCTAGCAACCGTTTTGAAACACCTATATTTCTGCATCAGAACATTATAGAGACATGGCGGTTGGCTCTTTTGACTCATGCTAGCAAACTGGACTTCCACCATGCTACACATGCTAGCAGTGAATAGCTACATGCTAATAGTGATTAGCTTAAGGTTTAAACATGACACAAACTAGTAAAAATGTGTTAGAATAATGCTAGTGGCCTGTTAATTGTGTTAGCATAATGTTAGTAGCATGCTAATCATGTTAGCATCATGTTAGCAAACATGCTAATCATGTTAGCATCTTGTTAAATACATGCTAACAACATGGTAATCATGCTAGCATCATGCTAGCATTATGCTAATGATGTTAGCATGTTCTTAACATTATCTTAACATGATTAGCATCTTGTTAAAATCATCTTAACAACATGGTAATCATGCAGCATCATCTTTAGCATTATGCTAATCATGTTAGCATGTTTGCTAGCATTATGCTAACATGATTAGCATCTTGTTTAAAACATCTTAGCAGCATGCTAAGGGTGTTAGCATCATGCTAGCAACATGCTAATCATGTTAGCATGTTCTTAACATAATGCTAACATGATTAGCATTTGGTTAAAATAATCTTAGCAACATGGTAATCATCTTTAGCATCATCTTTAGCATTATGCTAATCATGTTAGCATGTTGCTTAGCATTATCTTAACATGACTAGCATTTTGTTTAAAACATCTTTAGCAGAATGCTTAGGGTGTTAGCATCATGCTTAGCAACATGCTAATCATGTTAGCATCTTGTTAAAAACATCTTTAGCAAAATGGTAATCATGCTTTAGCATCATGTTACCATTATCTTAATCATGTTAGCATGTTGCTTAGCATTATGCTAACATGATTAGCATCTTGTTAAAATCATGGTAGCAACATGGTAATCATGCTAGCATCATCTTGCTAGCATTATGCTAATCATGTTAGCATGTTTTGCTAGCATTATGCTAACATGATTAGAATCTTGTTAAAAACATGCTGGCATCATGCTATGGGTGTTAGCATCATGCTAGCAACATGCTAATCTGTTAGCATCTTGCTAAAAACATCCTAGCAGGACGGTAATTATGTTAGCATCATGCTAATCAAGAGTGCTGAGTTTTGCCACTGCAAGCACCATTCACATTTTCTTCAGGAAATGTACATTCTAGTATTGTAATTACTATTCACCTGAACAAAACTTTGGCGCGTAACTCGTCCCGCACCGTTTGTCGTAGACCCATGAATGAGGTGTCAAATCGACCGGCTTATTGAGGAGAGGTGTGCTATGACTTTTCTAAGTGATCGGGTGTACGATGTTCGCAGAGCGTACGAAAAAACGGCTGAAAAAACTCCCATTGACTTAACATGGGGGCCAAATCTGTGAGATCATATCTTTAGTTTAGAAGTTCTTAGAGACTTGGGGCTGGGCTCTTTTGATTCGGCCAGCCAATAAGTAGTGACACAGCAACTTCATAGCCACGTCCTAGCAACCAATTACAGCACCCTAGCAACCGGTGCCGAATTTTGCCACTGCAAGCACCATTCACATTTTCTTCAGGAAATGTACATTCTAGTATTGTAATTACTATTCACCTGAACAAAACTTTGGCGCGTAACTCGTCCCGCACCGTTTGACGTAGACCCACAAATGAGGTGTCAAATCGACCGGCTTATTGAGGAGAGGTGTGCTATGACTTTTCTAAGTGATCGGGTGTACGCTGTTCGCACAGCATACGAAAAATCGTCTGAAAAATGTCCCATAGACTTAACATGGGGACCAAATCTGTGAGATCATATCTTTGGATCAGAAGGTCGTAGAGACTTGGGGCTGGGCTCTTTTGATTCGGCCAGCCAATAAGTAGTGACACAGCAACTTCATAGCCACGCCCTAGCAACCAATTACAGCACCCTAGCAACCGAGTCCGGTGTTTTGCCACTGCAAGCACCATTCACATTTTCTTCAGGAAATGTACATTCTAGTATTGTAATTACTATTCACCTGAACAAAACTTTGGCGCGTAACTCGTCTCGCAGTTTTTGACGTAGATCCACGAATGAGGTGTCAAATCGACCGGCTTATTGAGGAGAGGTGTGCTATGACTTTTCTAAGCAATCAGGTGTACGATGTTCGCACAGCGTACAAAAAAATGGCTGAAAAAACTCCCATAGACTTAACATGGGGGCCAAATCTGTGAGATCATATCTTTGGTTTATAAGGTCATAGAGACTTGGTGCTGGGCTCTTTTGACTCGGCCTATCAAGCCGCCAATAAGTAGTGACTTCATGGCCACGCCCTATTAACCAATTACAGCACCCTAGCAACCGAGTGCCGAATTTTGCCACTGCAAGCACCATTCACATTTTCTTCAGGAAATGTACATTCTAGTATTGTAATTACTATTCACCTGAACAAAACTTTGGCGCGTAACTCGTCCCGCACCGTTTGTTGTATACCCACGAATGAGGTGTCAAATCGACCGGCTTATTGAGGAGAGGTGTGCTATGACTTTTCTAAGCGATCGGGTGTACGATGTTCGCACAGTGTATGAAAAAATTGGCTGAAAAAACTCCCATAGACTTAACATTGAGTCAAAATCTATGAGATCATATCTTTGGATCAGAAGGTCATAGAGACTTGGGGCTGGGCTCTTTTGATTCGGCCAGCCAATAAGTAGTGACACAGCAACTTCATAGCCACGCCCTAGCAACCAATTACAGCACCCTAGCAACCGGTGCCGAATTTTTCCACTGCAAGCACCATTCACATTTTCTTCAGGAAATGTACATTCTAGTATTGTAATTACTATTCACCTGAACAAAACTTTGGCGCGTAACTCGTCCCGCACCGTTTGTCGTAGACCCACATATGAGGTGTCAAATCGACCGGCTTATTGAGGAGAGGTGTGCTATGACTTTTCTAAGCGATCGGGTGTACGATGTTCGCACAGCGTACGAAAAAACGGCTGAAAAAACTCCCATAGACTTAACATTGGGTCAAAATCTGTGAGATCATATCTTTGGATCAGAAGGTCATAGAGACTTGGGGCTGGGCTCTTTTGATTCGGCCAGCCAATAAGTAGTGTCACAGCAGCTTCATAGCCACGCCCTAGCAACCAATTACAGTACCCTAGCAACCGGTGCCGAATTTTGCCACTGCAAGCACCATTCACATTTTCTTCAGGAAATGTACATTCTAGTATTGTAATTACTATTCACCTGAACAAAACTTTGGCGCGTAACTCGTCCCGCACCGTTTGTCGTAGACCCACAAATGAGGTGTCAAATCGACCGGCTTATTGAGGAGAGGTGTGCTATGACTTTTCTAAGCGATTGGGTGTACGATGTTCGCACAGCGTACGAAAAAAACGGCTGAAAAAACTCCCATAGACTTAACATTGGGTCAAAATCTGTGAGATCATATCTTTGGATCAGAAGGTCGTAGAGACTTGGGGCTGGGCTCTTTTGATTCGGCCAGCCAATAAGTAGTGAGACAACAACTTCATAGCCACGCTCTAGCAACCAATTACAGCACCCTAGCAACCAGGGCCGAATTTTGCCACTGCAAGCACCATTCACATTTTCTTCAGGAAATGTACATTCTAGTATTGTAATTACTATTCACCTGAACAAAACTTTGGCGCGTAACTCGTCCCGCACCGTTTGTTGTAGATCCACGAATGAGGTGTCAAATCGACCGGCTTATTGAGGAGAGGTGTGCTATGACTTTTCTAAGCGATCGGGTGTACGATGTTCGCACAGTGTACGAAAAAAATGGCTGAAAAAAACTCCCATAGACTTAACATTGAGTCAAATTCTATGAGATCATATCTTTGGATCAGAAGGTCATAGAGACTTGGGGCTGGGCTCTTTTGATTCGGCCAGCCAATAAGTAGTGACACAGCAACTTCATAGCCACGCCCTAGCAACCAATTACAGCACCATTCACATTTTCTTCAGGAAATGTACATTCTTGTATTGTAATTACTATTCAGCTGAACAAAACTTTGGCGCGTAACTCGTCCCGCACCGTTTGTCGTAGACCCATGAATGAGGTGTCAAATCGATCGGCTCATTGAGGAGAGCTGTGCTATGACTTTTATAAGCGATCGGGTGTACGATGTTTGCACAGTGGACGAAAAAAACGGCTGAAAAAAACTCCCATAGACTTAACAATGGGTCAAAATCTGTGAGATCATATCTTTGGTTTAGAAGGTCATAGAGACTTGGGGCTGGGCTCTTTTGATTCGGCCAGCCAATATGTAGTGACACAGCAACTTCATAGCCATGCCCTAGCAACCAATTACAGCACCCTAGCAACCGAGTGGCGAATTTTGCCACTGCAAGCACCATTCACATTTTCTTCAGGAAATGTACATTCTAGTTAATGGTGCTTGCCATAGGCAAAGCTCCATTCTTATTATTGCTCATACTTATTATTATAATTATTTTTCTGGACAAAAGTTTGGCGCGCTACTCCTCCCACAGTTTTTGTCCTAGACCAATGAATCAGGTGTCAAATCGACCGGCTTATTGAGGAGACCTGTGCTATGACTTTTATAAGCGATCGGGTGTACGATGTTCGTCCAGCGGGCGAAAAAGTAGAGAAAAAGATCCCATAGACTTTGCATTGCGACAAATTTTGACGAGTTATTGCTCCGAGTGAGAATTTCGTAGAAACATGTGGGTTACCACGTTTGAAGAGGCTAGCAAGCTCTGTCAGGCCATACCTCAAAACTGGGTGTAAGTTGTACCCCTGGGGCGCAAGAGCTGCCCAAAGTTGCCCCATAGACATACTATGGTGAAGCCGTGCCCATGAACCAGGAAGTACTGTGTTTTTCCTACTATGGGAAATTACATAGGGATTTTGTATTGAACATAACTCTGGATCACAATGTCTTAGAGACAAGGGGGTGGGCTCATTTTACTCAGGCAACCAATCAGTCTCTCAGGATCATTGTGAAGCTATCAAGCCACGCCCTAGCAACCATATAGAGCACCATAGCAACAAGTTCCATAGACTTCCATTGAAAAAGATCAAATGAATATCTTTGGATAGGAGTGTCATAGAAACATGAGGGTGGGCTCATTTGACTCGGGGCAGCAAACGGCCAATCACGAATCACCTTCAACACTTCATAGCCACGCCCTAGCAACCATTTAGAGCACCCTAGCAACCCAAAGCATAGAGGGGATATCTTCAAATCTGAATATCATACAGGCATGGGGGTTGGTTTATATCATTCATACTGGCAAGCAGCCTTTGATGTATCATCATTGGCAGCTGCCAAGCCACTCCCTAGCAACCAAACAGAGTACCCTAGCAACCGTTTTTCAAGATGTATATCTCTGCATCAGAACATCGTACAGACATGGGGGTTGGTTTATATTGTCAAGCAGCCTTTGGAGTATCATCATTGGCAGCTGCCAAGCCACTCCCTAGCAACCAAACAGAGTACCCTAGCAACTGTTTAGCAAGACCTATATCTCTGCATCAGAGCATCATAGAGACATGGCGGTTGGCTCTTTTGACTCATGCTAGCAATCTGGACTTCCAACATGATACACATGCTAGCAGTGAATAGCTACATGCTAATAGTGATTAGCTTAGGGTTTAAACATGACACAAACTAGTGAAAATGTGTTAGCATGATGATAGTAGCATGCTAATCATGTTAGCAAACATGCTAATCATGTTAGCATGTTGTTAACATTATGCTAACATGGTTAACATCTTCTTAAAAACATGTTAACAGTATGCTACGGGTGTTAACATCATGGTGGCAACATGCTAATCATGTTAGCATGTTCTTAGCATTATGCTAACATGATTAGCATCTTGGTAAACACATCCTAGCAATATGCTAAGGGTGTTAGCATCATGCTACCATCATGCTAATCAAGAGTGCCGAGTTTTGCCACTGCAAGCACCATTCACATTTTCTTCAGGAAATGTACATTCTAGTATTGTAATTACTATTCACCTGAACAAAACTTTGGCGTGTAACTCGTCCTGCACCTTTTGTCATAGACCCACAAATGAGGTGTCAAATCGACCGGCTTATTGAGGAGAGGTGTGCTATGACTTTTCTAAGCGATCGGGTGTAAGATGTTCGAAAAGCGTACGAAAAAATCGGCTGAAAAAACTCCCATAGACTTAACATTGGGTCAAAATCTGTGATATCATATCTTTGGATCAGAAGGTCATAGAGACTTGGGACTGGGCTCTTTTGATTCGGCCAGCCAATAAGTAGTGACACAGCAACTTCATAGCCACGCCCTAGCAACCAATTACAGCACCCTAGCAACCGGGGCCGAATTTTGCCACTGCAAGCACCATTCACATTTTCTTCAGGAAATGTACATTCTAGTATTGTAATTACTATTCACCTGAACAAAACTTTGGCGTGTAACTCGTCCTGCACCTTTTGTCATAGACCCACAAATGAGGTGTCAAATCGACCGGCTTATTGAGGAGAGGTGTGCTATGACTTTTCTAAGCGATCGGGTGTAAGATGTTCGAAAAGCGTACGAAAAAATCGGCTGAAAAAACTCCCATAGACTTAACATTGGGTCAAAATCTGTGATATCATATCTTTGGATCAGAAGGTCATAGAGACTTGGGACTGGGCTCTTTTGATTCGGCCAGCCAATAAGTAGTGACACAGCAACTTCATAGCCACGCCCTAGCAACCAATTACAGCACCCTAGCAACCGGGGCCGAATTTTGCCACTGCAAGCACCATTCACATTTTCTTCAGGAAATGTACATTCTAGTATTGTAATTACTATTCACCTGAACAAAACTTTGGCGCATAACTCGTCCCGCACCGTTTGTCGTAGACCCATGAATGAGGTGTCAAATCGACCGGCTTATTGAGGAGAGGTGTGCTATGACTTTTCTAAGTGATCGGGTGTACGATGTTCGCAGAGCGTACGAAAAAACGGCTGAAAAAACTCCCATAGACTTAACATGGGGGCCAAATCTGTGAGATCATATCTTTAGTTTAGAAGTTCGTAGAGACTTGGGGCTGGGCTCTTTTGATTCGGCCAGCCAATAAGTAGTGACACAGCAACTTCATAGCCACGTCCTAGCAACCAATTACAGCACCCTAGCAACCGGTGCCGAATTTTGCCACTGCAAGCACCATTCACATTTTCTTCAGGAAATGTACATTCTAGTATTGTAATTACTATTCACCTGAACAAAACTTTGGCGCATAACTCGTCCCGCACCGTTTGTCGTAGACCCATGAATGAGGTGTCAAATCGACCGGCTTATTGAGGAGAGGTGTGCTATGACTTTTCTAAGTGATCGGGTGTACGATGTTCGCAGAGCGTACGAAAAAACGGCTGAAAAAACTCCCATAGACTTAACATGGGGGCCAAATCTGTGAGATCATATCTTTAGTTTAGAAGTTCGTAGAGACTTGGGGCTGGGCTCTTTTGATTCGGCCAGCCAATAAGTAGTGACACAGCAACTTCATAGCCACGTCCTAGCAACCAATTACAGCACCCTAGCAACCGGTGCCGAATTTTGCCACTGCAAGCACCACATTTTCTTCAGGAAATGTACATTCTAGTTATTATTCTTCTTCTTCTGGACACTTTCGTCTGCGCGTAACTCGTCCCGCAGTTTTTGTCATAGACCCACGAATGAGGTGTCAAATCGACCGGCCTATTGAGGAGTTGTGTGCTATGACTTTTATAAGCGATCGGGTGTACGATGTTCGTCCGGCGGGTGAAAAATCGGGCGAAAAATCCCATAGACTTAACATTGCGATGAACTTTGACGAGTCATAGCTCCTAACGAGAATTTCGTAGAAACATGTGAGTTACCACGTTTGAAGAGGCTGACAGGCTCTCTCAGACCATACCTCAAAATGGGGTGTAAGTTGTACCCCTGGGGCGCAAGAGCTGCCCAAATCTGCCCCATAGACATACTATGGTGAAGCCGTGCACATGAACCAGGAAGTACTGTGTTTTTCCTACTATGGGAAATTACATAGGGATTTTGTATTGAACATAACTCTGGATCACAATGACATAGAGACAAGGGGGTGGGCTCATTTCACTCAGGTGACCAATCAGTCTCCCAGGATCATTGTGAAGCTATCAAGCCACGCCCTAGCAACCATATAGAGCACCATAGCAACAAGTTCCATAGACTTCCATTGAAAAAGATCAAAGGAATATCTTTGGATAGAAGTGTCATAGAAACATGAGGGTGAGCTCATTTGACTCGGGGCAGCAAACGGCCAATCACGAATCACCTTCAAGACCTCCTAGCCACGCCCTAGCAACCATTAAGAGCACCCTAGCAACACAAAGCAAAGAGGGATATCTTCAAATCTGAATATCATGCAAGCATGGGGGTTGGTTTAAATCATTCATACTGGCAAGCAGCCTTTGGTGTATCATCATTGGCAGCTGCCAAGCCACTCCCTAGCAACCAAACAGAGTACCCTAGCAACCGTTTTTCAAGATGTATATCTCTGCATCAGAACATCGTAAAGACATGGGGGTTGGTTTATATTGTCAAGCAGCCTTTGGAGTATCATCATTGGTAGCTGCCAAGCCACTCCTTAGCAACCAAACAGAGTACCCTAGCAACCGTTTAGCAAGATCTATATCTCTGCATCAGAGCATCATAGAGACATGGCGGTTGGTTTATATTGTCAAGCAGCCTTAGGAGTATCATCATTGGTAGCTGCCAGGCCACTCCCTAGCAACCAACCAGATTACCCTAGCAACCGTTTTTCAAGATCCATATCTCTGCATCAGAACATCATAAAGACATGGGGGTTGGTTTATGTTGTCAAGCAGCCTTTGGAGTATCATCATTGGCAACTGCCAAGCCACTCCCTAGCAACCAAACAGAGTACCCTAGCAACCATTTAGCGATGCCTATATCTCTGCATCAGAACATCGTAGAGACATGGGGGTTGGCTTTTTTGACTTATGCTAGCAAACTGTACTTGCAACATGCTAAACATGCTAGCAGTTAATAGCTACATGCTAATAGTGATTAGCTAAGTGCTAAAGTGGGATGAGAACATGCTAAGAACTCTATAGAAACTCCATAGTAACTATCTGTGCCAACTACCAACCACCTAGTAACACCATAGCATCCACCCAGGTTACCATAGCAACCGCCCAGAACACCCTAGCAACCGCCTAGCAACACCATAGTGACCACTCCAGGTACCTTAACAACTGCCTAGCAACACCTTAGCAACCACCCAGGTTACCATAGCAACCGCCTAGCAACCACCCAGAACACCCTAGCAACCGCCTAGCAACACCTTAGCAACCACCCCAAGTACCTTAGCAACTGCCTAGCAACACCCTAGCAACCACTCAGGTTACCAAAGCAACCGCATAGCAACCGAGTGGCGAATTTTGCCACTGCAAGCACCATTCACATTTTCTTCAGGAAATGTACATTCTAGTTAATGGTGCTTGCCAAAGGCAAAGCTCCATTCTTATTCTCCTGCATACTTATTATTATTCTTCTTCTTCTTCTTCTGGCCAAAATATCGGCACGTAACTAGTCCCGCAGTTTTTGTCCTAGACCCACGAATGAGGTGTCAAATCGACCGGCTCATTGAGGACAGGTGTGCTATGACTTTTATAAGCGATCGGGTGTACGATGTTCGTCCGGCGGGCGAAAAAGTAGCGAAAAAAAATCCCATAGACTTAACATTGGAACGAACTTTGACAAGTCATAACTCTGGATAACAATGTCATAGAGACAAAGGGGTGGTCTCATTTTACTCAGGCAACCAATCAGTCTCTCAGGAAAACTTTGAAGATATCAAGCCACGCCCTAGCAACCATATAGAGCACCTTAGTAACAAGCTTCATAGACTTCCATTGAAAAAGATCAAATGAATATCTTTGGATAGAAGTGTCGTACAAACAAGAGGGTGGGCTCATTTGACTCGAGGCAGCAAACCGCCAATCACAAATCACCTTAAAGACATCATAGCCACGCCTTAGCAACCATTTAGAGCACCCTAGCAACCCAAAGCATAGGCAGATATCTTCAAATCTGAATATCATAGAGGCATGGGGGTTGGTTTATATCATTCATACTGGCAAGCAGCCTTTGGAGTATCATCATTGGTAGCTGCCAAGCCACTCCCTAGCAACCAAACAGAGTACCCTAGCAACCATTATTCAACATCTATATTTCTGCATCAGAACATCGTAAAGACATGGGTGTTGGTTTATATTGTCAAGCAGCCTTTGGAGTATCATCATTGGTAGCTACCAAGCCACTCCCTAGCAACCAAACAGAGTACCCTAGCAACCGTTTAGCAAGATCTATATCTCTGCATCAGAACATCGTAGAGACATGGGTGTTGGTTTATATTGTCAAGCAGCCTTTGGAGTATCATCATTGGTAGCTGCCAAGCCACTCCTTAGCAACCAAACAGAGTACCCTAGCAACCGTTTAGCAATATCTATATCTCTGCATCAGAGCATCATAGAGACATGGCGGTTGGCTCTTTTGACTCATGCTAGCAAACTGGACTTCCAACATGCTACACATGCTAGCGGTGAATAGCTACATGCTAATAGTGATTAGCTAAGTGCTAAAGTGGGCTGAGAACATGATAAGAACTCTATAGAAACTCCATTGTAACTATCTGTGCCAACTACCAACCACCTAGAAACACCTTAGCAACCACTCCAAGTACCTTAGCAACTGCCTAGCAACACCCTAGCAACCACTCAGGTTACCAAAGCAACCGCATAGCAACCGGGTACAGAATTTTGCTACTGCAAGCACCATTCACATTTTCTTCAGGAAATGTACATTCTAGTTAATGGTGCTTGCCAAAGGCAAAGCTCCATTCTTAATCTTCTGCATACTTATTATTATTCTTCTTCTTCTTCTTCTGGCCAAAATATCGGCACGTAACTAGTCCCGCAGTTTTTGTCCTAGACCCACGAATGAGGTGTCAAATCGACCGGCTCATTGAGGACAGGTGTGCTATGACTTTTATAAGCGATCGGGTGTACGATGTTCGTCCGGCGGGCGAAAAAGTAGCGAAAAAAATCCCATAGACTTAACATTGGAACGAACTTTGACAAGTCATAACTCTGGATAACAATGTCATAGAGACAAAGGGGTGGTCTCATTTTACTCAGGCAACCAATCAGTCTCTCAGGAAAACTTTGAAGATATCAAGCCACGCCCTAGCAACCATATAGAGCACCTTAGTAACAAGCTTCATAGACTTCCATTGAAAAAGATCAAATGAATATCTTTGGATAGAAGTGTCGTACAAACAAGAGGGTGGGCTCATTTGACTCGAGGCAGCAAACCGCCAATCACAAATCACCTTAAAGACATCATAGCCACGCCTTAGCAACCATTTAGAGCACCCTAGCAACCCAAAGCATAGGCAGATATCTTCAAATCTGAATATCATAGAGGCATGGGGGTTGGTTTATATCATTCATACTGGCAAGCAGCCTTTGGAGTATCATCATTGGTAGCTGCCAAGCCACTCCCTAGCAACCAAACAGAGTACCCTAGCAACCATTATTCAACATCTATATTTCTGCATCAGAACATCGTAAAGACATGGGTGTTGGTTTATATTGTCAAGCAGCCTTTGGAGTATCATCATTGGTAGCTACCAAGCCACTCCCTAGCAACCAAACAGAGTACCCTAGCAACCGTTTAGCAAGATCTATATCTCTGCATCAGAACATCGTAGAGACATGGGTGTTGGTTTATATTGTCAAGCAGCCTTTGGAGTATCATCATTGGTAGCTGCCAAGCCACTCCTTAGCAACCAAACAGAGTACCCTAGCAACCGTTTAGCAATATCTATATCTCTGCATCAGAGCATCATAGAGACATGGCGGTTGGCTCTTTTGACTCATGCTAGCAAACTGGACTTCCAACATGCTACACATGCTAGCGGTGAATAGCTACATGCTAATAGTGATTAGCTAAGTGCTAAAGTGGGCTGAGAACATGATAAGAACTCTATAGAAACTCCATTGTAACTATCTGTGCCAACTACCAACCACCTAGAAACACCTTAGCAACCACTCCAAGTACCTTAGCAACTGCCTAGCAACACCCTAGCAACCACTCAGGTTACCAAAGCAACCGCATAGCAACCGGGTACAGAATTTTGCTACTGCAAGCACCATTCACATTTTCTTCAGGAAATGTACATTCTAGTTAATGGTGCTTGCCAAAGGCAAAGCTCCATTCTTATTCTCCTGCATACTTATTATTCTTCTTCTTCTTCTTCTTCTGGCCAAAATATCGGCACGTAACTAGTCCCGCAGTTTTTGTCCTAGACCCACGAATGAGGTGTCAAATCGACCGGCTCATTGATGACAGGTGTGCTATGACTTTTATAAGCGATCGGGTGTACGATGTTCGTCCGGCGGGCGAAAAAGTAGCGAAAAAAATCCCATAGACTTAACATTGGAACGAACTTTGACAAGTCATAACTCTGGATAACAATGTCATAGAGACAAAGGGGTGGTCTCATTTTACTCAGGCAACCAATCAGTCTCTCAGGAAAACTTTGAAGATATCAAGCCACGCCCTAGCAACCATATAGAGCACCTTAGTAACAAGCTTCATAGACTTCCATTGAAAAAGATCAAATGAATATCTTTGGATAGAAGTGTCGTACAAACAAGAGGGTGGGCTCATTTGACTCGAGGCAGCAAACCGCCAATCACAAATCACCTTAAAGACATCATAGCCACGCCTTAGCAACCATTTAGAGCACCCTAGCAACCCAAAGCATAGGCAGATATCTTCAAATCTGAATATCATAGAGGCATGGGGGTTGGTTTATATCATTCATACTGGCAAGCAGCCTTTGGAGTATCATCATTGGTAGCTGCCAAGCCACTCCCTAGCAACCAAACAGAGTACCCTAGCAACCATTATTCAACATCTATATTTCTGCATCAGAACATCGTAAAGACATGGGTGTTGGTTTATATTGTCAAGCAGCCTTTGGAGTATCATCATTGGTAGCTACCAAGCCACTCCCTAGCAACCAAACAGAGTACCCTAGCAACCGTTTAGCAAGATCTATATCTCTGCATCAGAACATCGTAGAGACATGGGTGTTGGTTTATATTGTCAAGCAGCCTTTGGAGTATCATCATTGGTAGCTGCCAAGCCACTCCTTAGCAACCAAACAGAGTACCCTAGCAACCGTTTAGCAATATCTATATCTCTGCATCAGAGCATCATAGAGACATGGCGGTTGGCTCTTTTGACTCATGCTAGCAAACTGGACTTCCAACATGCTACACATGCTAGCGGTGAATAGCTACATGCTAATAGTGATTAGCTAAGTGCTAAAGTGGGCTGAGAACATGATAAGAACTCTATAGAAACTCCATTGTAACTATCTGTGCCAACTACCAACCACCTAGAAACACCTTAGCAACCACTCCAAGTACCTTAGCAACTGCCTAGCAACACCCTAGCAACCACTCAGGTTACCAAAGCAACCGCATAGCAACCGGGTACAGAATTTTGCTACTGCAAGCACCATTCACATTTTCTTCAGGAAATGTACATTCTAGTTAATGGTGCTTGCCAAAGGCAAAGCTCCATTCTTATTCTCCTGCATACTTATTATTCTTCTTCTTCTTCTTCTTCCACTTTTTTTTCTGCGCGCTACTCCTCCCGCAGCTTTTGTCCTAGACCCATGAATGAGGTGTCAAATCGACCGGCTTATTGAGGAGAGGTGTGCTATGACTTTTATAAGCGATCGGGTGTACGATGTTCGTCCGACGGGCGAAAAATCGGGCGAAAAATCCCATAGACTTAACATTGGGACGAACTTTGACAAGTCATAACTCTGGATCACAATGTCATAGAGACAAGGGGGTGGGCTCATTTTACTCAGGCAACCAATCAGTCTATCAAGATAATTTTAAAGCTATCAAGCCACGCCCTAGCAACCATAGAGAGTACCTTAGCAACAAGTTCCATAGACTTCCATTGAAAAAGATCAAAGGAATATCTTTGGATAGGAGTGTCATAGAAACATGAGGGTGGGCTCATTTGACTCGGGGCAGCAAACGGCCAATCACGAATCACCTTCAAGATATCATAGCCACGCCCTAGCAACTATTTAGAGCACCCTAGCAACTCAAAGCATAGAGGGGATATCTTCAAATCTGAACATCATAGAGGAATGGGGGTTGGTTTATATCATTCATACTGGCAAGCAGCCTTTGGTTTATCATTACTGGCAGCTGCCAAGCCACTCCCTAGCAACCAAACAGAGTACCCTAGCAACCGTTTTGCAAGATCTATATCTCTGCATCAGAACATCGTAGAGACATGGGTGTTGGTTTATATTGTCAAGCAGCCTTTGGAGTATCATCATTGGTAGCTACCAAGCCACTCCCTAGCAACCAAACAGAGTACCCTAGCAACCGTTTTGAAACACCTATATTTCTGCATCAGAACATTATAGAGACATGGCGGTTGGCTCTTTTGACTCATGCTAGCAAACTGGACTTCCACCATGCTACACATGCTAGCAGTGAATAGCTACATGCTAATAGTGATTAGCTTAAGGTTTAAACATGACACAAACTAGTAAAAATGTGTTAGAATAATGTAGTGGCCTGTTAATTGTGTTAGCATGATCTTAGTAGCATCTTAATCATGTTAGCATCATGTTAGCAAACATGCTAATCATGTTAGCATCTTGTTAAATACATGCTAACAACATGGTAATCATGCTAGCATCATGCTAGCATTATGCTAATGATGTTAGCATGTTGTTAACATTATCTTAACATGATTAGCATCTTGTTAAAATCATGCTAACAACATGGTAATCATCTTTAGCATCATGCTAGCATTATCTTAATCATGTTAGCATGTTTGCTAGCATTATGCTAACATGATTAGCATCTTGTTTAAAACATGCAGCAGCATGCTAAGGGTGTTAGCATCATGCTTGCCAACATGCTAATCATGTTAGCATGTTGCTAACATAATGCTAACATGATTAGCATTTGGTTAAAATAATGCTTAGCAACATGGTAATCATGCTTTAGCATCATGCTTAGCATTATGCTAATCATGTTAGCATGTTCTTGGCATTATCTTAACATGACTAGCATTTTGTTTAAAACATGCTTTAGCAGAATGCTTAGGGTGTTAGCATCATGCTTAGCAACATCTTAATCATGTTAGCATCTTGTTAAAAACATGCTAGCAAAATGGTAATCATCTTTAGCATCATGTTACCATTATCTTAATCATGTTAGCATGTTCTTAGCATTATGCTAACATGATTAGCATCTTGTTAAAATCATGGTAGCAACATGGTAATCATGCTAGCATCATGCTAGCATTATCTTAATCATGTTAGCATGTTTTGCTAGCATTATGCTAACATGATTAGAATCTTGTTAAAAACATGCTGGCATCATGCTATGGGTGTTAGCATCATGCTTTAGCAACATCTTAATCTGTTAGCATCTTGCTAAAAACATCCTAGCAGGACGGTAATTATGTTAGCATCATGCTAATCAAGAGTGCTGAGTTTTGCCACTGCAAGCACCATTCACATTTTCTTCAGGAAATGTACATTCTAGTATTGTAATTACTATTCACCTGAACAAAACTTTGGCGCGTAACTCGTCCCGCACCGTTTGTCGTAGACCCATGAATGAGGTGTCAAATCGACCGGCTTATTGAGGAGAGGTGTGCTATGACTTTTCTAAGTGATCGGGTGTACGATGTTCGCAGAGCGTACGAAAAAACGGCTGAAAAAACTCCCATTGACTTAACATGGGGGCCAAATCTGTGAGATCATATCTTTAGTTTAGAAGTTCTTAGAGACTTGGGGCTGGGCTCTTTTGATTCGGCCAGCCAATAAGTAGTGACACAGCAACTTCATAGCCACGTCCTAGCAACCAATTACAGCACCCTAGCAACCGGTGCCGAATTTTGCCACTGCAAGCACCATTCACATTTTCTTCAGGAAATGTACATTCTAGTATTGTAATTACTATTCACCTGAACAAAACTTTGGCGCGTAACTCGTCCCGCACCGTTTGACGTAGACCCACAAATGAGGTGTCAAATCGACCGGCTTATTGAGGAGAGGTGTGCTATGACTTTTCTAAGTGATCGGGTGTACGCTGTTCGCACAGCATACGAAAAATCGTCTGAAAAATGTCCCATAGACTTAACATGGGGACCAAATCTGTGAGATCATATCTTTGGATCAGAAGGTCGTAGAGACTTGGGGCTGGGCTCTTTTGATTCGGCCAGCCAATAAGTAGTGACACAGCAACTTCATAGCCACGCCCTAGCAACCAATTACAGCACCCTAGCAACCGAGTCCGGTGTTTTGCCACTGCAAGCACCATTCACATTTTCTTCAGGAAATGTACATTCTAGTATTGTAATTACTATTCACCTGAACAAAACTTTGGCGCGTAACTCGTCTCGCAGTTTTTGACGTAGATCCACGAATGAGGTGTCAAATCGACCGGCTTATTGAGGAGAGGTGTGCTATGACTTTTCTAAGCAATCAGGTGTACGATGTTCGCACAGCGTACGAAAAAATGGCTGAAAAAACTCCCATAGACTTAACATGGGGGCCAAATCTGTGAGATCATATCTTTGGTTTATAAGGTCATAGAGACTTGGTGCTGGGCTCTTTTGACTCGGCCTATCAAGCCGCCAATAAGTAGTGACTTCATGGCCACGCCCTATTAACCAATTACAGCACCCTAGCAACCGAGTGCCGAATTTTGCCACTGCAAGCACCATTCACATTTTCTTCAGGAAATGTACATTCTAGTATTGTAATTACTATTCACCTGAACAAAACTTTGGCGCGTAACTCGTCCCGCACCGTTTGTTGTATACCCACGAATGAGGTGTCAAATCGACCGGCTTATTGAGGAGAGGTGTGCTATGACTTTTCTAAGCGATCGGGTGTACGATGTTCGCACAGTGTATGAAAAAATTGGCTGAAAAAACTCCCATAGACTTAACATTGAGTCAAAATCTATGAGATCATATCTTTGGATCAGAAGGTCATAGAGACTTGGGGCTGGGCTCTTTTGATTCGGCCAGCCAATAAGTAGTGACACAGCAACTTCATAGCCACGCCCTAGCAACCAATTACAGCACCCTAGCAACCGGTGCCGAATTTTTCCACTGCAAGCACCATTCACATTTTCTTCAGGAAATGTACATTCTAGTATTGTAATTACTATTCACCTGAACAAAACTTTGGCGCGTAACTCGTCCCGCACCGTTTGTCGTAGACCCACATATGAGGTGTCAAATCGACCGGCTTATTGAGGAGAGGTGTGCTATGACTTTTCTAAGCGATCGGGTGTACGATGTTCGCACAGCGTACGAAAAAACGGCTGAAAAAACTCCCATAGACTTAACATTGGGTCAAAATCTGTGAGATCATATCTTTGGATCAGAAGGTCATAGAGACTTGGGGCTGGGCTCTTTTGATTCGGCCAGCCAATAAGTAGTGTCACAGCAGCTTCATAGCCACGCCCTAGCAACCAATTACAGTACCCTAGCAACCGGTGCCGAATTTTGCCACTGCAAGCACCATTCACATTTTCTTCAGGAAATGTACATTCTAGTATTGTAATTACTATTCACCTGAACAAAACTTTGGCGCGTAACTCGTCCCGCACCGTTTGTCGTAGACCCACAAATGAGGTGTCAAATCGACCGGCTTATTGAGGAGAGGTGTGCTATGACTTTTCTAAGCGATTGGGTGTACGATGTTCGCACAGCGTACGAAAAAAACGGCTGAAAAAACTCCCATAGACTTAACATTGGGTCAAAATCTGTGAGATCATATCTTTGGATCAGAAGGTCGTAGAGACTTGGGGCTGGGCTCTTTTGATTCGGCCAGCCAATAAGTAGTGAGACAACAACTTCATAGCCACGCTCTAGCAACCAATTACAGCACCCTAGCAACCAGGGCCGAATTTTGCCACTGCAAGCACCATTCACATTTTCTTCAGGAAATGTACATTCTAGTATTGTAATTACTATTCACCTGAACAAAACTTTGGCGCGTAACTCGTCCCGCACCGTTTGTTGTAGATCCACGAATGAGGTGTCAAATCGACCGGCTTATTGAGGAGAGGTGTGCTATGACTTTTCTAAGCGATCGGGTGTACGATGTTCGCACAGTGTACGAAAAAAATGGCTGAAAAAAACTCCCATAGACTTAACATTGAGTCAAATTCTATGAGATCATATCTTTGGATCAGAAGGTCATAGAGACTTGGGGCTGGGCTCTTTTGATTCGGCCAGCCAATAAGTAGTGACACAGCAACTTCATAGCCACGCCCTAGCAACCAATTACAGCACCATTCACATTTTCTTCAGGAAATGTACATTCTTGTATTGTAATTACTATTCAGCTGAACAAAACTTTGGCGCGTAACTCGTCCCGCACCGTTTGTCGTAGACCCATGAATGAGGTGTCAAATCGATCGGCTCATTGAGGAGAGCTGTGCTATGACTTTTATAAGCGATCGGGTGTACGATGTTTGCACAGTGGACGAAAAAAACGGCTGAAAAAAACTCCCATAGACTTAACAATGGGTCAAAATCTGTGAGATCATATCTTTGGTTTAGAAGGTCATAGAGACTTGGGGCTGGGCTCTTTTGATTCGGCCAGCCAATATGTAGTGACACAGCAACTTCATAGCCATGCCCTAGCAACCAATTACAGCACCCTAGCAACCGAGTGGCGAATTTTGCCACTGCAAGCACCATTCACATTTTCTTCAGGAAATGTACATTCTAGTTAATGGTGCTTGCCATAGGCAAAGCTCCATTCTTATTATTGCTCATACTTATTATTATAATTATTTTTCTGGACAAAAGTTTGGCGCGCTACTCCTCCCACAGTTTTTGTCCTAGACCAATGAATCAGGTGTCAAATCGACCGGCTTATTGAGGAGACCTGTGCTATGACTTTTATAAGCGATCGGGTGTACGATGTTCGTCCAGCGGGCGAAAAAGTAGCGAAAAAAATCCCATAGACTTTGCATTGCGACAAATTTTGACGAGTTATTGCTCCGAGTGAGAATTTCGTAGAAACATGTGGGTTACCACGTTTGAAGAGGCTAGCAAGCTCTGTCAGGCCATACCTCAAAACTGGGTGTAAGTTGTACCCCTGGGGCGCAAGAGCTGCCCAAAGTTGCCCCATAGACATACTATGGTGAAGCCGTGCCCATGAACCAGGAAGTACTGTGTTTTTCCTACTATGGGAAATTACATAGGGATTTTGTATTGAACATAACTCTGGATCACAATGTCTTAGAGACAAGGGGGTGGGCTCATTTTACTCAGGCAACCAATCAGTCTCTCAGGATCATTGTGAAGCTATCAAGCCACGCCCTAGCAACCATATAGAGCACCATAGCAACAAGTTCCATAGACTTCCATTGAAAAAGATCAAATGAATATCTTTGGATAGGAGTGTCATAGAAACATGAGGGTGGGCTCATTTGACTCGGGGCAGCAAACGGCCAATCACGAATCACCTTCAACACTTCATAGCCACGCCCTAGCAACCATTTAGAGCACCCTAGCAACCCAAAGCATAGAGGGGATATCTTCAAATCTGAATATCATACAGGCATGGGGGTTGGTTTATATCATTCATACTGGCAAGCAGCCTTTGATGTATCATCATTGGCAGCTGCCAAGCCACTCCCTAGCAACCAAACAGAGTACCCTAGCAACCGTTTTTCAAGATGTATATCTCTGCATCAGAACATCGTACAGACATGGGGGTTGGTTTATATTGTCAAGCAGCCTTTGGAGTATCATCATTGGCAGCTGCCAAGCCACTCCCTAGCAACCAAACAGAGTACCCTAGCAACTGTTTAGCAAGACCTATATCTCTGCATCAGAGCATCATAGAGACATGGCGGTTGGCTCTTTTGACTCATGCTAGCAATCTGGACTTCCAACATGATACACATGCTAGCAGTGAATAGCTACATGCTAATAGTGATTAGCTTAGGGTTTAAACATGACACAAACTAGTGAAAATGTGTTAGCATGATGATAGTAGCATGCTAATCATGTTAGCAAACATGCTAATCATGTTAGCATGTTGTTAACATTATGCTTAACATGGTTAGCATCTTGCTAAAAACATGTTAACAGTATGCTACGGGTGTTAACATCATGGTGGCAACATGCTAATCATGTTAGCATGTTGCTAGCATTATGCTTACATGATTAGCATCTTGGTAAACACATCCTAGCAATATGCTAAGGGTGTTAGCATCATGCTACCATCATGCTAATCAAGAGTGCCGAGTTTTGCCACTGCAAGCACCATTCACATTTTCTTCAGGAAATGTACATTCTAGTATTGTAATTACTATTCACCTGAACAAAACTTTGGCGTGTAACTCGTCCTGCACCTTTTGTCATAGACCCACAAATGAGGTGTCAAATCGACCGGCTTATTGAGGAGAGGTGTGCTATGACTTTTCTAAGCGATCGGGTGTAAGATGTTCGAAAAGCGTACGAAAAAATCGGCTGAAAAAACTCCCATAGACTTAACATTGGGTCAAAATCTGTGATATCATATCTTTGGATCAGAAGGTCATAGAGACTTGGGACTGGGCTCTTTTGATTCGGCCAGCCAATAAGTAGTGACACAGCAACTTCATAGCCACGCCCTAGCAACCAATTACAGCACCCTAGCAACCGGGGCCGAATTTTGCCACTGCAAGCACCATTCACATTTTCTTCAGGAAATGTACATTCTAGTTAATGGTGCTTGCCAAAGGCAAAGCTCCATTCTTATTCTTCTGCATACTTATTATTCTTCTTCTTCTTCTTCTGGACACAATTTCTGCGCGCTACTCCTCCCGCAGTTTTTGTCATAGACCCATGAATGAGGTGTCAAATCGACCGGCTCATTGAGGACAGGTGTGCTATGACTTTTATAAGCGATCGGGTGTACGATGTTCGTCCGGCGGGCGAAAAAGTAGCGAAAAAAATCCCATAGACTTTGCATTGGGACAAACTTTGATGAGTAATAGCTCCTAACGAGAGTTTCATAGAAACATGTGGGTTACCACGTTTGAAGAGCCTGATAGGCTCTCTCAGACCATACCTCAAAATGGGGTGTAAGTTGTACCCCTGGGGCGCAAGAGCTGCCCAAAGTTGCCCCATAGACATACTATGGTGAAGCCGTGCCCATGAACCAGGAAGTACTGTGTTTTTCCTACTATGGGAAATTACATAGGGATTTTGAATTGAACATAACTCTGAATCACAATGTCATAGAGACAAGGGGGTGGGCTCATTTTACTCAGGCAACCAATCAGTCTCTCAGGATCATTGTAAAGCTATCAAGCCACGCCCTAGCAACCATATAGAGAACCATAGCAACAAGTTCCATAGACTTCCATTGAAAAAGATCAAAGGAATATCTTTGGATAGGAGTGTCATAGAAACATGAGGGTGGGCTCATTTGACTCGAGGCAGCAAACCGCCAATCACAAATCACCTTAAAGACATCATAGCCACGCCTTAGCAACCATATAGAGCACCCTAGCAACCCAAAGCATAGGCAGATATCTTCAAATCTGAATATCATAGAGGCATGGGGGTTGGTTTATATCATTCATACTGGCAAGCAGCCTTTGGTGTATCATCATTGGTAGCTGCCAAGCCACTCCTTAGCAACCAAACAGAGTACCCTAGCAACCATTTTGCAAGATCTATATCTCTGCGTCAGAACATCGTACAGACATGGGGGTTGGTTTATATTGTCAAGCAGCCTTTGGAGTATCATCATTGGCAGCTGCCAAGCCACTCCCTAGCAACCAAACAGAGTACCCTAGCAACCGTTTTGAAACACCTATATTTCTGCATCAGAACATTATAGAGACATGGCGGTTGGCTCTTTTGACTCATGCTAGCAAACTGGACTTCCACCATGCTACACATGCTAGCAGTGAATAGCTACATGCTAATAGTGAGTAGCTTAAGGTTTAAACATGACACAAACTAGTAAAAATGTGTTAGAATAATGCTAGTGGCATGCTAATTGTGTTAGCATGATGCTAGTAGCATGATAATCATGTTAGCATCATGTTAGCAAAC
Source organism: Chanodichthys erythropterus (assembly GCF_024489055.1). Classification (NCBI taxonomy): domain Eukaryota; kingdom Metazoa; phylum Chordata; class Actinopteri; order Cypriniformes; family Xenocyprididae; genus Chanodichthys; species Chanodichthys erythropterus. The sequence continues at coordinate 44,455,117 of NC_090231.1, forward strand.
ATGCTAATCATGTTAGCATCTTGTTAAATACATGCTAACAACATGGTAATCATGCTTTAGCATCATGCTTAGCATTATGCTAATGATGTTAGCATGTTCTTAGCATTATCTTAACATGATTAGCATCTTGTTAAAATCATCTTAGCAACATGGTAATCATGCTAGCATCATGCTAGCATTATGCTAATCATGTTAGCATGTTTGCTAGCATTATGCTAACATGATTAGCATCTTGTTTAAAACATGCTAACAGCATCTTAAGGGTGTTAGCATCATCTTAGCAACATGCTAATCATGTTAGCATGTTGTTAACATAATGCTAACATGATTAGCATCTTGTTAAAATAATCTTAGCAACATGGTAATCATGCTAGCATCATGCTAGTATTATGCTAATCATATTAGCATTTTCTTGTATTATCTTGCTAACATGACTAGCATTTTGTTTAAAACATGCTAGTAGCATGCTTAGGGTGTTAGCATCATCTTCAGCAACATGCAAATCATGTTAGCATTTTGCTAAAAACATCCTAGCAGGACGGTAATTATGTTAGCATCATGCTAATCAAGAGTGCCGAGTTTTGCCACTGCAAGCACCATTCACATTTTCTTCAGGAAATGTACATTCTAGTATTGTAATTACTATTCACCTGAACAAAACTTTGGCGCGTAACTCGTCCCGCACCGTTTGTCGTAGACCCACATATGAGGTGTCAAATCGACCGGCTTATTGAGGAGAGGTGTGCTATGACTTTTCTAAGCGATCGGGTGTACGATGTTCGCACAGCGTACGAAAAAACGGCTGAAAAAACTCCCATAGACTTAACATTGGGTCAAAATCTGTGAGATCATATCTTTGGATCAGAAGGTCATAGAGACTTGGGGCTGGGCTCTTTTGATTCGGCCAGCCAATAAGTAGTGACACAGCAACTTCATAGCCACGCCCTAGCAACCAATTACAGCACCCTAGCAACCGGGGCCGAATTTTGCCACTGCAAGCACCATTCACATTTTCTTCAGGAAATGTACATTCTAGTATTGTAATTACTATTCACCTGAACAAAACTTTGGCGCGTAACTCGTCCCGCACCGTTTGTTGTAGATCCACGAATGAGGTGTCAAATCGACCGGCTTATTGAGGAGAGGTGTGCTATGACTTTTCTAAGCGATCGGGTGTACGATGTTCGCACAGTGTACGAAAAAAATGGCTGAAAAAAACTCCCATAGACTTAACATTGAGTCAAATTCTATGAGATCATATCTTTGGATCAGAAGGTCATAGAGACTTGGGGCTGGGCTCTTTTGATTCGGCCAGCCAATAAGTAGTGACACAGCAACTTCATAGCCACGCCCTAGCAACCAATTACAGCACCATTCACATTTTCTTCAGGAAATGTACATTCTAGTATTGTAATTACTATTCACCTGAACAAAACTTTGGCGTGTAACTCGTCCTGCACCTTTTGTCATAGACCCACAAATGAGGTGTCAAATCGACCGGCTTATTGAGGAGAGGTGTGCTATGACTTTTCTAAGCGATCGGGTGTAAGATGTTCGAAAAGCGTACGAAAAAATCGGCTGAAAAAACTCCCATAGACTTAACATTGGGTCAAAATCTGTGATATCATATCTTTGGATCAGAAGGTCATAGAGACTTGGGACTGGGCTCTTTTGATTCGGCCAGCCAATAAGTAGTGACACAGCAACTTCATAGCCACGCCCTAGCAACCAATTACAGCACCCTAGCAACCGGGGCCGAATTTTGCCACTGCAAGCACCATTCACATTTTCTTCAGGAAATGTACATTCTAGTATTGTAATTACTATTCACCTGAACAAAACTTTGGCGCATAACTCGTCCCGCACCGTTTGTCGTAGACCCATGAATGAGGTGTCAAATCGACCGGCTTATTGAGGAGAGGTGTGCTATGACTTTTCTAAGTGATCGGGTGTACGATGTTCGCAGAGCGTACGAAAAAACGGCTGAAAAAACTCCCATAGACTTAACATGGGGGCCAAATCTGTGAGATCATATCTTTAGTTTAGAAGTTCGTAGAGACTTGGGGCTGGGCTCTTTTGATTCGGCCAGCCAATAAGTAGTGACACAGCAACTTCATAGCCACGTCCTAGCAACCAATTACAGCACCCTAGCAACCGGTGCCGAATTTTGCCACTGCAAGCACCATTCACATTTTCTTCAGGAAATGTACATTCTAGTTAATGGTGCTTGCCAAAGGCAAAGCTCCATTCTTATTCTCCTGCATACTTATTATTATTATTATTATTATTATTATTATTCCACACAAAATTTTGGCGCGCTACTCCTCCCGCAGCTTTTGTCCTAGACCCATGAATGAGGTGTCAAATCGACCGGCTTATTGAGGAGAGGTGTGCTATGACTTTTCTAAGCGATCAGGTGTATGATGTTCGTCCGACGGGCGAAAAATCGGGCGAAAAATCCCATAGACTTAACATTGGGACGAACTTTGACAAGTCATAACTCTGGATCACAATGTCATAGAGACAAGGGGGTGGGCTCATTTTACTCAGGCAACCAATCAGTCTATCAAGATAATTTTAAAGCTATCAAGCCACGCCCTAGCAACCATAGAGAGTACCTTAGTAACAAGCTCCATAGACTTCCATTGAAAAAGATCAAAGGAATATCTTTGGATAGGAGTGTCATACAAACATGAGGGTGGGCTCGTTTGACTCGAGGCAGCAAACCGCCAATCACAAATAACCTTAAAGCCATCATAGCCACGCCTTAGCAACCATTTTAGAGCACCCTAGCAACCCAAAGCATAGGCAGATATCTTCAAATCTGAATATCATAGAGGCATGGGGGTTGGTTTATATCATTCATACTGGCAAGCAGCCTTTGGTTTATCATTACTGGCAGCTGCCAAGCCACTCCCTAGCAACCAAACAGAGTACCCTAGCAACCGTTTTGCAAGATCTATATCTCTGCATCAGAACATCGTAAAGACATGGGTGTTGGTTTATATTGTCAAGCAGCCTTTGGAGTATCATCATTGGTAGCTGCCAAGCCACTCCCTAGCAACCAAACAGAGTACCCTAGCAACCGTTTTGCAAGATCTATATCTCTGCATCAGAGCATCAGAGCATCATAGAGACATGGCGGATGGCTCTTTTGACTAATGCTAGCAAACTGGACTTCCAACATGCTACACATGCTAGCAGTGAATAGCTACATGCTAATAGTGATTAGCTTAGGGTTTAAACATGACACAAACTAGTAAAAATGTGTTAGCATCATGTTAGTAGCATGCTAATCATGTTAGCATCATGCTAGCAAACATGCTAATCATGTTAGCATCATGCTAGCAAACATGCTAATCATGTTATCATCTTGTTAAAACCATGCTAATCATGTTAGCATGTTGCTAGCATTATGCTAACATGATTAGCATATTGTTTAAAACATGTTAGCAGCATGCTAAGGGTGTTAGCATCATGGTTGCAACATGCTAATCATGTTAGCATCTTGCTAAAAACATCCTAGCAGGACGGTAATTATGTTAGCATAGTTTTGCCACTGCAAGCACCATTCACATTTTCTTCAGGAAATGTACATTCTAGTTAATGGTGCTTGCCAAAGGCAAAGCTCCATTCTTATTCTCCTGCATACTTATTATTATTCTTCTTCTTCTTCTTCCACTTTTTTTTCTGCGCGCTACTCCTCCCGCAGCTTTTGTCCTAGACCCATGAATGAGGTGTCAAATCGACCGGCTTATTGAGGAGAGGTGTGCTATGACTTTTATAAGCGATCGGGTGTACGATGTTCGTCCGACGGGCGACAAATCGGGCGAAAAATCCCATAGACTTAACATTGGGACGAACTTTGACAAGTCATAACTCTGGATCACAATGTCATAGAGACAAGGGGGTGGGCTCATTTTACTCAGGCAACCAATCAGTCTATCAAGATAATTTTAAAGCTATCAAGCCACGCCCTAGCAACCATAGAGAGTACCTTAGCAACAAGTTCCATAGACTTCCATTGAAAAAGATCAAAGGAATATCTTTGGATAGGAGTGTCATAGAAACATGAGGGTGGGCTCATTTGACTCGGGGCAGCAAACGGCCAATCACGAATCACCTTCAAGATATCATAGCCACGCCCTAGCAACTATTTAGAGCACCCTAGCAACTCAAAGCATAGAGGGGATATCTTCAAATCTGAACATCATAGAGGAATGGGGGTTGGTTTATATCATTCATACTGGCAAGCAGCCTTTGGTTTATCATTACTGGCAGCTGCCAAGCCACTCCCTAGCAACCAAACAGAGTACCCTAGCAACCGTTTTGCAAGATCTATATCTCTGCATCAGAACATCGTAGAGACATGGGTGTTGGTTTATATTGTCAAGCAGCCTTTGGAGTATCATCATTGGTAGCTACCAAGCCACTCCCTAGCAACCAAACAGAGTACCCTAGCAACCGTTTTGAAACACCTATATTTCTGCATCAGAACATTATAGAGACATGGCGGTTGGCTCTTTTGACTCATGCTAGCAAACTGGACTTCCACCATGCTACACATGCTAGCAGTGAATAGCTACATGCTAATAGTGATTAGCTTAAGGTTTAAACATGACACAAACTAGTAAAAATGTGTTAGAATAATGCTTTTGGCCTGTTAATTGTGTTAGCATGATGCTAGTAGCATGCTAATCATGTTAGCATCATGTTAGCAAACATGCTAATCATGTTAGCATCTTGTTAAATACATGCTAACAACATGGTAATCATGCTAGCATCATGCTAGCATTATGCTAATGATGTTAGCATGTTGCTAACATTATGCTAACATGATTAGCATCTTGTTAAAATCATGCTAACAACATGGTAATCATGCTTAGCATCATCTTTAGCATTATGCTAATCATGTTAGCATGTTTGCTTAGCATTATGCTAACATGATTAGCATCTTGTTTAAAACATGCTAGCAGCATGCTAAGGGTGTTAGCATCATGCTTGGCAACATGCTTCAATCATGTTAGCATGTTGCTAACATAATGCTAACATGATTAGCATTTGGTTAAAATAATCTTAGCAACATGGTAATCATCTTTAGCATCATGCTGGCATTATCTTAATCATGTTAGCATGTTGCTAGCATTATGCTAACATGACTAGCATTTTGTTTAAAACATGCTAAGCAGAATGCTTAGGGTGTTAGCATCATCTTTAGCAACATGCTTAATCATGTTAGCATCTTGTTAAAAACATCTTAGCAAAATGGTAATCATCTTAGCATCATGTTACCATTATGCTAATCATGTTAGCATGTTGCTAGCATTATGCTAACATGATTAGCATCTTGTTAAAATCATGGTAGCAACATGGTAATCATGCCAGCATCATGCTAGCATTATCTTAATCATGTTAGCATGTTTTGCTAGCATTATGCTAACATGATTAGAATCTTGTTAAAAACATGCTGGCATCATGCTATGGGTGTTAGCATCATGCTAGCAACATGCTAATCTGTTAGCATCTTGCTAAAAACATCCTAGCAGGACGGTAATTATGTTAGCATCATGCTAATCAAGAGTGCTGAGTTTTGCCACTGCAAGCACCATTCACATTTTCTTCAGGAAATGTACATTCTAGTATTGTAATTACTATTCACCTGAACAAAACTTTGGCGCGTAACTCGTCCCGCACCGTTTGTCGTAGACCCATGAATGAGGTGTCAAATCGACCGGCTTATTGAGGAGAGGTGTGCTATGACTTTTCTAAGTGATCGGGTGTACGATGTTCGCAGAGCGTACGAAAAAACGGCTGAAAAAACTCCCATTGACTTAACATGGGGGCCAAATCTGTGAGATCATATCTTTAGTTTAGAAGTTCTTAGAGACTTGGGGCTGGGCTCTTTTGATTCGGCCAGCCAATAAGTAGTGACACAGCAACTTCATAGCCACGTCCTAGCAACCAATTACAGCACCCTAGCAACCGGTGCCGAATTTTGCCACTGCAAGCACCATTCACATTTTCTTCAGGAAATGTACATTCTAGTATTGTAATTACTATTCACCTGAACAAAACTTTGGCGCGTAACTCGTCCCGCACCGTTTGACGTAGACCCACAAATGAGGTGTCAAATCGACCGGCTTATTGAGGAGAGGTGTGCTATGACTTTTCTAAGTGATCGGGTGTACGCTGTTCGCACAGCATACGAAAAATCGTCTGAAAAATGTCCCATAGACTTAACATGGGGACCAAATCTGTGAGATCATATCTTTGGATCAGAAGGTCGTAGAGACTTGGGGCTGGGCTCTTTTGATTCGGCCAGCCAATAAGTAGTGACACAGCAACTTCATAGCCACGCCCTAGCAACCAATTACAGCACCCTAGCAACCGAGTCCGGTGTTTTGCCACTGCAAGCACCATTCACATTTTCTTCAGGAAATGTACATTCTAGTATTGTAATTACTATTCACCTGAACAAAACTTTGGCGCGTAACTCGTCTCGCAGTTTTTGACGTAGATCCACGAATGAGGTGTCAAATCGACCGGCTTATTGAGGAGAGGTGTGCTATGACTTTTCTAAGCAATCAGGTGTACGATGTTCGCACAGCGTACGAAAAAATGGCTGAAAAAAACTCCCATAGACTTAACATGGGGGCCAAATCTGTGAGATCATATCTTTGGTTTATAAGGTCATAGAGACTTGGTGCTGGGCTCTTTTGACTCGGCCTATCAAGCCGCCAATAAGTAGTGACTTCATGGCCACGCCCTATTAACCAATTACAGCACCCTAGCAACCGAGTGCCGAATTTTGCCACTGCAAGCACCATTCACATTTTCTTCAGGAAATGTACATTCTAGTATTGTAATTACTATTCACCTGAACAAAACTTTGGCGCGTAACTCGTCCCGCACCGTTTGTTGTATACCCACGAATGAGGTGTCAAATCGACCGGCTTATTGAGGAGAGGTGTGCTATGACTTTTCTAAGCGATCGGGTGTACGATGTTCGCACAGTGTATGAAAAAATTGGCTGAAAAAACTCCCATAGACTTAACATTGAGTCAAAATCTATGAGATCATATCTTTGGATCAGAAGGTCATAGAGACTTGGGGCTGGGCTCTTTTGATTCGGCCAGCCAATAAGTAGTGACACAGCAACTTCATAGCCACGCCCTAGCAACCAATTACAGCACCCTAGCAACCGGTGCCGAATTTTTCCACTGCAAGCACCATTCACATTTTCTTCAGGAAATGTACATTCTAGTATTGTAATTACTATTCACCTGAACAAAACTTTGGCGCGTAACTCGTCCCGCACCGTTTGTCGTAGACCCACATATGAGGTGTCAAATCGACCGGCTTATTGAGGAGAGGTGTGCTATGACTTTTCTAAGCGATCGGGTGTACGATGTTCGCACAGCGTACGAAAAAACGGCTGAAAAAACTCCCATAGACTTAACATTGGGTCAAAATCTGTGAGATCATATCTTTGGATCAGAAGGTCATAGAGACTTGGGGCTGGGCTCTTTTGATTCGGCCAGCCAATAAGTAGTGTCACAGCAGCTTCATAGCCACGCCCTAGCAACCAATTACAGTACCCTAGCAACCGGTGCCGAATTTTGCCACTGCAAGCACCATTCACATTTTCTTCAGGAAATGTACATTCTAGTATTGTAATTACTATTCACCTGAACAAAACTTTGGCGCGTAACTCGTCCCGCACCGTTTGTCGTAGACCCACAAATGAGGTGTCAAATCGACCGGCTTATTGAGGAGAGGTGTGCTATGACTTTTCTAAGCGATTGGGTGTACGATGTTCGCACAGCGTACGAAAAAAACGGCTGAAAAAACTCCCATAGACTTAACATTGGGTCAAAATCTGTGAGATCATATCTTTGGATCAGAAGGTCGTAGAGACTTGGGGCTGGGCTCTTTTGATTCGGCCAGCCAATAAGTAGTGAGACAACAACTTCATAGCCACGCTCTAGCAACCAATTACAGCACCCTAGCAACCAGGGCCGAATTTTGCCACTGCAAGCACCATTCACATTTTCTTCAGGAAATGTACATTCTAGTATTGTAATTACTATTCACCTGAACAAAACTTTGGCGCGTAACTCGTCCCGCACCGTTTGTTGTAGATCCACGAATGAGGTGTCAAATCGACCGGCTTATTGAGGAGAGGTGTGCTATGACTTTTCTAAGCGATCGGGTGTACGATGTTCGCACAGTGTACGAAAAAAATGGCTGAAAAAAAACTCCCATAGACTTAACATTGAGTCAAATTCTATGAGATCATATCTTTGGATCAGAAGGTCATAGAGACTTGGGGCTGGGCTCTTTTGATTCGGCCAGCCAATAAGTAGTGACACAGCAACTTCATAGCCACGCCCTAGCAACCAATTACAGCACCATTCACATTTTCTTCAGGAAATGTACATTCTTGTATTGTAATTACTATTCAGCTGAACAAAACTTTGGCGCGTAACTCGTCCCGCACCGTTTGTCGTAGACCCATGAATGAGGTGTCAAATCGATCGGCTCATTGAGGAGAGCTGTGCTATGACTTTTATAAGCGATCGGGTGTACGATGTTTGCACAGTGGACGAAAAAAACGGCTGAAAAAAACTCCCATAGACTTAACAATGGGTCAAAATCTGTGAGATCATATCTTTGGTTTAGAAGGTCATAGAGACTTGGGGCTGGGCTCTTTTGATTCGGCCAGCCAATATGTAGTGACACAGCAACTTCATAGCCATGCCCTAGCAACCAATTACAGCACCCTAGCAACCGAGTGGCGAATTTTGCCACTGCAAGCACCATTCACATTTTCTTCAGGAAATGTACATTCTAGTTAATGGTGCTTGCCATAGGCAAAGCTCCATTCTTATTATTGCTCATACTTATTATTATAATTATTTTTCTGGACAAAAGTTTGGCGCGCTACTCCTCCCACAGTTTTTGTCCTAGACCAATGAATCAGGTGTCAAATCGACCGGCTTATTGAGGAGACCTGTGCTATGACTTTTATAAGCGATCGGGTGTACGATGTTCGTCCAGCGGGCGAAAAAGTAGCGAAAAAAATCCCATAGACTTTGCATTGCGACAAATTTTGACGAGTTATTGCTCCGAGTGAGAATTTCGTAGAAACATGTGGGTTACCACGTTTGAAGAGGCTAGCAAGCTCTGTCAGGCCATACCTCAAAACTGGGTGTAAGTTGTACCCCTGGGGCGCAAGAGCTGCCCAAAGTTGCCCCATAGACATACTATGGTGAAGCCGTGCCCATGAACCAGGAAGTACTGTGTTTTTCCTACTATGGGAAATTACATAGGGATTTTGTATTGAACATAACTCTGGATCACAATGTCTTAGAGACAAGGGGGTGGGCTCATTTTACTCAGGCAACCAATCAGTCTCTCAGGATCATTGTGAAGCTATCAAGCCACGCCCTAGCAACCATATAGAGCACCATAGCAACAAGTTCCATAGACTTCCATTGAAAAAGATCAAATGAATATCTTTGGATAGGAGTGTCATAGAAACATGAGGGTGGGCTCATTTGACTCGGGGCAGCAAACGGCCAATCACGAATCACCTTCAACACTTCATAGCCACGCCCTAGCAACCATTTAGAGCACCCTAGCAACCCAAAGCATAGAGGATATCTTCAAATCTGAATATCATACAGGCATGGGGGTTGGTTTATATCATTCATACTGGCAAGCAGCCTTTGATGTATCATCATTGGCAGCTGCCAAGCCACTCTAGCAACCAAACAGAGTACCCTAGCAACCGTTTTTCAAGATGTATATCTCTGCATCAGAACATCGTACAGACATGGGGGTTGGTTTATATTGTCAAGCAGCCTTTGGAGTATCATCATTGGCAGCTGCCAAGCCACTCCCTAGCAACCAAACAGAGTACCCTAGCAACTGTTTAGCAAGACCTATATCTCTGCATCAGAGCATCATAGAGACATGGCGGTTGGCTCTTTTGACTCATGCTAGCAATCTGGACTTCCAACATGATACACATGCTAGCAGTGAATAGCTACATGCTAATAGTGATTAGCTTAGGGTTTAAACATGACACAAACTAGTGAAAATGTGTTAGCATGATGATAGTAGCATGCTAATCATGTTAGCAAACATCTTAATCATGTTAGCATGTT